>NW_026889803.1:33172500-33645000 GCF_033153115.1 Saccostrea echinata
AAAGATTTTTCCTATATATTTCAATGTAAAACTTGGATTCCCTATTGTGGCCCTGCCCTACCCCCAGGGGTCAAGATTTGAATAGTTTAGAATTTACGCTGCCTCAGGATGCTTCTACAAAAGTCTTAGCTTTCCTGACCAAGTGGTTCTTGAGAAGAAGATTTTTTTTCTATATATTTCAATATAAAAACTTGGATTCCCTATTGTGGCCCCGCCCTTCCCCGGGGGTCATGATTTTAACAAGTTAGAATCTACACTAGCCTAGCATGCTTCCATGTAAGTTTCAGCTTTTCTGGCCCAATGGTTCTTGAGAAGAAGATTTTTAAAGATATTTTCTATGTGTATTTCAATGTAAAATTTGGATTCCCTATTATGGCCCTGCCCTTCCCCTAGGGGACATGATTTTAACAATTTAGAATCTACACTACCCCAGCATGCTTCCACATAAGCTTCAGCTTTTCTGGCCCAGTGGTTCTTGAGAAGAAGATTTTTAAAGATTTTTTCTATATATTTCAATGTAAAACTTGGATTCCCTATTGTAGCCCCGCCCTTCCCCCAGGGGTCATGATTTTAACAATTTAGAATCTACACTACCCCAGGATGCTTCCACATAAGTTTCAGCTTTTCTGGCCCAGTGGTTCTTGAGAAGAAGATTTTTTAATGACCCCACCGTATTTTTGTCTTTTCTTGATTATCTCCCCTTGTAAGGGGGTTTGGCCCTTTATTTTAACAATTTAAACTTCCCTTTACTTAAGGATGCTTTGTACCAAATTTGGTTTAAATTGGCCCAGTGGTTCTTGAGAAGAAGTTGAAAATGTGAAAAGTTTACAGACGGACGGACGGACGGACGATGGACAACGGATGATCAGAAAAGCTCACTTGAGCTTTCAGCTCAGGTGAGCTAAAAAAGCCAGGGATTACATTACATTATAATCTAAATGAGATAAAAAGAAAGGGTAGAATCCATACAAATTTTCAAATCAAGTGCATAAAAAAAGATTGTAACAATTAATGGCTTGGACATGTATTACAAAGTAAATGTTATTTTTTCATATAAAGGAATTTCTTCTATTTTAGTTTAAGATTTAATTTCAAATCTTTGTCTAGTCATAAAAACTGAAATTGTTGGGGTTTATTTTTGTTCTTGCTTGCTTTTTTTTTTTTAAATTAAATTTATTTTGTACAAAAATAAATTTAAATAGCCAATGCAGTTTTTGTTTTCATACAGCATATAAAGTCTAGAAGTAAATAATCTGTGTTTTTTTTTTCATTTGAAAAACTCTTCCCTTCCTTGAATCTTGCATATTTATGGCACCTTAAATGAATAGATGTTAGTATTGCATGAATGGGAATTATATATGAATACTTCATCTTCACACATTAAAACTGGGTAGAGTCTCTTCTCCCAGAAATGATCAGAACTCTCTTTTACTCATTTTGAATCATGTTACACATGAACTTACAAGCAAATATACATTTGATACTTACTGTGAAATCACTCATTTTTGTGGGGGTTTCATTTCCATTGTTTTCGAGGTATGAAGAGATCCTTAAATTCATGTCCACCTTGAAATGTAAATTGTCATATACATAACTATACTCAACAATCCTTCATCCAAGAAATCAAATCCCCATAAACCAATAGTCTTTCCTCAAATCATGAAAATTTGACCCCACGAAAATATGTGATTTTACAGGAGATTGATATAAATTGTATGTCAAATATGAAAATGGACAAAATCAATTGTATGAAATGGCATGGGGCAGACAGTTCACTGTTTATTTACTTCAAGTATTAGGGAATTTGTCATCTGTGAAATAATCTAAAAATCACTGTTTATAGATCTGTAACACATCTTGATATTTTGAGTAGTATACCAAAGTATTTAATCTGAAAGTTGTAAGATGATCTTTGAGTGAGGTGTTTGGTAAAAAATGGCATTATACATCCACAGTTTGCAAATCAGTAATGCAGGGAAAGTAATCAGGGGCAATATTAATGTTCTTCCATCTAAAAAAAAAATCTAGAAGACTTTGAATGCATTTATCCATGATGGATGTGATTGAACACATTTATACCTGGTGGATATTATTAAATACATTTCCTCATTATGAATATGATTGAATACATTTATCCATTATGGATATATTGGATGCATTTTTCATTGAGGGATATGATTGAATATATATATTCATAATGGATATGATTGAACATTTTTCCTTGATGAATATGCTTGAATACATTAATCATGGATGGATATGATTGGATTACTGATCCATGATGGATATGATTGTACATTTTTCCCAGATGAATATGCTTGAATACATTAATCATGGATGGATATGGTTGGATTATTGATCCATGATGGATATGATTGCATGCACAAATTTATTCATGACAGACATCATACATTTATCCATAGCAGATATCATTGAATTGAATACATTTATCCATGATGTATATGATTGCCTGTACATATTTATCCATGTTAGATATGATTGAATACTTTATCCATGGTGAATATGATTTAATAAAATTTATCAATTATGGATATGATTAAATATATCTATGATGGATATGGTTGATTGTATTTAACCTTGATGAATATGATCGAACATTTATCCATTATGGATAGGATTGAACATATTTATCCATGATGAATACAATTGAATACATTAATCCATGATGGATAAGATTGAATACATTTATCTATTTGGATATAACTGAATAATTAATCTATAATGGATATGATTAACATGTTCATCAATTATAGATATGATTAAACACACTTATCCATGATGGATATGATTGATTACATTTATTTATGGTGGATATGAGACTCTGTCATATTTTATTTTCAGGGATGTGCTGGTTATCGCTGTGGTTGACGCTATCACCTGTCTCCTAGCCGGATTCGCTATCTTCTCCATTCTCGGATATCTGGCTGAGAACCAGGGTAAATCTGTGGATGATGTTATACAACAAGGTCTGTATCAATTATATGAAGTTTATAATGAAATCAAGAATCATTTATGTATCATTGATGATTTAATTAGTATGTACATGTAGTTCAACTTCAGTTTTATTAAGCATTAAGGGATGGACAGATGTACATGGCCGTACATACTAGACTTTTATATTCTGATTTGTAATAAACAGCAGTAAAATAGCAAAATACTAGACCTGGTTAAACATTATAATTGTCCTGTACTTTCAAACGATCAAAGGCTGGACTTAAATTTGATGTTGTAGAGCTATAAATTTTTTTTTTCGAAAACTATGCAGCAAATGATCAAATGAAAGGACAAGATAGGCTAAGACCCCTTTTTGGCCCCTGGTTTGGGGTGTCTTTTAGAATGTTGCAACAGTTTATCAATAAAAACCTGTTGTCACCCCTGCCACAAAATGAGTAATGGTTCTAAGTTATGGGATACACAGAGGTCACAGGAAGGTCAGAAAATATGTCAATTTCCGAATTTTCTCATTTTTATGCAAATTTTCATCGAATTTAGAGCAAATTTTGTTTCAGAAAAAATAGAACATAAGTTTGCCTATCTACCAGATTTATATATTTCATACACTAATATCAGATGCATCTTTTGTATAAAAATCTCAGATAGGCAAGCTTGTGCTCTATGTTTCCCGAAGTGAAAAGTATCGCAAATTTGACAAAATTCCACAGAAATTGAGGAAATTCGGGAAAATGTCCTACTTTAGCACCCTCTTGTGCCCTCCATGAAAGCTTTGAATCAAAATTAGTGCTTGTTTAAAATCAAGCATCATCTTAAGTTCTTGACTACAAACTATCAAAATTTTAACTGTGTTCTGATTTTTACATCAAATAAGGGGCCAGATTCGGCCATTACTATACCTTGTCCTTTCAGTTAATTAAATATTCATACTTGATTATGAGACACTTTTTGCATGGCAGCTGCAATGTTTAATATGACTTACTTTTCATACAGTGAAAAATCAGCAAAGTAAAACCATTTGACTCCTAATATTTTTGTTTTCTTCAGGTCCCGGTCTAGTTTTTGTTATTTACCCAGAAGCTTTTACAACTATGCCCGTGCCTCAGCTCTTTGCAGCAGTATTCTTTATCATGTTGATTACACTAGGAGTTGATAGCCAAGTATGTACCTTTACCATGTTAATTACTGAAGAAGCACAAATTTTCATGGGGATAAAATTTCGTTGAATTGTCATCAAAAAAGGTTTCTTGGGCATTAAATTTCATTGTGTTGAAAATAACTGTATTCATTATATATAATCATATAAAAATTTCTTGTAAGATTTAATTTCGTTGATAATTATTAGCAACGAAATAAATGAAATTTAATCCCCAACGAATATTTCTGCTTTTACGGTGTGTTATTTTTATATAGCCATTGAGTAAAATAAAAAAGAAAAATGTCAGGCTCTTATCTGTGTATTATTTCAGAGAAAAATATTCTTTCTTAGAGTGTAAAAACCTTGATTAAAGTTGTAGCTGTATTGATAAAAAAAAATGTCTAGCCAATACTTGAGGTCACAGATGAGAATGAATTGAAATTTAAAGCACACAATATTCATTGATGCATAAGCACTGTGTATAACCTTGAATCAAGATCATATATGTATAGCAAAGGTCAAGGTCATGGTAGCTGTTAAGTGAAAAGTTTGACATTTAATTTAATCAATGATTAATCTCACTCAGTTCATATTTCAAAGGTCAACTTCATTATACTACAAATATTAAGTTAATTTTTTTGTCTGGTACAAATCTTTGAAGTCAGAAAATGAAATAACATTAAGATTTACAAAACTTACCAATTTCCGACTGTTTTATGTAGGTCTTACCTGTCTAAATGATATTTTTGCCCTCCCCAGTTTGCATCAACAGAAGTGATAGTGACAACAATAAATGACCATTTTCATCATCAAGTCAAGAAGTACCTGAAAAGAAAAGAGGTGTTAGTGGCTATAGTCTGTGGTTTTTCTTTTCTCTGTGGGTTGCCAAATGTTACTCAGGTAAGAAATTCAGTGATTGCCACATTTGAAGTACACCTCAACAAAAAGTTTCAAATTAAATACATGTATACCCTACCTGGACCAAACATGGGCTATGTTTAAAATTGTAACAGCTAGTTAGTGTTATGAAGTTGAATGAATGTATAAGCTAGCCCTATTTAGGGATTAATTCATATAGTGCATTTAGCAGACCTAAGTATCTAGCCTAGCAGTTACCCTAGCAGCCACAATCTTGAACATAGTTTATGCAAATATGTCATGATGTGAAGTGGTAACTAGGATACCCAAAGTGAGTGACAAAAAGCGGCCCCGTAAATCAAAGGTTTATCTGTCCAAATGTTCTCAAAAAGAGAGCTTCATTTCTGTAGCTAGCTTTTCCCACATAGTAGCTAGCTGACTAGCATATTGTTCAAGTTTGTAGCTCTGTAGTCTATTTAAGGAATGTTTTTAAGTTTTGTGTGATTTATTGGTGTGTAAATCACACAGACTTGTCATGTAGGCATATTTCATGAAGCGTGCTAGCGCTTCATGAAAAATATGCCTACGTGCAAGTCTGTGTGATTTACACACCAATAAATCACACAAAACTTAAAAACATTCCTTATATTTACATTTTACAAGTTAAAAAGAACCAATAATATACTCAATATTTAAATTTCTTGCTGCCCTATATTGTTACATTTTTATTAACGTCTCCGTAGCCTCATTGTGACGTCACTTTAGCGCGAGTTTCACCGTGTATATTTCGTGTGAGTATACACAAAAATGACTTTCAAATCAATTTCACAGTTGGCTTAGTAGAAAAACACAGCAAATGTAAATATATGATATTGAATGCACCCGGTTTAAGTCTTCAGCAGATCTTAAAGGCTTACTTGGACCATGTATGATGCATCGAGGAATCTGTATTTTGTAGATATTAATTGAAAGGCATTAATGAAGAACATTTTCCATTTTTTTTAGAGAAAGTCCTTGTCATGTCCGTCTGTCTTTCCGTCACACTTTGCGTTTAGCTCTGTTCAAAGCTCAGTTTCAGAGAACTATCCAAGATATTTTTATCAAACTTCATATGCTGATAGATATTGATGAAGGCTATGCAACTGCATAAACATTTTTTTACCTTGACCTTTCCTTTGACCTTGACCTCACTTTTCTTAAATCAGTGTTTAGCTCTGTTTTAAAGATACCATTCAAGATAGTGTAATCAAACTTCATATGTTGATACATACTGATGTAAGCTTTTCAACTGCATCAGCATTTTTTGACCGTGACCTTTCTTTTGACCTTGACATCACTTTTCTTCAATTAGTGTTTAGCTCAGTTTTAAAGATACCATTCAAGATAGTGTAATCAAACTTCATATGTAGATACATACTGATGTAAGCTTTTCAACCGCATCAACATTTTTTGACCTTGACCTTTCTTTTTAACCTAGACCTCACTTTCCTTCAATTAGTGTTTTGCTCAGTAACAATGAAATCATTCAAGATATTTTTATCAAACTTCATATGCTGATACATACTGGTTAGAGCTATTCAACTGCATCAATATTTTTTGACCTTCACCTTTCCTTTGACCTTGACCTCACTTTTCTTAAATTTGTGTTTAACTCAGTTTTAAAGAAACCATTCAATATAATGTTGTCAAACTTCATATGGTGATACATATTGATGAGAGCTATTCAACTGCATCAACATTTTTTGACCTTTACCTTTCCTTTGACCTTGACCTCACTTTTCTTAAATTAGTGTCAAACTTCATATGCTGATACATGCTGGTGTAAGCTATTAAACTGCATCAGTATTTTTGGACCTTGACCTTTCCTTTGACCTTGACCTCACTTTTCTCAATTTGTGTTAAACTCAGTTTTAAAGAAACCATTCATAAAATTTTTTATCAAACTTCATATGCTGATGTAACTTCATCATACTGATGTAACCTTTTCAACTGCATCAACATTTTTTGACCTTGACCTTTCCTTTGACCATAACTTCATTTAAGAAATAAATAACAAGATGGGAATTGAAGTGGGTCGGTCACGTGATCAAATTCTGTGAAGGCCGAAGGCCTTCTCAGAAGATTTGATCACGTACCGACCCACTTCAATTCCCATTGAAGTTTTTTAACTTGTTATTTATTACTTATATATACATTTGAGACGGACAATCGAATGTAATCGAATATAAATATTGCACTAACTGTACGTCGTAGATTTTGACAAATTACGCTAGGTGTAAATCGGCTTGAAAAGCGGTTACACTTCAAATTCATCTGGCAAAGGATTGTTTTGTAGGGAATATTCTGTGAAAGGCTTCTTGTGATCAATTATTATAGTGAGCATATTGGTGTCTGGGAATTTTTGGATTCATGAGAACCCATATTCGATGTTAAAAAAACACAAGAAACACGTCCGATGTTTGATACTAAAAAGTTGGAGGAATTTCGGTCGGAAACGGATGGATGGAGACACTTGTCCGGACCAGATAACTTGAAATCAAGTACAAAATTTGATCAAAAACAGAAAATGTACGATTTCAGTAAGGCATATTTATTAATTTATGATGTTGACATGGAGACACTGGCGACAGCTTACATTGTTAAGACAACGTCACAACGATCTCGATGATGGAGGTGTGCCTACCGAACTTCCAAAGTGCAGTGTTTGTTAGCTGTTTGTGGCGTGATTGCATTACATTGATATTTTTCAACAGATTTTCAAATTTATTGTGAGTAAAGTTTAATGGGAAAAAAATTATAGCATTCAGAGGTCTGCGAGAAAAATAAGGGTAAACGTTGAGACTATGCAGCTCAGACATGAAACTTATAACACGTAGTTTTCTATTTTCTATATAAAATCGATCAAGAACTGTATTAAATACTCGTTTACATTGTAAATAAAATGATTATTATTTTACTTGCGTATTTTGTACATTTTTATGCATGAAAAACTTGCTATATTGCTTAGTGGAGTAAGTCTTTAATATGTAGATATTACTGCGCTGTGTGATTAGGTCACGTAATGACCTATGACCTTCGAAAAACTTCATACAGGTATGAAGATATTTGCTCTCTGGATGTTTATATAATAGAGAGATACCACAAATGTATATATTTATTTTTAATTAGTGTTTAGCTCAGTTTTTAATAAACCATTCAAAAACCATTCAGAATGTTTTTATCAAACTTAATATGCTGATACGTATTTGTGAGAACTATTCAACTGCATCAAAAACGGTTGACCTTGAACTTTCCTATGACCTTGACCTCACTTTTCTTAAATTTGCATTTTGGTTAATTTTAAAGAAACCATTTAAGATATATTTATGTAAGCTTATGCACTAATACATAATTTGGTAAAAATTTATCATCTATATGCAACTTTTTAGATTTCAATTTCAATTTTAAAGAAACCATTCAAGATATTCTCATCAAATTTCATACACTAATACAAATTTTCATTTTGCATTACTAATATACCCTCGGCGGGGCATTCATGTCCTATGGACATATTTCTAGTTTAGTGTATAAAAAGATAAAGCAGTTTATTGTTCAGTGTATATAGGGTGATTTTACACTCTTTGTTTTATTTTTAGGGAGGATATTACTTTTTTTCACTGATTGATCATTATGCAGCAGCTGTGTCACTCATGTATCTGGCATTTTTCGAAGTCATTGCAATCACCTGGTTCTATGGTAAGTGTTCAATTCAAATTATACTGATTTATACTGAGTAAATTGTAACAGGACTTCCAATTTTTGTTTCTAGAGAAGCACTATATTCTGAAACTGGATGGGAAACATTAAAAGCCAGGCGATATATTGCAAAAATGTCAACTATGTTCAAAATTCACACGGGAAGATACCTGAATATTTGCACAATATTGTCCCCAGTAAACGTGAACATGTATCAACATACAATACTCGTAATAAAGAAGATTATGTTGTTCCGAGATGCAGATTAGAATTATTTAGGAATTCCTTCATACCCAATGCTATAAAACAATGGAATTTACTAAAAATAGAGGTTAGGGAAGCCATCTCAATTAATTCATTCCGAAAAAAACTTGGTAGGAAAACTGAAAAATCCACCATCATACTTTTCCTATGGAAAGCAATACATCAATATCATTCATACTAAGCTAAGACATTATTGTATACTAAACTATGATTTATATAAAGGAAATATTATTAATAGTCCTTCGTGTTCATGCGGAAAACGCGAAGATGTGTACCATTTCTTTTTTGCATGCAAAAATTATTACAATGCTAGAAATACTCTTTTCAATCGCTTGTTCATGCTTGAATTGGTCACTATTGATTTAAACCTATTACTATATGGTGATGAAAATCTGCCTTTACAGATAAATAACTTTTTTTTTCTGCTGTTCATAAATTTATTGATGAAACATGTAGATTTTCTTAGTTGATATGTTAAATTTTATTTGTATCATTTATATTATTTTTCTTTAATTTGCATGACATACTGTATTATATAAGGAGAGGAACTAGTAAGTTATTTTAGAACTTGTTTCCAATCCTTTTGATTTAATCAATAAAATATGTTCAAAACAAAAAACTGAGTAAATCTGAAATCCTGAGATTTACACATATTTTTTTCTGTAAAAATGTGGTTAAAGAAATACAGCTGAACTTCGGTATCTCAGGCACTGATATCTCGAATACCATGGATATGTCGAAGTGATTTTGAAGTCCCAATTGCTTATTCCTTAAGTAAATAACCCTGGATGTCTTGAACCCTCGGATATCTCAAAGTATTTTCTCGGTCCCATTGGGTTTCAGATTACGAGTTTTGACTGTATATACTATATATATGGTGGGGAAAAAAATTGAACAAGATTCCCTTTGATTTAGTAATCAATTGCTTGTATTTTAGGTGCTCGCCGCTTGGGTAGAAATGTCAGGGAAATGAATGGCAGCCCACCTAATGTTTTCTTCATTGTATGTTGGTACTTTATCTCGCCAGTGTTCATTTTTGTAAGTTGTCATTAGATACATGAATTTGACAGGATAATATCTTGTTAAAAATTCTTAATATATTTCACTGCATATTACTGAAAAAACAATCTACAATTATTTCAAGTCAAAGCTCTGTCTAGTTACTTTATTGAATATAAACAGATGTATTTTTTATCCACAGGGTATATGGTTGTTCAGCATGATTAGCTACCGTCCATTTCAGCTGGATGATTATCAGTACCCCATCTGGGCAACAGTACTTGGGTGGTTTATAGCAGCCTTGTCTGTGCTCTGTGTTCCCATAGGAATGATTCACTCTATCTATCAGGCCAAGGGAAACAACTTGTGGCAGGTAAGTTTATTTCCCTGTAAGGTTATGGCTTGTGCCATGTATCATATCAAGAATTTTTGACATTGTTTACACACTGTAGAGAAAAATTTTGCTCTATACCATAGGAGCTGGTGGCTTTGGCTTTGCTATCAGTGATGAGTTGATATGCTGGCCTTGTTAACTTTCCTGTAGGTGATGATTTGATATACTGACCTTGTTAACTTTTCAGTAGGTGATGATTTGATATACTGACCTTGTTAACTTTTCAGTAGGTGATGATTTGATATGCTGGCCTTGTTAACTTTTCAGTAGGTGATGATTTGATATACTGACCTTGTTAACTTTTCAGTAGGTGATGATTTGATATGCTGACCTTGTTAACTTTTCAGTAGGTGATGATTTGATATGCTGGCCTTGTTAACTTTTCAGTAGGTGATGATTTGATATACTGACCTTGTTAACTTTTCAGTAGGTGATGATTTGATATACTGACCTTGTTAACTTTTCAGTAGGTGATGATTTGATATACTGACCTTGTTAACTTTTCAGTAGGTGATGATTTGATATACTGACCTTGTTAACTTTTCAGTAGGTGATGATTTGATATGCTGGCCTTGTTAACTTTTCAGTAGGTGATGATTTGATATGCTGGCCTTGTTAACTTTCCTGTAGGTGATGATTTGATATAGTGGCCTTGTTAACTTTCCTGTAGGTGATGGTTTGATATACTGACCTTGTTAACTTTCCTGTAGGTGATGATTTGATATGCTGGCCTTGTTAACTTTTCAGTAGGTGATGATTTGATATGCTGGCTTTGTTAACTTTTCAGTAGGTGATGATTTGATATGCTGGCCTTGTTAACTTTCCTGTAGGTGATGATTTGATATAGTGGCTTTGTTAACTTTCCTGTAGGTGATGGTTTGATATACTGGCCTTGTTAACTTTTCAGTAGGTGATGATTTGATATGCTGGCCTTGTTAACTTCTCAGTAGGTGAAGATTTGATATGCTGGCTTTGTTAACTTTTCAGTAGGTGATGATTTGATATGCTGGCCTTGTTAACTTTTCAGTAGGTGATGATTTGATATGCTGGCCTTGTTAACTTTCCTGTAGGTGATGATTTGATATAGTGGCCTTGTTAACTTTCCTGTAGGTGATGATTTGATATACTGGCCTTGTTAACTTTTCAGTAGGTGATGATTTGATATGCTGGCCTTGTTAACTTTTCAGTAGGTGATGATTTGATATGCTGGCTTTGTTAACTTTCCTGTAGGTGATGATTTGATATAGTGGCCTTGTTAACTTTTCAGTAGGTGATGATTTGATATGCTGGCCTTGTTAACTTTTCAGTAGGTAATGATTTGATACATGTATGCTGGTCTTGATATCTTTCCTGTAGGTGATGATTTGATATAGTGGCCTTGTTAACTTTTCAGTAGGTGATGATTTGATATGCTGGCTTTGTTAACTTTCCCGTGGGTGATGATTTGATATGCTGACCTTGTTAACTTTCCTGTAGGTGATGATTTAATATGCTGACCTTGTTAACTTTTCAGTAGGTAATGATTTGATACATGTATGCTGGTCTTGATATCTTTCCTGTAGGTGATGATTTCACATACTGGCCTTAATAACTTTCCTGTAGGTGATTATTTGATATGTTGGTCTTGTTAACTTTCCCGTGGGTGATGGTTTGATATGCTGCCTTGTTAATTTTCCTGTAGGTGATGATTTGATATGCTGCCTTGTTAATTTTCCTGTAGGTGATGATTTGATATGCTGGCCTTGTTAACTTTCCAGTAGGTGATGAATTTACCCGGTATATGCTGCCTTGTAAGCATTGCTGTTGATGTTTCACTAAATTTGATATACTGCCCTCGTTAGGTTTTCTGTCATTGGCAGTTAGATATGTTTGCCTTGTTGGCTTTTGTGTCATGGCATTTCTTAGCTATGTTAAGGAAGTGTGAACCCAGGCCTTCCTTAATGAAGCTGAGTATGAGCATTCTATTTGTTGTTAATTTGATATGCTTGCCTCATTAGTCTTGTGGAGGAAAATGATAAGTCTTATTAAACTGTCAGTCTTTATAAGGATAGGACAAAACAGGCTGTACAAATTTCTCAACTTTGATCCTTCGATTTTTTTTCACATATCCACAAAACCCTTTCTTCCCATCATTGTGATGGCTAGTCTAGTTGTTACCTAAAAGTTGTTTACTTTTTTTACAGAAATTGAGAAACTCCATTGTGTCACCATTAGAAGAACATACAGATGCCTCATATCCGAGTCTGAGTAATGGAGACATGGTTCTTCATGTCAATGCAGAGAAAAAGGAACCTCTTCAACCATATTAAATTTAATATTAATCTGAGAAATTAGGGTAATTGTAAGAATAAGGCATAATAATATTTGTTGTACTGAACCATTGTTTTATACCAATTTTTGTCAATTTTTTTTTTCTTTGTTTTATTATGTACATTTCAAATAGGGGTGAAAATTTCACTATTAAGTTGTACATAGTGGACTTATCAAATTATCGAGGATTAAGCAGATGTAAGGACATTTGAATATCAAGTAGAACCATGCAATTTGAATGATCATAACATACATTCTTTTCTTTTGTTCCCCCTTTTTGATGACTCAAAAACAGTGCTGTCTAGTTCAAAGACAAAACCTGTGTTAAATATGCTTGAAATGAAAACAGGTAATCATTTCAAGTGAATGAGGGCATAAATATCACAGAAAAAACATGAATTTACTCCATTCCTGAACTTCTTCAATTTTCTTAAATTTTCATTAATTTCATGCATTGCCAACATTTTGTTTATGAAAACCTGTCTTGATAAATTGATAAATTACATATTGGGAAAAATCAGTCAAATTTCTAAGACATCACCTCTTTTGTGATGCTGCAAATGAAAATAATTATTGGTTCTGAAGCATGTAGGCCTATGACTTTAAATTCTTCATTAGGAACATAAAAAAATTTCACCCATGTTTTGAATTTTATGTCAGATGTGGGGCCAGTACTTACTATGCTGTTGAGTTGTTCCTAGTTTAAATAAGAACTACAATTTTTTGTTGGTTTTTTTTTTCATACATATAGTTTTCTCCTGAATTCTGAAAAAGCATGTATATTTAGTTATTGAGAAAAATAGTTTTAAAAAAAGTTTTACAGTAAAACTCGGTTATATAGAACTCACTTATAAGGAAATCTTGATTATAAGGAACTTTTTATGAATCTCAAAGAGATCTTTTCACTATTTTCTTATATGGATATAAAGAACCTCAGTTATAAGGAAGGAGAATTTGAGGTCCCAGTGACTTCCTTATAACTAAGTTTTACTGTATTTAGATTGCATTTTAAATTGAATGAATTGAAGAATAACGAGGATGCATGTTTTGTGACTTCGTACATGTAATAAATAATGTAATATACTTCTCACGATTTTACTTTGTGGTTTTTTTAGGAAGAAAACTATAGCATTGTTGACATTTTTTTCAGAATACCATGAATTTTAGAACATTGTACGTAGAAGATTTAAAGCAGTTATAGTGTGTGTTATTGTATTTTGTTTTTCATTGATAAGCCAGGCAATTTAAGCTGTATGGTGATTGTAGATCTTTTATTAGCACTTTATTATTGATTAAAATCATTTGTGTAATATACAGGCACACAAAGAACATAGCAATATGTTGATGAAACTTGAAAAAAAAAGTTTTGTGACTATGCAGGCATTCAAATGTTTGGAAAAGCATTGTGATATTTTTTTCTATTTAGGAATTTTTTTTAGATACCAGTATTTAAAAGTTAATTTTATAGTCTTTTTTTTTTAATGAAAAGGACTTGTGTACAGGAATGCATAAGCAGAAATATTATATACTGAAGTATGGTGTAAAAACTTGTGTTATCATATGACCAGAATGACATTCCATTGGTCAGTAGGATACTTGACCTCCTCCAGTCCTGGGATGAAGGTACCCCGGTCCTGGGGTGAAGGTACTTGATCTGCCCCAGTCCTGGGGTGGAGGTGAATGTACTTGATTTGCCCCCTAGTCCTGGGGTGGCTTTTTAATTATTTATCTACCATAAGTTGTAGAAATCTGATACAATAAGCTGGTCTTGCACTATTTTTAAATTACAATTTATATTCATTAGAATTTTATTGAAGCATGTACAAGTACATGTACTGTTTGAATTTTTAACAACTCCTTTTACAATGTTGTGTGTCTTGTGAAAGAAAAGAAGAATGAAGAGATTTAAAAGAAAAATGGATTATTGTTTTATTTATGTTTGTGCCAGTGCAAAGTTAGACAATGTTTAAAAAAATGGATTAAGGAAGCTGTAAACACTGCATACCAAAGAGTTCTAATATTGAAGGCTACCTTCATGTAGCTAGAGTGGTCTGACCTTAAGGACATTGGCCAAGTCAGGGCTTTCCGGAGAAAAAAGGTTTAATACATGGGTTTTTTCACTTGTAAAATAGTGATTAAGAGTGATCTCCCGTGTAGAATTCTCTAAGCGGTGAAAACCAATAAAACGTATGTTATAGAGGTAAACAAAAGCACGTGTACTTCTTCAACGGGTAGAATCATCTATACAGCAAGAAAGAAAAGTAGTAATGGTTTTGTTGTACATTGTATTCAGGGACAAAGAGCAAACAGGTCGTCATTTACCATAGTTATGCTCAGTATGCTGGGAAGGGCATAGATGTGACATGCTGACAGGTAGGTCGACCATGCCGACTGAGAACAGTTCTTAGGTCGTGTGAAGGAATCAGCATTTAGTAATTACGAATAAAAGTTAAAAATAAATCCATGCCAATATTTTTATGACAATGTGTTTCAATCAATTCAGTCAATTACATGATAAAAACAACCAACCAGTCTCTTGACCAATTTTAGCTGTTAAGGGACGCAACTCAAAAATGATGATCGGTGCCGGTATATCCATGTCTTGTTTCTGTATATACATTTTCAACCAAAATATCTAGAAGTCATAGGAAATGAAGTTACAATAATGTATATAATACAAAAACTGTATGAAATAAATGTGTTTTGAAGAAATATTATGGTGAAAAATTATGTAGGTCCCTTTTATCAACATTTTACATAGGAAATGCATTACGAATTGTAAAAACACTAATTTGACAAAATCTAAAAAAGAATGCTGGATTGGTAGGTAAAACGATCCAGAATATAGCCTATTTAGTACATTTAAACCTACTCAAAAGTTCTTGAAAAATTCTATACAATAACCAGGAACCTTGCCAATGTCCTTAAGAGCAAGATAGCATACATGGGAATCTACATTTAATGACATAATTTATAATGGATTAATAAAGTATTTTTAACACTTATTCAATAATTAGACCAAAGGTAACTGAATACATTATTTCCATTAATTTTCCCAGTGTAAGTAAACAATGCAGATTTATGTTCACAGATAGTTCATTGTCTTTAAACAATTGGGGGGGGGGGGGGGGGGGGGAGATAAGGCAGGTACCCTATGTAGAAAATGTAACTAGATACACTCAATATGTACACCTTTATATGACATATTTTTCTCAAAGTCTAAAAAGCACTTTTCACTGGTGTTAAGAGCTTCCTTAAACAGATTTTAAAATAAATGTGGAGACTATCATCTAAAATAAGGCAAATTCTCTTACTTAATGAGTTTTTAATTGGGTTGTTAACTTAATCATTTTGAGAGTACATAAACGCCCATTTGGAATTTTTAAACAATTCAGTCTAAATCTGCACTGGTAGTAAGCATTCCTGTATGTGTTTAGTTCAGGCTGGGCTTGTACCTTTGAAATGGATCTGCTTCAAGAACTTCAACTAATTCATCAGTCTAGAACACTGTGCTCAAATGCAGCAATTAAGAAGTGCACATCTCTTGGATGTATGACCCATGTAAATTACCTCCAAAATGGAGACATAATTTAAGGGAATGAAAATAAAACCCTATCATAAGAAATATAGGTCATGTGCAGTATCTTGTATAAGGCTGTTTATAGTTTTATGAATGGACATCAATGAATATTTGAATATTCAAATATTCCTTTGATGAGTTGATATTGGAATGCAAATTTATGATTCAAACATGAACACATGAATTTTTTTTTTAGCTCACCTGGCCCATTAGGCCAAGTTAACCTATGCCTTCACTTGGTGTCATCACTGTTCATTGTCTTCATAAACTTTTTCAAAAATGTTCCCCTCTGAAACTACTGGGGAGATTTTTCTGAAGCTGTATTATGCCCCGCCATGAATATGGCTGGGGCATAAAGTGTTTGTCATGCCCATCTTCCATCACACTTTCCGTTTACCTCATGCAGTTTCAAAGTAACTATTCAAGACATCTTTATCAAACTTTAGATGCTGATGCATATTGATGAGCATTCTTCAACTGCATCAACAATTTTTGACCTTGACCCTCCCTGTAACCTTGTCCTCACTTTTCCTAAATAAGTGTTAAGCTGAGTTTCAAAGATTCTAAACAAACTTTATATGTTGATACATACTGATGAGAACGATTCAACTTCATCAACATTTTTTGACCTTGACATTTCTTTTGACTCTGAATTTGCTTTTCTTAAATCTGTGTTTAGCTAGATTTCAAAGATCTTTTCAAGATATTTTATCAAAACTTCATATGCTGATGAGAGCTATTCAACTGCATCAACATTTTTTAGCATTGATCTTTCCTTTGACCTCACTTTCTCAAATTAGTGATTATATCAATTTAAAAGAAACTGAAGTTATTTTTATCAAACCTTATATGCTTATACAAGCTGTTCAACAGCATCAATGTGTTTTGCCTTGACCTTTCCTTAGACCTTGACCTCACTTTTCTTAAAATAGTATTAAGCTCAGTTTCAAAGAAACTATCAAAGATATTTTAATCAAACCCAATATGCTAATACACATTTGTGAGAGCTATTCAACTGCATCAACATTTTGACCTTGACCTTTCCTTTGACTTAAAATTTGTGTGTAGCTAAATTTCAAAGAGACTATTTCATATATTTTTATCAAAATTTATATGCTTATACATATTGATGAGAGTATTCAATGGCATCAACATTTTTGACCTCAAGTTGCGTTTCCTTTTATATTGACCTCACTTTTTTCAAATTTGTGTTTAGCTCAGTTTCAAAGAAATATTGATTTCAGATTTTTTTATGTAATCTTATACATTGATGCATATTTGGTGAGAATTTATCAACTGTGTCCGTTTTTTTTTACCTTGACCTTTCCAATGACCTTTGACTTTATTATTTATTGTGTATTAAATTTCGGTTTTAAAGAAACTATTCAAGATGTTTCCATCAAACTTTATGCACTAATACAAATTTTAATATTGCATTACTAATGGACCCAGGGTTGGACATTCATGTCCTATGGACATAGAAGAAATGGTATGGGGCATGTCCTCTATAAAAGCTCCGTATTTTTTTATTTTGAACTTATCAAAACATAAGGCCATTCTTACTATATATAGAACATAGGAGAGAAAGATACACAGTTTTTTGCATATTACTCGGACATTGATGCAGATAAGCAAAATCTTGGAGGTGGAAATAATCAGGATGGCAAGATCTAGCTACCAAGCAAGTTTCATTGAAATCTGTTCACCTATCTTGAAGTTGTGGCCCCTGATATGCCAAGTTCTCCTGATTCTGCAGTTGTAGCATAAACATTTTCAAAAATCTTCTCCTCTGAAACTACTTTTCCTCACCAATTTTACTTCCAAATACTGATACAAAACCTGTCACTACCTGAGGGTAGGTTGATTAATGTATTTGAAATAATTTAGAACTTATTTTATTTTATCAAATATTTGAATACATGTATATTCAAATACTCTTGAATATTTGACTTTGAATCATTGACAAATTTGACATCCTTAGTTTTGTGTCATCCATTTATTATTGGTCATTATACAGCTTGATCCTATTTGCTCAATCATTAAATAAAAGTCACAGCTTTACCATTTAAGGAATATTTGTAATAATGCACATCAGTATAAATTTTGGATTACTGGGGAGTGGATCCAAGATTTCCAGTTGAAGGGCTGGGGGGTTACAAACTTTTAAAAGTAAATGAATACAGAAAATCACAATGTATTAATATGGGCTGAATAGCATGTTTTATCAAGACTTTCCTTAATTTAAGAAATTATAGAGAGGCACACCTCCCTCCAGGGGTTGTATAAAGAAGATGGGCGTGTTTGGCGTGTGATCTGCAGGAATAAGGCGTACGAAACATTTATAGTTTAAATGTCTACGATTTGGTCGGCTGACCACAGCTGGACACACTTTACAAAGTTACGCACATGGGAAAATGTTATATTTAGTTTGAAAAACTGTGTCGAATTTAATATATCAGTCCGCTTATCTTAATAATTACTACATGTAAAACTTAGTAACGCTTCACATAAGTAATAAACACCTATGGGGTATAGTTAAATGCAATTACATGTATATATTAAAGTGTCAGTAGGTTGGAAAAATTGCTTTCACTTTCGGTGCAACAGAACCAGAATTTATCTATTTGAAAATAAATCAGTACACAAAATTAAACTGACAAAAGAATTGATTGTTTGTACTAAAAAAAATATTAACGCTCCGTGCGAGGATCGAACCAAAAATATGTATTTTTCATTGCACTGGACGGGTTACGCATACTACTGAGCTATCACCACTCCACACGCTTATGGTGTTTTTAAAGCGACAATGAAGCACCGCATTTACACGTTGGAATTTTTTTGGAAAAAGTTCATTTTTTATTGTCTCTGGGTCTTCTCTCCATTTTTTACAAATATTTGTTCGTTTCTTTGAATTAAAATGCACACAAATAACGTTCCAAAATCATGGAGAGATGAAAATGTAACATTTTGTACCAAATGACTCATCTAGCCAATTTTCAAGTTCTTTTTTAGCAAATCAAAATACAATAGCGGGAAAATATTTCCATTTCCTATTTCACAGGAACCCAATACAGCAAAAGAATGCTAAAATTTTATGTGACAGATCAATGAAATTTTTACTTTTCAAGTGCGCCCAGATTCCTGCCGAATGTCAATCAAAAGCGCCCTCGTTCTTTATGAATGGTTTGAGGAGCATGTATGATGTAGTTTTATGGTACATGTATTTACAATTAGTATGAAGGTCTTATCGATTAGCACCAAAATATTTAGCAGTATTGATTCCTGTATGGATGATGCATCAGATGATTTGGCTTCAGATTATGCAACTGACAATGATTTTCTGGATGAATAACCAGGTTATATTATTGGGAGCCATCCATTTCCTAAATAACTACAAAGTTCTACTTGGATTAAACTTGCATGGATGAATCACACATCTGAGGCAGCATCTAACCTTTGGTGGCCAAACACTCAGGCTGGTCTATTCTGTAGTCAAAGCAGCAAGAATGATGCATGCATCTAGGGATGCACTCCATTAAAATTGCATCAAATGCTTTATGTGTAAATTACTAGGGCCTAGCAAGAAAGCAGCCTATGATAGGGAAAAACTCTAGGCATGTTATTGATGGTGAAGTATGAGACTTTGATGCACATTACAGGTTGGCTATCCTCAAAAGTGATCTTTAATCGTATGATTTTTCATGTCAACTCATACTTGAACAGTAACAAAACTACCAGATCTGACTTTATAGTTTTTTGAAATGTCTTATAGCAGTCAGTAAAAATGCTTAACTTCATTGCTTATAGGGAAAACTGATATTTTTAAACTGTAGGTCATAGGTCAAGGTCACCATGTCAGCAAATCCAGGATTAATCTCAGGAGCAATGAACATACTTATTATCAAACCTCTTTCTTTTTCCATTTAAAGGATAGAGAGCAATGTTGATTTCTTTGTAGTTTTGTGAGGTCAGTATATATGTTATGATTCTAGATCATACAAGTCAGCAGATGACCCATTGGTATTTATTTTCATTCATTATTGTGTTTTGTCCATAAATTTAAGGATTTTCAGCATCACTGATCCCCTTGCCAAGGCTTGGGCACAGAAAACACAACTCACTGTATAAAAATCATATCCAACCACAAACCATGGGAGATTCTTGTCATGCTTTAATAGCTATCTCATTTTTTACACAGTTTTTGTATTACATGTATATGAATCCACTTGATATGACTTCATCATTTTTATGTAAAAGCCATTGTGATGTCACAACTGTTGATATGAAAACAGTATCATTTGACTGATGTCCACTGTATAAAAGATAACAAGAGGCCCATGGGCCACATCGCTCACCTGAGTAACTTTGGCTTTGCTCTTCTTTACCAGATTTCCCCCTTTTAATATACCTATTGTGGCCCCGCCCTACCCCCGGGGGTCATGATCTGAACAATTTAGAATCTACACTACCCCAGGATGCTTCCATATAAGTTTCAGCTTTTCTGGCCCAGTGGTTCTTGAGAAGAAGATTTTTAAAGATTTTTCCTATATATTTCAATGTAAAACTTGGATTCCCTATTGTGGCCCCGCCCTACCCCCGGGGGTCATGATCTGAACAATTTAGAATCTACACTACCCCAGGATGCTTCCATATAAGTTTCAGCTTTTCTGGCCCAGTGGTTCTTGAGAAGAAGATTTTTAAAGATTTTTCTCATATATTTCAATGTAAAACTTGGATTCCCTATTGTGGCCCCGCCCTACCCCCGGGGGTCATGATCTGAACAATTTAGAATCTACACTACCCCAGGATGCTTCCATATAAGTTTCAGCTTTTCTGGCCCAGTGGTTCTTGAGAAGAAGATTTTTTAAGATTTTTCTTATATATTTCAATGTAAAACTTGGATTCCCTATTGTGGCCCCGCCCTACCCCCGGGGGTCATGATCTGAACAATTTAGAATCTACACTACCCCAGGATGCTTCCATATAAGTTTCAGCTTTTCTGGCCCAGTGGTTCTTGAGAAGAAGATTTTTAAAGATTTTTCTTATATATTTCAATGTAAAACTTGGATTTTCCTATTGTGGCCCCGCCCTACCCCCGGGGGTCATGATTTGAACAATTTAGAATCTACACTACCCCAGGATGCTTCCATATAAGTTTCAGCTTTTCTGGCCCAGTGGTTCTTGAGAAGAAGATTTTTTAAGATTTTTCCTATATATTTCAATGTAAAACTTGGATTCCCTATTGTGGCCCCACCCTACCCCTGGGGGTCATGATCTGAACAATTTAGAATCTACACTACCCCAGGATGCTTCCATATAAGTTTCAGCTTTTCTGGCCCAGTGGTTCTTGAGAAGAAGATTTTTAAAGATTTTTCTTATATATTTCAATGTAAAACTTGGATTCCCTATTGTGGCCCCGCCCTACCCCCGGGGGTCATGATCTGAACAATTTAGAATCTACACTACCCCAGGATGCTTCCATATAAGTTTCAGCTTTTCTGGCCCAGTGGTTCTTGAGAAGAAGATTTTTAAAGATTTTTCTTATATATTTCAATGTAAAACTTGGATTCCCTATTGTGGCCCCGCCCTACCCCCGGGGGTCATGATTTGAACAATTTAGAATCTACACTACCCCAGGATGCTTCCATATAAGTTTCAGCTTTTCTGGCCCAGTGGTTCTTGAGAAGAAGATTTTTTAAGATTTTTCCTATATATTTCAATGTAAAACTTGGATTCCCTATTGTGGCCCCGCCCTACCCCTGGGGGTCATGATCTGAACAATTTAGAATCTACACTACCCCAGGATGCTTCCATATAAGTTTCAGCTTTTCTGGCCCAGTGGTTCTTGAGAAGAAGATTTTTAAAGATTTTTCTTATATATTTCAATGTAAAACTTGGATTCCCTATTGTGGCCCCGCCCTACCCCCGGGGGTCATGATCTGAACAATTTAGAGTCTACACTACCCCAGGATGCTTCCATATAAGTTTCAGCTTTTCTGGCCCAGTGGTTCTTGAGAAGAAGATTTTTAAAGATTTTTCTTATATATTTCAATGTAAAACTTGGATTCCCTATTGTGGCCCCGCCCTACCCCCGGGGGTCATGATTTGAACAATTTAGAATCTACACTACCCCCAGGATGCTTCCATATAAGTTTCAGCTTTTCTGGCCCAGTGGTTCTTGAGAAGAAGATTTTTTAAGATTTTTCCTATATATTTCAATGTAAAACTTGGATTCCCTATTGTGGCCCCGCCCTACCCCTGGGGGTCATGATCTGAACAATTTAGAATCTACACTACCCCAGGATGCTTCCATATAAGTTTCAGCTTTTCTGGCCCAGTGGTTCTTGAGAAGAAGATTTTTAAAGATTTTTCTTATATATTTCAATGTAAAACTTGGATTCCCTATTGTGGCCCCGCCCTACCCCCGGGGGTCATGATCTGAACAATTTAGAATCTACACTACCCCAGGATGCTTCCATATAAGTTTCAGCTTTTCTGGCCCAGTGGTTCTTGAGAAGAAGATTTTTTAATGACCCCACCCTATTTTTGTGTTCTCTTGATTTTCTCCCCTTGTGAGGGGACTTGGCCCTTCATTTTAACAATTTAAATTCCCCTTCACTCAAGGATGTTTTGTACCAAGTTTGGTCAAAATTGGCCCAGTGGTTCTTGAGAAGAAGTCAAAAATGTGAAAAGTTTACAGACGGACGGACAGACAGACAGACGGACGGACGGACGACGGACAAAATGTGATCAGAAAAGCTCACTTGAGCCTTCGGCTCAGGTGAGCTAAAAAAGTGATAAAATTCATTTTCAAGATATTGATCACCAATTTAGCCCCACCTGGAGCCTAAACCCTGTGCCCAGGGGCCATGAATTTCACAATTTTGATGAAAGGCTCATTGCTTATAATCACAAACCAACAGTTTGAAATCTTTATTTCCTCTCGAGTCAAAACTTTTGAAGATGGCATTAACTGTCATGACCCCTCAGACCTAATTCTTAATTTTTTCCTCTTTACCCATAAATGCTACATGTATATACTAAAATTTAAAAAAGATTCAGTCATTCAAGAGAAGCTGAAAAATGTTCAAAAGCTTACACACAATACACATTCCATGACGACGAAAAAAAAGATAGCAAAAGGTCACCAGAGTGACCTAAACAAAAACATCAACAAAAAATTCCATTTTAGGACTTTATTTTTAATCAATCGAGCTGCCAACAGATTAAACGTTTTGTGACTCCTGAGAACATGTTAACCTCCACATGACTCTACACTATATATTTCTACATGCCACAAAATAAATTATGCTGCCTTCAAACAGGAATAGGCTTTATTCTAGGGGTGTAACGATATTCAAGTAAACATGTATACTGAAATACACAGAAAAAATCTGAACGTATTGCAGTAAAAAAAAATATCCTGAAATATCACATTTTCAGCATTTTATATTTATTCCTGATGGATTCTAATAAATAAAAGGTGTAGCTGTACATCTCTTGTGTGCTGCACATATTTTTTTTTTAGACACACATCATAAGAGGCATTTGTAGAACTGAATCATTTACAAAGATGGTGTCTGAAAAAGTACGAGTTCATTGAATTATTTTCTTTTTAGTTGAACCTTATTTAGGTGCTTTTATTGACTACTTAAGCCATCATTACCGTTTGTTTTTTTTTTAATTTTTTTTTTTTTTTGTGTGTGTCAGAGTTAATTAAATGTTGAAAAAATAATCTACACCATTTATCCTTTCACATAATAATTTCCCATTTAAGAATTAAGAGAAACAATTTGTATAAAAAAAATTAAATTGATGGCAAGAGATATCACGATATACAATGTAGTCTCTGTATATCAAGATATATCAGGATTATCCTATCGTTACACCCCTAATGGGTTCCTTATAATGATTATAAATGAAATGAATCTAGAACCACAGTGACTATTTACAAAAGAACCGAGGAAACATTAAAACTAAATAAACTACTTATTTTGATCCAAACAAATGATTAATAAAAAAAACTTAAATATAAAGAGAGCACTTTTTGACCCCAACATTTTTTAAATGAAACAAACACAAATATACATTCCAACAATTCACTTATAGAATGAATTAACTGTTTAATAACTCAATATTGTAAAATAAGAAAAAAGCATTCATTATGCATCAAAGATCCCAAAATATTCAAATATTTATAACTTGATCCCAGTACTAATTAAATTAACACATCTTACAAAGGAGACAGAGAACAGATTTAACAAATGTTAGAGATGAACACAAATCAACTGTCTACAGAGAAAGTTCTCAACTGTCAACAGGGAAAGTTCTTCACTCTCAACAGGGAAAGTTTTCAAATGTCAACAGGGGAAGTCCTCAACTGTAAACAGGGAAAGTTTTTCAGACGAATGGTTCTTGGGAACTTGGATGACACTGTTATCATAAGTCATGGTCTGCAACACTCTGTTTCAGATAATCCGAGTAAAGTGATTGCTGTAATGAATGAAATGCCATTTAAATAAAAAATTAAACTGTGCACAAATCCTGAATTAAACAGCACAAAAAGCATCAATTTATACAAAAATAATAAACAGGCAAGTTTTTAAAATGGTTATGACAAGAACGGGCAAAAAATGACCACCCTTCAATTTTTCAGGAGGAATAATGAAATGTTTACATTTATCTCAGACCTGTCTACACTTTTCATTGCAGAGGTGTAATCTAAATCTAAAATTTGGAATTTCAGAGACAATGAAGTAATTTTGATGGGGGGGGGGGGGGGGGGGGGGGGGTTCGCTTTTTTTATTCGGTATCTCAGTGTGATTCTATATGAACTAAATCAGACTCAATTTTGTATATCATACAATAAAGGACTTAAAGATAACTTTTTGATCATTTATTGACAAAAATCTTATGATCTGTAAAACATCCACTTTCTATCATCCCAACATGTCTTAAACTTATAACTATACTCTTAATGACGGATTTGGAGAACAGCTTGCAAATCACAACATTTCCATCTTTCAGTGCCTTTTTAAATGGCAACTATCATTAATCGTTTATACATGATGTATTTGCACCTGTTTCTTCTTCCAAGCCATCTTGCTTATGATTATTTCTGGTATTGTACTCGTAAAGAACTATAGCCCCCTTGATGTATAAAGCACTTTACAGATCTTGTCTACACATATAAGTAGGTCATACTTAAATTTAACAATAAGTTGTTCACAAAGGAAACCTCTAAATAACACAATTTTTTAAGCCTGAAATTTTAAAAGCGTAAAATTGATTTTTATGGAATAATTATAATAATTTAAGGATGAATAAGGATGAAAAGGGGAAGAAACATGCTAAAACCAAAAAGGAAGGCAGGTCTATTATCAGCAAAGATTGATCTCTTCTTTGAGAGTTGTCTTAACATATTATTTATTTCACATATTCCTTACCTTCTTCTTTTTGACAATGTTCTGCACATACTCTCTTACTCCAGATAAATATTTCTTGTCCTTCCGAGAGAGTGTTGGCTTTGTTCTGGATTAAGATCAAATAAATAAAATTCTTATTAATATCTAACAAATACATTGCTGTAACAAAGTTAATCAATTCTCAGATGACCCCCCCCCCCCAAAAAAAAAATTATTATTATTTTAATGGAAGACAGAAGTTGTACCTGGACTGGAAACACTTCTTTTCAGTTTTACATTTACACAATTTTGTATATAACTAGTGCCTCAAGCAAGTTTATTTGAAATTAAACCAAAACTGTAGAAAGAGAAACATCATGAAGTGGTTGTATTCAGCATTAATCTAATGACCCACTGGACCAAGTAATGGTTCAACATGGGTCTTCTAACAAAGAGATACTGTATGCATGAAAGCAATATCCATAATATAGTAAAAAAAAAAAAAGCATTATTCTGTTCTGTTAAAATTTAAAGGTTAAAATGTTAGTCACACAAAAGTACTATTAAAATCCCCACCAGACACATTATATGTATTTACACAAGTCAGGTTTATGACGCAGACTCAAGTTAATTAGAGCACTGTTCTTTGTAAATCGTTGTAACAGATGTTGATTTACAGGTGAAATCATAGACTGAAAAACTAGTAACTAACAAGTTCTCAATGTACTTCAGACCTGAATCAGTAAACTGAACTGGGCTGAGTAGCAGGTGTCACCCAAATTTACAATCAAGACTAGCTCAACAGCAAGTTAAAACAAAATCCACATTGGTATACAAGAAAGTGCTTTAGATTCAGAAAAATTAACATTTAGCATTCCCATCAACTTTGAATAAAATGCATGTACTGTATTTATTTTTTTTTATTAAATAAGTAACGCTTACCAGAAAGTACTAGTTCTGAAACATGAAGCCTATATATGAAATGCATTTATATGTAATATTATGAACTCCTATTGTGTCTCATCCTGGCAAAAAATGCAATATGAATCCAACAAACAGGAAACTATACAACATCAGAAGGTGTACAAATTAGATACTGTATGTAGCTTTGTTTACTGTGAGAAATGTGACTCCACCCAGCCACAGGAGTATGATACAAACAAACTTAAAAATTACATGGAGATGCTTGCATTCAAATTTGCTTGTTATTTCTTTGCTGTTTTTTGTATATTGAGCCATCTTTGTTTCCTCATTTTTATTGCAAGGGACAGCATTTTAACAAACAAGAATCTACACTATAACTATAGATGTCTTAGGGGATGCTGATGCCCCATCACAGACAATTTTTTTTTTATATTTAGATGTGACTAATCTGTAAAAATGTCCCAAGTGGAATTCCACACTATACCATTGTAAAGTAAATGGCCATGAAAACAAAACATCTACTTCTAGAAACAAAAGCAACACCCTTTGATGCCTGATCCCAAAAGTAATAATATCTTGGCTCTTCATCAGCTATATCATGGCGCAAATATGATCATTCCAACCTATACCATTCTCATGTCATTACAAGGGAACCTGAGCAGGATGACTGGGTGGATGGACTAATAAGGGAACTTACCCCATCCCCACTCTTTCCATGCAGGGGCATAAAAAATGAATGATTAGTTTATCCTAAGGAGTTGGTCTTAGAAAAGAATATCTTCAAATATTGCCACTATATTTCCTGATTTAACCCCCCTCCCCTCACCAACGTACACATAGAGGATACAGTCCTCAATTAATTTCATTCAAGGACACCTTGGCAACATTAAGCCAATATCTGCATGGTAATTCTGAACAAATCCAAAGAATGTGAATTCAACAGTCAGTTCTAGTATGCTATTAATATGTATTTTTGAAACGTGCGTCCCCTTCAGTGCATAATTCCACATTCTTTCAGTTACAAATAATGTTCAATCTCAATCTCACACAGCTTAAGTGTTACAAGACTGAAATAAACAAAGCAGACATCTAAAGGAAGCATTTACCTAGAGACCCTTTTCTGTACACCTATGGCCTGAAAGGATTCATTTCTTTAATACAAATCATCATACCTTGAGACATATCTTGCAATTAGCAGCATTATAAGAGTAAAGAACAGGATGAAGTATAGGATGTAATTAGAATACTGGGGAGGAATCGCTCTCCATCCTCTGGCCAAAGGACCCTGCAATAAAAAAAAGGAGCACAGAATTAAATTCAAAATAAAATTTACGAAAAAATGGATAAAAAATGTTCATGTATGACTGTACAGTGATGTAATTTCTACTGGTTATTTGCCTGAATAGAGAAGAATTTGTGGTTCTTACCAAATAAATCCCCAATGTGTCCAAAATATTTTCTCCCAGAAAATCTTTCATAAATTTCTTTTGCGTTGAGATGAGGTATGTGGTCAGCATGAGGAATGGCATGAAGACCCCCAGCAAGCCAAAACTAGCCCCTCGAAATCGTGCTGAGAGATTTTCACTGCTAGTCTCCCTGCAAGAACATTATAGCACCTATAAAGTACTTTATTTCTAATATATCCTTCAACTGTTCATGATAATTTTTTGTAAACTCGAAGCCCTGATGGTGAAAATTTTCTGATCTGACTTCTAGGTATGACCCTCATCTGATGTCTTGACAAAATATAAAGTATTGAGGAAGGTTCTACAAATATGGCCAAGGTCAAAAGTAGTGAACAGACAAAAAAATGATAGCAAATAAAAAAAGGGGAATAAAATGTTGTTCATATTTGTTAGTAATGATTTATGCTTGTTCAGGTTTTGCTAATTATTCATTTTTTGGGTATTTGTTTTCCCCTCCCTTAATTAGTAAAGACTGTATACTTATCAGAACAAAGATAAGTCACTGTAAAGCATACTGAAAACAGAACTTGCTTAAGCTACCACCACAATTCAAGCAAGAGTAGGAAAAGAATCAATAAATATTTAAACATGGAGAAAATTCATATCTTACAAAAAGGAATTCATGGTAAAGATGAATGAATATGAACAGAGTCTATTGGTTCTGTTCAATAATCTCTTCCCAGTAAAGAACCTACGCATTCTTTTTTAGTTTTGTTTCCACCAGTTCAGCTATTTGGTCACAGTCACGCTCCAGTGAGTTTAGTGTGTTCTGGATGGTTTGGTTGATGGTTTTTTCGATGTCCTGACACACATCTTCAATCTGGTTCACACAACTGCTGTTTTTCTGGTTCATGTTCGGAATGAAGATTGTTGGCATCTCAAACCCTGTACGGTTTAGGTTAGGTCGCTTACAAAGTTCTTGTACAATCTGCATAAGGACTCTCTACAAATCAAATCATGAAAAATATCCTGTTGTTATGAATTTAGTAAAGAAGCAAAACTAATAAGCACTTGTTATTATTTCTCTATAACTAACAGTAGCATAAAGAATGTGAAGCAGTTATGTAAAATAATGAATAGATACTTGGGATAATTACATAATTGACAGCATGAAAGTATTAAAATAAGTAGTGCAAAATCATTTCTATCCCTTCATTGAATGTTTTTGGGTAAACAAAAGAAATTTTTACATACAATTGTATATATATGTGTCTTCAACCTTTCATGCTTTTATTATCAGTCACATGAAATGATTGAAAACATCATGAAAGTATTAAAATAAGTAGTGCAAAATCATTTCTATCCCTTCATTGAATGTTTTTGGGTAAACAAAAGAAATTTTTACCTACAATTGTATATGAGTTGCGTCAAGCGAAAAGGGACCTTCGTGACATGAACGTAATTACGTCACAATAGCGCTTCAAAGACGTGACGTTTCATTTGTGCGTTTGCCGATAAAAAATATTCATACGATAAAGCAAAACAAAAATATATTTGCGTAATACATATGTTAATATAAAAATAGACACGCCTTTAATTGTCCAAAAAATGTATAATCTCGTCAATTTATAGATTTTCTGGTAATTTTTCAAAAATAATATATAAACTAATTTAATTTTTGATAGTTCATGAATGGCTTTTTTCATCAGCTGTCAAAAATGTTCATGAACAAAGCCATGTACGTGTTTTCCTCATTAGGCTCTGACAATCGCGTCTTTTTTGGCTGAGTTCCGTCTACAGATAAGTCAAGTGGTCCCCTGCATTTATTTCAATGTTTTTTGTTATGTTTTTTTTGGGGGGGGGGGGGTACATGTAACACATTCCAAGTTGTTTCTCCGGTAGGCAGAAAGGCCCGAGAATTTGCGACTCAATGCCCAAAGTTTGTCATCTGAGATTAAGTATCCGAATCAAGTTCTCTGATACTAGCATAGTTGCAATAGCGTTTTTTGTCAATACATATTGGGGGGGGGGGGGATAAAAGTAGCAGCTAGGAAACTTTGTCTGTAGCCATGTCATAAAGGATGAAGCGGCAGCCATGAACGACTTCACCTTTTGCGCAACACCCTGCGGTTTGAAAACTGGTGTAATAAAATGTGAAGATAATAAACAGTGGTTATTTTCAAAATTAATTTGAGGTCTTGTATTCATTGCCTACATTAATTGCAATTCTAGTAAATTAAAACTAAACACAGTAACTTTGGGGAAAGCTGATGTTGTTTAAGTCGAAAATTAAGAGCGATATTGGTTATCTAAAATTTTAAATCAGACTTACATGTATGTACATTAGTTTTATTTTCTGATTTGAAGTTTATTTATTTTATTTCAGGCAAATGCAGGACATCTTGAGCTTACAAATTTTCATAATATCGTAAAATTTAAAATGGTTTAATTACCCCCTCCCCTTTTTTGGTGTGTGCTAATGTTCGTTTTTTATTACTACGGAAAGGGAAGACGTCGCGCACAATATTGGTGTTACTTCAGCCTTTCAAGGATTAATTCCTACTTTTATCTTCATTCTCTCTTAATTTTCTTTATTTTTTTAAAATAAGTTATTTTTCCTTTCGATTTTTCTTGTTCAATTTCGTTTTTACGTATTTAATTTACTATATCAATTTCTTTTTTATTTCGACCATAACCACTTTGAAAACACAACGATACAGTCCCTGAAACGTTCTACTTTCCCATTTTTCCGTTCGCTCACCGTTCGTTCACCGTTCGTTCAGCGTGCGTTCACCGTTCGTTCACCGTGCGTTCTCCGTTCGCTCTCCGTTCACAGTTTTGCGTTCAGCGTTCACCGTGCGCTCGCGTTCACCGTTCACAAAGCGTTCACCGTTCGCTCTTCGTTCGTTCACTTTGCGTTCACCTTGCGTTCAGCGTTCACTTATCGTTCAGTCTTTATTGTCATTCGGAACTCCGAAGTGAAAGGACTTATCTTTTTTAAGTAAGGATTTACATGTTTTGAATTTAATAAATAACATATCGTGTTTAAAGAATCATTATTTCATGGGAAAAAATTATCTACAATACTTATTTTTATTATTCTAACTTAGCTTTTAGGTTATTTATAAAATTTATCTGGAAAATAAATGTTGTTATAAGTACATGTATGTACCTATGTAGAACGATGCTGAAAAATTAAATTTAAATACGGACAATATACAGATACTTCAAGCACTGCAACATTTTGTTGTTATGTTAATGACGACAAATCGTTAATGTCGAAGTCAATTAATTAACCAACTGCAACAAAAATATGAAAATATTTACTTCTATCACATTTTTTTCAAATAATACAGAATTACATGTTAGAAATTGTTCTATAATGATAAACAGTACTGCGGATATCCAGTTAATTAAATATCTTTAGAGCGAATTAAATAGATAGTGTTGTTCAAAAAAAAATATTTGTTTAAAATGTAATACATTAAAAAAAAATTTCTACTATACATATATAAAGTCTTTAATTAGAAAGAGAAAAATGCCTTTATAACATGATTATCATTTATATAACCAAGGTGATTCTCCAGTAATGATATTTTTCACCGTAACTTTATATGTGTGTCATTCGATATAATCAAGAGCCCCCCCCCCCCTTTCCCCTAAATCGGCTACTTAGTTAGTATTTCCAGTACATTTTAATTAACATTTAAAAAGAGGCTTAATGTGTTTTGTAGCACAAAAATTTCAGTCTCAAAACAAACATACATATAAACAAAGTCATTAAACAATAGTAGTTCAGAATATACATGTGCCGGTGGTGATATTTTAAATTGGCAGGGAGTATGTTTCAAACTAAAGCGGCTTAATCTTTCCAAGTGTTTATTCCCAATGTATTTTATTCATTTATTTATTTACTTTTTAGAAATGTTGGAATCAGGTCTAGAAATGATAAGAAAAACTGTTAAAACCTCTTGGAAAGACTAACACTTTGCCTTCGGTGTGACGAGACTTTCACACCTGCACAGTGTCGAATGATTTTGATTGACAGGTCAAGCACGTGGACTTCGTGTGAACTTGAAGCAAGGAAATAAAAACTGATTAAGACTGTAAAACAAATGGATTTGTAGATTTAAAAAAATGGTTTCTTTCACTGCCTGATATATTTAGAAAAAAAAATTAAGAATTTTTGTTTGATATAGGTACAAACATTTGAGGAAAGGGGGGGGCTAAAACCGAATCTCTCTCTCTCTCTCTCTCTCTCTCTCTCTCTCTCTCATTTATCTGTTTCATAAAAACCTTGACCGCATATTACTTAAATATTAAGTTGTGAAAATTTAATATATAACAAATAATATGATTGCCTCTTTGCATCATCTTGTCCGAGTATAATCACGGCGGGAAATGTCTACAGATACATGTAGAAGTCTGCTCAATAAATCGTCATAAAAAATAAAACGGACTCATAAATATATTGTTGCATTAAAATTTTAAAATACACGTGTATTTATGCAATACGTCCACATACCTATGGAAAATATTTTTTCTCTTTATTTTACACGGAATCGCCTTGTATGGTTGTTACAACCGTTGTAATTCGTTCTATAAGTCCATAGTTTTCTCTTCTAGAATCCACATTATTTGTAATGGTTTTATATATCAAATAAGAATAAACATATTTATTTTACAACTAGATTAATTTCATCTGTTATACTACAGCGTTCGGTAACAATTACAATGTTTTACATCGATAAAAATCGTGTTATTAAAAAGTTAAATTTAAATATATGTGCAGAAAATATTGTAAGAAACTGAAATTAATAATTTTACTTAATGTGCATGTATCGTCTTTTTTAGGACAATTTTCATTGATTTGTTTATTTATTTATTTTTTAGCACCAGGAATTAGAATACAATAGAATAGTTTCAATGCAAGGAAAAGATCAGAGGCATTCCGAATAAATCGTTCATCTTGCGTTCACCGTTCGTTCACCGTTCACTTTGCGCTCGCGTTTGCGCTCCGTTCGCGTTCTGCGTTCGCTCACCGTTCACCGTTCACACATCGTTCACCAAGTTGCGTTCAGCGTTCACACATCGTTCACCCACCGTTCGCTCTGCGTTCGTTCACCGTTCGTTCACCGTTCGTTCAGCGTTCGCTCACCGTTCAAGTGGGAAAGTAGAACGTTTCAGGGACTGTACCTGCACCATACCCCCTCCCCTTTCTAAAAAAAACCCCGCTCATTTATTTGAACACTTTAAGTGCGGAATCATTGTCTTGAAATTCACATCACCAGTAAAGTGGTGTAGATTTTTTTCAGACAGTATCTCAATAGTTCCATTTTCTTTCTCATATATGTATTTGCAGAGGATCAGGAGAATTTAATATTTGGAAGCTGTACATCCCCCTTGTTAGTGTTGCCATAGACCTATCTCAATTTACACTGCGATATTGTAAAATCAATGCTAAGGCCACATAAATTTAAAATTTAGATTCTCATCCTAATCTGCTAAAAAATTGGGGCGGGTGGGTGGATTTTATTTTTTATTTTTTATTATTGAAAATATTTACATAACGCTCTTCTTACACAAAATTTTCACATTATGTTAATGGCAATATGAATATATTTTATTATTATTCTTTTAAATATCTACAGAAGATTCTTGTTATAGAATATTAAATATTTATAGTTTTTATTAATGAATTTTCAAGTACATGTAGATACGGCACACGTCACACAAAATGGGGTGTGGATCCCAATAAATTGCATATGCTGTATGTAGTAGTCACGACTTCTCATCAGCCTTTTTCCAAATACCTTTTAGTTTTACCAACAACTCCTTTTGCTTTGTGTGAAATATCACAGATTTCCACTGTCCTCATACTTTCGTTCTTGAGACTTAACACGTTCAACATTAAAATATGTCATTTTTGCAAAACAGGATGTCTAAAACTGTAAAATATTCTACTGAGAAGCGTATGCTCAACATTTTTAAGATTTACCATTTCCTTAGCATTATTATCCTCTAAAGTCTGCGACGATCTTTTTTTTAAAAAAAAAAAACAAAACAAAATCACATACAACTGGCGATTATTAAGTTATAACTTGACCAGATGTCATTTTCTTCGTCTGTTTTTACTTGGTTAAAATTTCTTTAAAAACTTGCTCATGCCAGTGATGGTTTCTAGATGTATTTATGTTATTTTTGCTTCTCTGCCTTCTCTATCCTGGCAAATTATCTTTTCCCTACATATTTAAACTGCTTTTATTGCCGCTTTTGTGCTATAAATAGCGCCACGCGACTTTTAATACAGACAGGAGATAACTCTTAGATTTTGACTGTGATTCTTGCGGAGTAAAAAATACATGTAAATACTTTTGAAACCCAAAAACCAAAATAAAAAACAACGGGGCGGGGCACTTTGAGAGGGGCGGGCAGGGATGAGAATCTAAAGTTTAATTTTACCTGGCCTTATTTACGCTTGTGACCTATCATAAAATTGTCTGATTACTTCCTTTTTTTCTCTTTAAAAAAAAACTTTTAAAAATTCCATTCCACCAATGAAGTTGCTTTCTATACGTGTCTGTTTACTGCATATGATTAAAAAAAATTCAAGAAAGGAATGAAGAATGGAAAGTTATTGGTTTTTTTTTAATTTTAATTATACGTTTTTTAAAATTATATCCTACTATCATCAATAATTCATTACTTTATTTTTTTATATTTTTTTTTATATATATCGTACACATATCGCTCGGAGCTCCTCGGATGGCTTGCACATGTACCTGTTTGGAGTGTAACGGAGTCAGCCGAGGATTGCCGATCGTACACACTATGCATAATGATCTATCTATCACAAAATACATGTAATTGAATCTTTTGCTTACAATCACATGCTGGGAATAAATTTAAAGAAATTTCTACCAATGACAGCCTGTATGTATATTACAGAATATATTGTTTGGAATTTCAGGGGTGAGGACCATTTCACACCTTCTACACGCACCCAGTAATATTGTCTTGTTCTCATTGACACTGAATTTTAAACTGATTATTTACATGTAACTGTATCAACTTCTATATTGAAGTAATGGTTAGATTGTACATCTGTAAGTTAGAATCATCATCCGGGACCCCTGACTTGAATAATAAAATAGAACATGAAAAAGAGTACCAACACGTGAAAAGGTGGCATATTAGCATGATTAGAAAATCTTATAAATACATGTCAATTATATATATTAACGATTTAAAAAATATAATTTGAAAGTTAAAGTAAACGTTTGACTTTGAATGCTGTCTGTCTGATTGTTTTGCATCAAGCCTAGATATATACGTAATCTGGGTTTTTTTATCAGTATTTTTTAGCGCTGAACAAATTAATTAATATTTTTAACATGAGAATAAAAAAAACAAGTTTTTCTCTTTACAAAACTGTACAACATACAATATTTATCTTCAACAAAATTTATACAACTGCAAGCATTGAAGTACAGTCCCTGAAACGTTTTACTTTCCCACTTGAACGGTGAGCGAACGCTGAACGAACGGTGAACGAACGCAGAGCGAACGGTGATTGAACGATGTGTGAACGCTGAACGCAACTTGGTGAACGATGTGTGAACGGTGAACGGTGAGCGAACGGAGCGCAAACGCAAACGCAAAGTGAATGGTGAACGAACGGTGAACGCAAGATGAACGATACATTCGAAATGCCTCTGATCTTTTCCTTGCACTGAAACTATTTAATTGTATTATAATGTCAGGTGCCAAAAAACAAACAATAATACAGTACAATTTGTTTATTATCATAGTTTATTTGTCAGGCCAAAACTTTATAATAAGCGACTTTTATAATAACCATAGTCGGCTGAAATTCATGTCAGACGTCTGACATGAAATGACGTTTGTATAAATTATTGGATGTATATTTATATTATACATGTTATGTTACATGTAATTTCAATTTTTTGTAGTTTTTTTGAAAATCATTTCTCAATATTTACTTACTGTTTTAACTTTTTGTAATAAACAAATTCACTTAAATAAAGCTTAATACTCTTCAAACTCTCTAGAACTAAAAGAACCTCGACCTGTCTTCTAGATCTCTTGGCATCCATCTTGTTTATTTTCATTTTGATCTACTTTCATTTTTAAATATATGATCAATTCAAACTACCAATATTTCATTTTTTTATTCATTTCTTTTATTCAACTAAAGTAGACATAAAAAAATCACTTCTTAATTAATGGGACAGTTTTATAAATGTAATTAATTATGAACATTGATCAGGCATTAACAAGCGTAAGAAAGCTTGGGTTAATCAGGGACCAATATATACTAACGTTAGTACATAGGTCACTGGGTTAATTGACACAAAATTTAGTTTCAACACATTTGGTAAAACACATTTATTATCAATGTACAATTCAGGATTTTAACAAAAGAAGAAAATAAGATTGCGAATGGTTTTGTGTTGTTATGTAATCTACTTCGTAAAATAAACAGACTTCGTATCAATCACTCAGGTAAGTGCACTGAAGTGTGACTAATCTCCCCAATCAAGCCGTTGTGTAATATAGACAAGGGACAGTGCATGAACCACAGGTGTAGATAGGTGTTATCTTTTGTTTTGTTGATTGTCCCAAGGTGTGAAAAAAAATATTACGGACGATAATTTTCTATTATAGTAAGCGAAGTGTACACTTTTACCTATGATAATAACAGCCGAAATTTACAATGAATTATTAAGAAATGGTTTTGTGTTTCAAATATCTATGATAAAAAAAGAAGTATGATATAAAACCGGTATGATAAAAAACGACTTGTACTGTAATAATAAATAAGTAAACCAATAAATGAATGAATAAATAAGTCAATAAAATAAATTCTCCAAAATTGTCCTAAGAAAGACGATGCTTGCACATTAAGTTTTTAATCACACGATTTTTATCGCATAAAACATTGCAATTGTTGCCGAACGGTGAAGTATAAAAGATATTTTGTTTAGGTGGAAAATAAAAATGTTTATTCCTATTTGATAACAAATCAGAGAAAACTTATGACTTATAGAATGAATTAAAGCGGTCGTAACATCCATTCATACATATATCTCCGTGTCAAGGCGATTTCATGTAAAGTAATGCAAAAAAAAAAAAATTAATTACAAAGGTCAGTGGAAGTTTTGCATTGATACGCTCGTATTTTAAATATTTAATACAATAATATATTATGTGTCATTTCTATTTTTCATGATGATTTATTGAGCAGACTTCTACATGTATCTCTAGATGGTCGTGATTATACTCGGACAAGATGATACAAAGATACATATTCATATTATTTGATATAAATTCAATTTTCAGAACTTGATATTTAAGTAATATGCTGTTATAGTTTTTATTAAACAGACAAATGAGAGAGAGAGAGAGAGAGAGTAATATTCAGTTTTAGCCCCCCCCCCCTCCTTTCAGGCTTCACTAAATGTTTATACCTATATCAAACAAAAACTCCGAAATTTTTTTTTCTAAATATATCAGACAGTGAAAGTAACTTCTTTTTTTTATCAACAAATCAGATCCATTTGTTTGACAGTCATACTCGTTTTTATTTTCCTGCTTCAAGTTTACACGAAGTCCACGTGCTTGTCCTGTCAATCAAAATCATTCGACACTGTGCAGGTGTGAAAGTTTCGTCACATCGAAGACGAAGTGCGAGTATTTCGAACAAGTTATAACATTTATTTTTATCATTTCTAAATTTGATTCCAAAATTTGAATAATAAATTAATAAAATACATTGGGCATTAACACTTGAATTTGAAACATACTCTCGGCCAATTTCAAATACCACCGCCGACACGTGTACATTTTGAACTACTATTATTTTTTTACTTTTTTAGATGCATGTTTGTTTTGAGACTGAAATTTTTGTTCTAAAAAAACCCGTAACTTTTTAAAAAAAATGTTAATTAAAATATTCTGGAAATACGGTACTGACTAAGTAACCGATTTAGGGGGTAAGGGGGGGGGGGTATTAATCATATCGAATGGCAAACATATAAAGTTGCGGTGAAGAAAGAATTTTTTTCTCTATAACTATAGACTTTATATATGATAGTAGAGAAAATTCTCTAGTGCATTACATTTTAAATAAATATTTCCTTTAACCACACTATCAATTTAATTCGTTCCAAAGATAATAAATTAACAGGATATCTGCAGTACTATGTATAACTCTCAGAACTAGTTCTATCATATTTTCTGTAGTAATTGAAAAAAAAAAAACAAGAGGCCCATGGGCCACATCGCTCACCTGAGTAACTTTGGCCATGCTGTTCTTTACCAGATTCCCCCCCCCCCCCTTGTAATACCTATTGTGGCCCCTCCATACCCCGGGGGGTCCTGTTTGAACAATTTAGAATCTACACTACCAAAGAATGCTTCCACATAAGTTTCAGCTATTCTGGCCCAGTGGTTCTTGAGAAGAAGATTTTTAAAGATTTTTCCTATATATTTCAATGTAAAACTTGGATTCCCTATTGTGGCCCCGCCTTACCCCCGGGGGTCATGATTTGAACAATTTAGAATCTACACTACCAAAGGATGCTTCCACATAAGTTTCAGCTTTTCTGGCCCAGTGGTTCTTGAGAAGAAGATTTTTAAAGATTTTTCCTATATATTTCAATGTAAAACTTGGATTCCCTATTGTGGCCCCGCCCTACCCCCGGGGATCATGATTTTTACAATTTAGAATCTACACTACCCAAGGATGCTTCCACATAAGTTTCAACTTTTCTGGCCCAGTGGTTCTTGAGAAGAAGAATTTTAAAGATTTTTTCCTATATATTGCAGTGTAAAACTTGGATTCCCTATTGTGGCCCCGCCCTATCCCCTGGGGTCATGATTTTAATAATTTAGAATCTACACTATCCCAGGATGCTTCCATGTAAGTTTCAGCTTTTCTGGTCCAGTGGTTCTTGAGAAGAAAATTTTTAAAGATTTATTCCTCTATATGTCAATGTAAAACTTGGATTCCCTATTGTGGCCCCGCCCTACCCCCGGGGGTCATGATTTTAACAATTTAGAATCTACACTACCCAAGGATGCTTCCACATAAGTTTCAACTTTTCTGGCCCAGTGGTTCTTGAGAAGAAGAATTTTAAAGATTTATTCCTCTATATGTCAATGTAAAACTTGGATTCCCTATTGTGGCCCCGCCCTACCCCCGGGGGTCATGATTTGAACAATTTAGAATCTACACTACCCCAGGATGCTTCCATATAAGTTTCAGCTTTACTGGCCCTGTGGTTCTTGAGAAGAAGATTTTTTAATGACCCCACCCTATTTTTGTCTTCTCTTGATTATCTCCCCTTGTGAGGGGACTTGGCCCTTCATTTTAACAATTTAAATTCCCCTTCACCCAAGGATGCTTTGTACCAAGTTTGGTCAAAATTGGCCCAGTGGTTCTTGAGAAGAAGTCAAAAATGTGAAAAGTTTACAGACGGACAGACAGACAGACAGACAGACAGACGGACAGACGGACGACGGACAAAATGTGATCAGAAAAGCTCACTTGAGCCTTCGGCTCAGGTGAGCTAAAAACGCATTAGAAATAAATATTTTCGTAATTTTGCTGCGTAATTATTTGACTTGGATAATTATATCTCCATTAACGATTTGTCGTCTTCAACAAAACAACAAAATGTTGCAGTGCTTGAAGTATTTGCACATTGCCCTTATTTAAATTTAATATTTCAGCATCGCTCTACATAGGTACAGAATGTGATTGTAACAACATTTATTTTCCAGAGTAATTTAATAAATAACCTAACAGCTAAGTTAGAATAATAAAAATATATATCGTAGATATTTTTCCTCATGCAATAATGATTCTTCAAACACGATATGTTAGTTAATAAATTAAAAAACCTGTAACTCCTTAACTACACAAAGATAAGTCCTTTCACTTCGGAGTTCCGAATGACAATGAAAACTGAACGATAGGTGAACGCTGAACGCAAGGTGAACGCAAAGTGAACGGAGCGAAGAGCGAATGCTGAACGCTTTGTGAACGGTGAACGCGAGCGCACGGTGAACCGTGAACGCAAAACTGTGAACGGAGAGCGAACGGTGAACGCACGCTGAACGAACGGTGAGCGAACGGAAAAATGGGAAAGTAGAACGTTTCAGGGACTGTAACTTGCCTTTGTTCGAAGTACAAAGTGCCGGGCTCATTTTCGAACTAGACCCCCCCCCTTCCCACGTCCCTAATGTACAAAAACTTTAATTCTTTTACTGATATACATGTATAGTTAAGTCACAATTACTGTGTGTACCGGTATATTTAATTTAATTTTAGCGTCTTAAATCACTGTCATATAGGCAGGAAACATCATTGGGAGGGGGGAGGGGATTAAACAAACGCGTTTAACCAACTGTATTTTGAATTGGGAGATTTTCCACATTTCAGTATGATTTTCAATTGAAATAAAATCATAGGACAACCTTTTTTGAAAGACGTGTGGATAAGTAAAAATAACAATACCTGAAAGTAGCACCCCTAAAAACATTAGTTCAGGGAAGTACAACTGTATCATTTCCATAAAAAATACATGTAAGTACTGCCTAAGGGTTTGTTTTTGTGGAGGTGGATTTGGTGATTATAGCGAAAGAGAAATAATACTTTGACCGGGATCAATCACTACATTAACAGTGATGTCAGATATTCATTTACCCCTTTGCGAGCATTAACAGTGATGTCAAATATTCATTTACCCCTTTGCGAGCAATCGTACTACTCGGTCATTTCCGTGAATAATAACCCAAGGAAAATGGCCGTGTTGTTACGAATGCCAAGGCGAAATGATTTCAGAGTAGGAATTTGTTTGGTTTTGTATAGTCAGCGGTCTGTCCCCTTGTCAAGGATCCTTTCAAATAAAAATTTTCTAGAGATTGAAGCATGGTTATGTTGATGATGTAGAAAAAAAGGTGAGATAATGTCGAAATATATTCCTTGAAAATTAACTACTACCTTTATTACTTCTATATAAATGTACATAATTATAGATATTTTTTTTTCTTCAACCTTAATATTATCACTATTTTACAATGTATACAATCATATAAATACTAAAATTTGTTCTTAGATATTGAAAGAAAAAAACTTTTAAAAACATCTAGAAAAAGTAATTTCTAATCAATACAAAGGATGATTTAGTAATGACGTTCCAATTATCAATGATGTTTTGTGACGTTATTCAACGTTTTATAGCGTCATCTTGTTACATTGCATTGATTTTGTTTTAGAGTTTTAATTAGAATTTAAAAGGTATACGATAAAAAATTTGGTGTCAAAATATTCAGAAAAATTAGCTCTTTCAGAAACGGTCAAAAGCCTATTTTCGAAAATTTTGTCACGAAGGTCCCTTTTCGCTTGATGCAACTCATATATATATGTCTTCAACCTTTCATGCTTTTATTATCAGTCACATGAAATGATTGAAAACATCATGAAAGTATTAAAATAAGTAGTGCAAAATCATTTCTATCCCTTCACTGAATGTTTTTGGGTAAACAAAAGAAATTTTTACCTACATTTGTATATATATGTCTCCAACCTTTCATGCTTTTATTATCAGTCACATGAAATGATTGAAAACATCATGAATAAAGTTTTTCATTTTATTCTACTAACCATATATGACATATGTTCAAACCTTGTTCTCCTGAAGTTAAAAGTTTTGAGAAAAAAAAATTCCAAGATATTCAAGGATTCCAAATATTGAGGTTTAATAATTGTTAGGACATCCATCTAAGTTGGTTATACCCATGGTATTTGAGATATAAATGCTTGAGATAACGAAGTTCAACTAAATAACAATTTTCATGCTAACTTACTCATCAGAATTCCTACCTGTCTATCACCTTCATCTCCAGCCTCATCTGCTTTGCTGAGAAAAAATCTCATTATCTCAGAATGGTTATTGCTCAGCTCTTCCACAATGTTCAATGTCCTTTTACACAGGGCTTGACCAATCGGATCAAAGAATACAAATATCAGGTCTGCCAACTCACCTGTTTGAGGGAAAGAAAATTGAAAAAACTTAATATTCCTGTTAAGATATTCCTGTATGATTCTGAGATAACATGAAAGGAGTTCCTATTTCTTGATGAAAAGAGTTCCTATTTCTTGATTCAAAAATGTCAGATACATGTATTAAAAACTAGAAGTTTTGCTTTAAATTGCATGTAAAATACACATAATTATGTTTCTTGCAATTTTTTGTCCTTTTTTTCTTATGCATCATCAAAGGAACATGCACAACCAAAGAGTTAGGTTTTGCAAACTGAATTATTGAAAAATGCTTTATTTTCCTTTTGAATCTTCATTGTAACTGAATGGTTTAACATACTGACAAGTTAATCATAGGACATGAAAAAGATGCAAATTAAGATTTTTACCAAGCCAAAGAATGGCTCTGTTCACATCAAATGGATATTGCATGTCTCCATCCACTAAGCCAGGTGTGTCTATAAATTTGACAAGGTTAAAGCGCTTCTGCTTCGAGGTGGAAATCTCTGTTGTCAGGTAATCAGTGACACCTGTAAAGTTTTCATACAGAAATTGACAAAGATCGAAATGAACATTCAATTTAAACAAGAATTGTGTTGTATAATATCAATGTAAGATAGGTTGATAAATATCTAATCAATAAGTATTACTATTCAATTTATTGATTTCGGTAAAAAAAAAGTAAATATTTCTTCTGTGTAGCTCAAATTTTTTTTTTTTGAAGTATTTCATTTTTTTTTTTTTTTACATTTGTTTCCTAGGTACCATATCTAAATAATTTTATGTGCTTAACAAACAAATAAATTTTTATGGTTACCAAAGTACAATGAGTAATTTCACATACAATCCATAAGCCACCTTTATGACACATACACTTCCCTTACGTTGCAAGCTTAAAATTGACTTAAGCAAAAACTTCATATTTATTTTCCACTGACCTTGAAATTCAACACAAAAATAATTTCATACTTCCCCTCTTCTGACTCTTACCTTTTCCTTAATTACCTTAAATCTTAATTTCACTCATTTAAAATTTATGCAATAATTGTCTGCGGACATGGTAATTCTTAATGACAATTATAAACCTATAATTTTATTTGTAATGGAGGGGGGATAATAATTATTTGAGTTACTTGAGCATAAAATGCAGGTCAGATAGTATGCATCACACTGAGCTGACCATTTCGTAGAGTCCTTGAGATGAACAAAACAAAAAAAAGAAAGACCTTAACTTTGAACTGGCCTTGCATATATTAGAAGCTACTGAAGCATAAAATTAGTTCAGATCCTCCCTCCATTATGCAAGTCCTTATATTATATTAACATAAGTCAAAAAAGTGACTTAAAAGCTGAAATAGACCTACTGCACTAGAGACCAGTCAATGGATCAAAAAAGTATGTCAGTACATATATTATAATCTCCATAAAATGCCCATACCTTCAACTATGATTAAGATAACCCTCGAGATGAGCAAGAATGTGACTGAAAAGCTAAAGCTTAACCTTGTGTACCGCCTACAGATATGCTGATGGTAGGACATGGCGATTACAATATACAATCCAGATACAATTTCACTTCAGTTATAAACAAACTCTCCCCATCCCTTCCTCTATACATATATTATCAGTCATATCACCAACAACAAAAGTACAAAACTGCATGCATTAAAATTTCACTATCCTCCTACATCTGTGTGCGTTTGCTTATGTACACTCAGACATTTTTGTCTGCATTCTAGCAAAGGTCAATAATTTTATTATTTAGAAATCATGGGCCAACAACATGTCACCAAAGTGTCCATTGATCACAAGCTCTGACAATACTATGAAGTCTTCAATTATTCATGTACATGTTATAATGTGATCCTGTGACAGAAACCAGTACATACATATTACATACTATCAAATTCGAAGTATTGTTAACATGAATGACATGAATGCCTTAACATCAGAGTAACCAAAGAATACATCTAAACAACCAGAACCAAGCTAAATCTGGTAACCTGGTTACCGGTACAAGGTACCACCTCCAGATGAGATGGATCTGAAATAATATCACTCTTTTCTAGTGCGCATCTTTTACCTTATATGAAAGGATGTAGGGTTTCATTTCATTTTCAAATACCATAGTTTAAATACTGATAATAACAATTGTCTCATCTTCCAATCACATGGTAAAACATACTTCACTTAAATTATTCAAGATCACGATCTCTTCTCTTTTTTTTTAAATTCAAAATAAAATAAAGTCTCTATTTTCAGCAAATTGACACTTGTCTCCTCTCAAGGTATGATCCAAAACTATTGTTATATGGCCATTCTACCATGCTAACAAAAGTGCACTATAGTGACTATACATGATGAGATGTGACACATCATTACTCAGGTGACAATACTTTGTTCACGCATGCACTAGCCTGATTCATATGTTGAAGTTTGCTTGGTGAGCAGAAACAACAGCCCTTCATTTGGCAGCTCTCAGCTCAGATTTGCACGAGATAGCTGGCCAAAGGAAAAACTACCATTCCAAGCTTGTCAAACAGTGGAATATCCAGTGCACACAAAGATGACCCTCTAGACAAAGTGAATATGAGGCAAATATTAAATGATTTCCAGTATGGCCTTTGATATTCCTTATATGCATGCAAACAAATAATAAAAAAAAAAACATTTAAAAACTGGTGTTCTTTGCACAAAATTGAAGAACAGTGATCTTTGCAATGGATTTCATACAAAAATAATTGATTTTCAGTGCATCCATAGAAAATAGTGAAGACATGACATTTCAGTATCAGACATTCAGACAATATGCTTACAGCATGCAAAGGATGGTGACAAAGTACAATACATCACTCTAGATAAATCATAAACTGACGACTTCAGTGGAGTCACAAGTACTAGCTTCAGTGGCCTGTAGGTCTGCAGTGGCATGTGTGCTTTAAGAATTGCAGAGATCGGGTAAATGCTGACGAGGAGAACATGCCAGACAGATCAATACCGAGGCAGGTTTAAAACCTCTTGATAAGGTCAGCATCTCCAACTTCAGCACACAACAATTTTCATCATGTCAGCTAGAGCAATCTCGTTACAACCTCCTCCCTGCTTTTGAAACACCACTGTCACCTGCCTTGTTTGTCACAGAATGTTTATACCCAGAGATGAGGGTAGGCTAAGGCAATTCACTTTCCTCTGAAATGTTCACATAGAAAAATATTTTGCAATTAGCATTTATTTTTCATTAGACGATAATCATGGTCGTATGCTCTGAGCTGACGTCAGTAACCTTTCCAAAGGGAAATGACCTGTTAAGGAATGGGATGAAAGAACTTTCCTGTACATGTAAACATTCAAGAAAAAAATGTTAGTAAATTATATGCTTGCCATAGATCTACATGGACTAGGAAGGTGAGAGTCTGAAATTTTGGTTGTGTTGGCCTTAAAACAGGACAGCTCTTCATCAGGCAGCTTGTAATAACTACTCAAGTCTACCTAGTGAAGGGCCGTCTGTTCATCAGCACATTCCTTTGACTACATAAATTTTCCTTTTTAATGACAAAAAATACAAATGAACTTCCTTCATCAGACAAGAGTGTTTGTAAATACTATCCCATATCCATTCTTTAAATTTTAACCAAACATTCTATTCCAAAAATTTCAACTTCCAAAAATATTGAATCCAACGCAAAAAGTACACCAGGTTTAAAATTTATTCTGGAGAAAAAAATACACACAAAACAACAAACCAACCAAAAACTTCAGTAAGGATGAGCCATTTTTGCACTTTGACAGTAATTGATCACTCTGCTAAGTACACTTTTAATCAAAGTATTGCCCTTTTTAACTCAACAGAAACATGCTTCCTTTTTCTTTTCCCTTTTCTGTAGTCATGGTTATTAAGACTAAACAGCCAACTTAGGAACATTTTTTCTTCCTCCTAGTCATGCGGTTCTGCCATCATAAATAAAATATCATTTTAATCTAAGTTTCTTGATCCGGCCATATCTGAGAAACTTTAAACCCTTACCAAAATAAAAGCCTTCTGGCACACAGTTGCTGCAAATTTACGGCAAATATGTGCGGCAAACTTGCCGCAAGTAAATTTTTCGTATGCAAATTTTTTTCTGGCACACAGTTTGCGGCATATTTGCGGCAAAGTTCTGGCACATTTGCGGCAAACAATTCAAATCCTTACATTATGCAGTTTGCGGCACACACTTGTGGCACATTTCTGGCATACAGTTAACTGCAAGTTTGTGGCACACTTTTGTGGCACATTACTGGCATACACAATGCCATAAGCTAACATACCTTACTTAAACAAATTAATTTTAAAAGAACATAATTAAACATGACAGCTAATAAAAAAAGAACATTCAAGCAATTTTAAAAAATTATTTATGAAAATTTCAAGGTAAAGGTATATAACACTAACTATAAACTCAATGTTTAAAAAAGACTTGCACAGCACGAGAACAAAATTTGTTCGTTGAACATTTACACTGTATACATCAGAGAAAGAAACAGAACAAAAATAAATTAATACATTCACAACCTTTGGTGCATAGAAATCACTTGAGTATGACACAAATTTAAATTGATCGTCCTGTAAAATGAATACAGGATTTCTGGTTAACAACAACCATTAAACATTTTACAAGAAAGAAAAGATTCACCTCTTACAATGAATTTCATCTGCACATATCAATGCAATAGTGCTGCACAAAATGAATTAAAATCACAGAGTATTTTAAAATATAAACTTGTTAAATTCTGACTTCCTCATCCTCAACCTTTTTGATTGTATACACTCAGAAGAAAGATCATGAGGGAAAAAATCATATACAAACTGTGATCTGTGAGAACTTATTTAAATATTAAATACGCAATGCTATACAATTCTTATTCTAGCACAATGCATGTATAATTACAATCAGAACTGTTTTAGCGGCCACTTGAAATCAATGTCCACTCATGACCAGCAGTAACTTTCAATTCCCCCTGACAACATATACTATATATTTAACCTGAATAAATGGCCACTTGTCCAACCTGGTCAGTGGCCACTCAAATCCTCACCCACAACGTTATTTACACTGTAAAAGGCGGCCATTTTTTTCCAGTGCCATGATTCTATCACTAAAGAATCCATGTCATGATGAAAGAGTGTCCTAAGCTGTTGCATTTGCGGGGAATTTTTATTAACTACTTTCTTGGTACTTCAAGTTCACTCATTTCAACTAACTTCTCATAATTAGGAGGGGCTTCCTTTCCAACATCAAGTATCTGTTCAAAAGATAGAGATAAATTACTTGAATTGCATTCATTGAAACCAAAATTTATTTAAGCAATGAATTTAACCTAATTTTGACCTAGTGACCCCACATTTGTATCTTGTTTTGTGTCACATCATGGCATTATACAGGTCTGGTACAATCACTAGATTTAGCTATGTAGCTTGAATTACCTACATAGCTTTATTTACCTACCTGAAGTAGCTTTATTTAGCTACTAAATCAAACATATTTCTTAAATTAGCATTTTTCTCAGAAAGTGCAGAAAATTGCACTTTGATGCAGTAATAATTTTCAACTTTGATCTCATCTGAAAATAATTCATGAAAAAATCACTCTTAGAGATATATCTTTTTCTGCACAATTGCAATCAAAGTTCTGAAAGTTTTGGGGCTATATACAACAGTTAACTTGTGACCAAACAGTTACTTCCAGAGTGAAATAAAAAAAGTGTTCAAATGCAGCAATGTTTAAACTATCTCTGCTCTGGACTGCCTTTTAAATAATCCCTGGAATAAATATTAGTAGACATTTACTTGTGTGACTTTTTGTCTTTTTAAATTAAAAAGCAAAATTGTGAAAAGTTGCCTTGAAATAAGTAAATAAAGCTACCTAAGGTAGCTAAATAAAGTTATGGTAGGTAATTCTAGCTACGTAGCTAAATGCACTGATTGTACTGGACCTGTTATCTAGGACAGATTGACAAACAAGGATTCAAATACAACAATTGCATTATTTTAAAAACCACATGCTTCTCTGATACATTACAAAGAATTCTGTGTATTTTGTGACATAAACATTTAAATATGGACCCAATGATTAACTGTGATTTATTTACTAACACAATTACTTTTAGTCCATGTTCTCAGCTAGCAGAATCTTTTCCTGATAAATGCCCGTCTGAATATGGAGCAAGACATATCGCCGACTGCAGGTTCTTCATTCCATCCAATCCCGAATTCTCATCATTTATCTATTCTAAGTGGAGTGCTTACTGATTCATCATACGGATTTAAATATAAATCCATCTGGATAAAACAAAACATAAAAATATACTGACCCATTTCGATATGAACAGGGATATACTAACAACTGGCTCTGCAAATGCAGCCAAGTCTTATTTTTTTCTTATGTAAAAAAGAACTCAGTGTTATGCAATGTATTTCAAAATAATCACCTCTTTTCTTCATCCAAGTATTGTTGCCGCTTTCTCCTTTCTCTTTGTTCATGCCATGACCTGGTGGTTTAAATTTGGCGCAAACATTCCGATGTAAATAATGCTGTTGTTTAAAACCCCCTAGTTACCTAAACGGTTTTATATTTCTGAAAGATCTAATCAGTAGAATGTGTAAATTTGATTAAAAAGGAATTCTTTATTGTTATAGAATATAATGATAAAAAATCACTTAAGATTACACAAGAAGAATTAACTATACGAATTACTCCTATTTTAAAGATTAGGGTGGATAATAGAACAGACGTAAACTGATAAGCCGTTCTTAGAAAGGTCTATAACACTTAAGACAAGTCGTTCCTAAACATTGTTTGCTAAGAACATCTGCAAGTAATTAGCCCTAGGGAAGTGAAAGTATATATCATCTAATAATTTGTTTTCTAAGAGAGACAGTTATTTTTAGCAACAACCAGTGCTTTGTTAAAACTATAAGGGCTTCAATGTTTGCATGGTTAATTTAATCGGTATAATTTACTTATGTTAATTGCTTTTATTTTTTAAACACTTATAATACACTTGTATTTGAAATGTAGACAATTAGATTTTTTTTAATCTAAAAATTAAAAAAAAATGCCTCTGAAATTAAGTACAGGTATCATGATCTGTATTACAAATACAATGCTTGGGAAAATTTACAAGTTGGGAAAAAGTACAAATTAATTAATTACCGGTAGTTGATAAGTGTTTATTAGTACCACTGGTGTATTACTATAAGATGAAAAACACTTCTGCATAAATGTGTACATGCATTTATAATGTACAGTTCTATAGAAACAACAAAGGCGAAAAAATAATCAATGTTTATTACACATGGAATAAATAAATTTTTGACAGTTTATCACAAAAATGTGTCTTATAATATATGCTACTAAGTACTTAAAAGAGAAGTTGACGAAATAAAAATTTTCACTATCTCACCAAAATGGACTTAATCAGAAAGTCTACCTAAGGATTTACAAAATTATATACGCCTTCTGCAATTTTCTAGATTTATTTCCCTGTGTGAAAGAGACTAAGTAAAAAATATGCACAGATTTGAATTTTACACCAGGAGAAGAGGAGATATATTCCTGACAAAAATATGTGCATGCCTAAAATGAACATTTTTTTCATTAAAATACATGTCTCTTGTATACCATGATTTGCAAAAAATGCATGCATTTTATATGCCTCTGAATTTTGTACAGGTTAAGTAATGGATATTAAGAAATCTTTATGGCACACTTTTGGTACACAATCATTTTAAAAGTTAAAAGAAACATTTCTGGTACACTTCTGGCACACTATTTAAATAAAAGGAATCTAAGGAAAAATTGTGGCGTACTTCTGGCACACATGTGCATCAGATCATTAATGTGCCGCTAGAAATACATAATGTGCCCCTAGCAGCACACAATGAACCACAAGTGGCATACTGTGTGCTGCTAGCTGCATTTACTGCACACTTCTGGCATACTGTTCTGGTACATAGATTTGTTTGCAGCAAACTTGCTGCAAACTTGCCGCAAACTTGCAGCAAACATTTCATTTTGGTAAGGGAAGCTACTACAGGGAGGAATTTCACTCACAAAAAATAATCATTTAAAAGAAATCATTATAAGTATTGAAATTTTGTTCAAGATTGTTCTTAAGAAGAGATTCTTAACTTACTTTTTAATCCAAAGTCTAAGATTTAGTGGATCTAACAAATCAGAAATTTTATTTAAAGAAAATTATAACCTATTTCTCAAAAAAGTCTCATTTATGTTAATAAATTACAACAGAAAAGATTCAAAGTACACTTTCATGAACCATATAATTCAATGAAGCAAGTATAATTTTGAGTTTAAAAACCATGCAGACTTTGATTAAGTAATATCCAAAAATAGACATTCCTCAGAAAGGAAGTTCAATTCAAACTTCCTTTTGTTCTGTGATTGGCTAAATCAATCTGAAACTGAAAATGGCCAATCTACATCAATAAAATGATATAGACTTTGACTGTCATATCCTTACCTTTAATCTGCCTAAGGGGCTCAAAATGGGGGTAAAGGTGGAGTGTGGCATTTCCCTGGAAGTAAATAAAAAACAGGGGGTCAAAAACCTGAATAAAAATTCTTGATGGCAATTTAAATGATCAACATTTGTCAGATTAAGATAAACATAAGAGGAGACAGGTCAAAAAATATGTACACTCATGAACTTCCATGCAGTGTTATTCAAGAGCCAAACACTGTGTTATTTAACAGGACTTGGCAACAATTACATGTAAACCAAATACATTCTCTGGCCCCGTGTGATCTGACCTTGAACTTCAATCCTACTCTTACAATATTAAACTTAAATTCCTTTCCAAAAATGTTCCCTTTATTTTCTTTAAATAAATGTATCATGACCCCCTCTCCTTGCATCCATTGCACAAAGTGGAAGCTTTAATATTCTACGCACTCCAAAACTGTCCAAAATCCTGGTAATCAGCTGATAGTGACTAAGCATTATCATCGGCATGGCGAGCTGTCAACAACCCCTAGTCTGAACACATTTAAATTCAAACTTCTCTTTGCATCCAAAATGTACATTGCAAAATTTTGCTAAAAACCGGCAATACTTGATCAATTTTCTTCTAAATTAAACACTCTCGATGCAATATGATGTGTGTAATTGCACTGGAGTGTTTTGGTGTAATTTGCTAACATTCCTGTATTTGAACCCATCCTTTTGGCAAATAGCAACGTGATTCATACATACCTACATACCTGTACCTGCTGAACCTAAACATAGGCAAACAAACACAAAGTTTTGTCTTTTTTTTTAAAAAAAAATTAAGTCAATAAAAATTCTAAAGTAACAACCTGTCCTTTTTTTTAAGCATTTACATGTACAGATATATCTCCTTCAGAAAACATTTATTTCATTGGATGTGCATATTTTAAACACATTTGTGACAATTCAATGAAATTAAATAAAATAACTTTACCTGTTATGTGCAAGCTAAATATTTTCTTAGTACCTATGGAAAAAATCCAAATAACTAAAAGCTTTGCCAAGTTTATAAAGGACACACCCTTAAAACCTTAAATGTGTATGGAACAAACAAAAGATGTACCTTAACCATCGAAGAATGAACACTCCCCAATTCGGTTCTTGCACCACTTCAAGATTAAAATTCAATGTGCCAGTAAAGAAGATAAATTCATAAAGTACAAAATGCCCAAATCAATCTGAATTATTTTATTGTTTTTTTTTTTTTTAAATTCCTGAGCTTTGAAAAAAATTCAACAAGAGGTAAAAGTGTAATAGCTTACAAACCTAGCTAATCTACGTTAATCCTGCACAACAGAAGGCCTGCGGAATAGTAGCATGATAAAACATCATAGAGTGCAACTTAAAAATGCAGACGTCTACTGCATTACCAATCAATATCAGGCTTTATAATGAAAATCAGTTAGACGGCCAATAGAACATAGAGTTATCCCCCTTATTGCATTATTAATCAATGTCGGGATATAAATGGACAGCTGAACATAGAGTTATCCCCCTTACTGCAGATCCGGTCATCACATATGCATCACAGGTACATTGGAGTATAATACTATGCTAATAAAAATGGTACAATTTGAATGTATCTTTAATGATATAGTCAAAACATAAAATCAATAGCATAAAAAAGTTTTCATTTTAATACAGAAAATCTGTGAGAAATAAATAAATATGTATCAATCTATAAGCTAAATCATATATTTTTACTTCTTCCTTGGGTGCAAAGCATTCTATGCATGAATTTTCATCTTAAAGCTATGGCTATTATCGTGTCCGTAAGAGGTCAGTAACATTTCAAACTGCTGCCCTGTAAAACAGGATCTATACTGGTCAATGCAAGTTCAGACCATGACATTGTCCAAATACAGGCATATTGCCAGGCTAACTTTAAATCATTTCATTAAGGGCCCCAGTACTATGAACATCAGAATTTCAAGTCCTGAGTTTTCAGAAAAGATTGTATTCAATGTATACTATATTGATTTTAAAATGTAAATGAAATAGGATGCAATATTAATTAAAAAAATGAATTCATTGATAACTTTGCTGATTCAAACACATTTTTTTTTTTAAATTCCTCAAGAAAGCTTCCAGGATCATTTATCATCTATAATAGAACATACTTCCATAACGCCCATTACACTAGAACCATAACTTCAGTAAAAATCCATAGTCACAGCCGTGCTATCTTGTAATATAGCAAATTCAGCACATTTTAAGCATCCTCCACTTTGGTCCGCCTACATAACCTATTGAGCTGCAGTAAGACAATCATAACTTTCTTATTTTTAAAATGTGTAAAACCACTACTGATGAATTAATTATAACAATATATCACCCCCAGTTTCAATAATTCTTTTTTATAATACCTATGTGAAGTGTACACTCAATAAATCAGAAGAGAGTGTCAGACTGACATTTGATGTCCCAATGCCCTAAATATCTTGTACTATCATCTGGATGACCCATTTAAGCTGAATTTAATCATCCTACTTCTTTGACTTGGATGTTTATAAACTAACATTTTTAGTTTCAAGGACAAGAAAAATCACTTTTGACCTTGACCTTGTGACAGTACCAATGCAAATGATGACAATTGATTTGAGTCAAGAAGTATGAGCAAAGTCTAAAATACTATCTTTTTATACACGTACACAAGGAAATCATATTTTCACTTTTCCATTATCCATGGATAATAGCTTAGTAAATGTTGGCTTTCACAAAACTGATCATTATTGATGACATCATCAAATGGGAAGTTTAAAATAATATACAATATTTAAAGATATTAAACTAGTGTACAAGATTGGGTTCAATTGTCATATCTTTAACCTGAGCCAAAGGTTTCAATCAACAAACCTTATCTAACAATATGCAGCTCAACTCTACACCCTTATGTTTCTGGCAAATGTAGGACTCGCACAGCTGAAAACCAGACTTTAGCCTAGAACTGAACTTTAATTCTTGGGGTTACAAACCTGTACAGTAGCAGATTACAAAATCTTTACTCTCTCCATTTCAAAAATAAAGAAATTGTTATTCTAATAAAACCAAATATCAAGGGGAACCTAAAATTACCACTGACTTTTCCTGCATGAAATTTTTAACACTTGTCCTGAAGGCCCTGGACAAAATGAAATGATCCTCCTTTCTTGCAATTTGCCCTTGCTTTAGTACAGGATTTAAAGTATTATTTTAATCACTTGAACCAACCATGAATCAGAGAATGGCATTTTTTATACAAATAATGTAAGGAATATGTAAAACCAGACTGTAATGTACTCAAACATGTTACTGACATGAAATATAATTAAGAAATACCTCTAATTCAGCAGATTTTATGTTTTATGTACACGTTTTTATGTTTTCTTTCTAAAAAGGCACACTACAATATTGTTCTCTTCAAGAACAATATAACTTAAAACTGCCAATTTTTTTAGAAAGCAAATTAAAGTACAGTGTCTATAGAGATAAACCGCAAACTTACTGAACATTCTACAGTTCATTAGAACAACATTTGAGCATTAAAAAATTATACTTTCCTTTTTACACCATACGTCAGTGTATCTATTTTCAGTTATGTAACATCTCCAGATAATTTAAATAATTTAACAGAATTTTCTGGAAGTACGATTAGGTGAACAGTGATTTTACATGTCATGTATCTGCATCATTATTAACCGGTAAAAACTTGAAACCATGTTTCCTACTCATTTATTTGAATAAAAATTCTTCCCTAAACAGCAAATTATAAAAATTTTGAAACATCTTGAATGCAATAGACAGTTTTTCAGTATTCAGTAAATTCAAGCAGTTATAATGGTATGTAATCAATGGATCTGATCTATGAGGTGTCCATTACCAGATCAATCTACTGCAGATCACTGAGTTAAAAAAAAAAACCTTCTTATAATAAAAAGGTAATTTTGAACTGGGCTGGAATTACCATTGCCCGAAACAGAAACATTTACTTATTGCATTTCTGAAGATACATGTGCATAATTTATAGAGTTTTCATATGGAATGATTAAAACAGGATGAAGGAAGAATTTTTTCTCCTGTTTAAGAAATCTACACCCAGTTTGCCCTTCTGTAAAAATAATATAAATTCAGGTGAAAACATATGGCAAAAGATTGAAACAGCATTAGGTTGCTTCATCAAAATTAAATCATATTTTGAATTTTTAAATCAAATTTCAATTCATATAATGCATTAAAATTAAAAAAAGAAGATCTCTGCATTCATTTTCTGGGAGAATAAAAAATCAGCAAAATAGAAATTAGCTTTTGTATTCACGACACTCAGAGAACATGATTTTGTCCTAAAACCTCACTTTTACAATTCAATTACAAGAATCTTGAACATTTCATACAGAAATTTGCACCGGTTAGTTGACTATTAAGCCCTAGATTATTCAAATCACCTGTCTGAGGGATTCTGACATCCCATATAATTTTTTTTTCATTTGTTGTAGACTGTTAACTTCATGCCTTTATCCAATATCTTTGTTTGATCCTTTCTAAGAAATTAATCATTCAGAAATATCTTTTCATGTGATAAATCCAGAAATAAGGGGTTTTTTGAGCAAAATTTTTTTCAATGCAAATCTATGAAATCAATAGACACCTGACTTCTGAATATTGAAAACTATTCACAAACATCAGGATAATGCAACACTTTCTAAAAGACTCCTCCCTTAAAACACACCAACAAAATTTCTAATTTTGCAATTTCCTGTCCAACATCATAAATGTATCAGCAAAATATTTTTCACATTGAGGTAAATAAGTTGAGGAAAATAATAGTAATTCATAACAGATAAAGCACTGATTAACCCAAGGTTGAGGCTTTGGCATCTGCCTTTTACCTTATTAAGGAAACAATATTTTTCTCCTTATTTTCACATATCAACCAAATTATGCACTTTGCACAACAGATCAATTTTGTAATGTCTTAGGGTAAAGCTGATTTAACCAATAGTCTCTGATGAGACTGTATCTCTTCTGGCTCATACAAGAAAAGTTGCATCTGCACTTCTTACACTTAGAGAACTATACTGAAACGCAAAAGAAATGCAACAAGCAGTAATCTACAAATATTTAAATTCTTTATCAAATGATTTTCAAAAATGAATACAGTAAGGTAAAACTCGATTTATAAACATCAGAGATTTGATAAAAATGTTAAATTATAATTTTTTAACTTTAGAAAGTAATACATGAATGTTAAAACACCCCCCACCCCGGCCATTCAATTACAGCGTGCAAGAATGCCATGTACAACTGTTGCAGCTTGATTTCTACAATGCAGTAAGTTCATCAATCTCGAGATCTGAGCGAAAGAAATATTCTTTGCCATTTTTAAATGCCTGTTTTTCAGATGATGAGGTCGAATTTTCTCTAGCCAAGTGCAGTGTAATAACCCTTGGACTTCCGGTCCAAGGACTGTCATTCATGCTAATGATACGTAAGAACCTGTTGAGGCATGATGTGTTGCATACTTGCAGCTGCAACTCTCCCTTACCTTTATTTTGAGATTTTCCAGCTAGAGCAATGGAAATGCGTACTTAAGTCATTTTTAGGAAGCCTTGGCATCGCTTACGGAAAAGAAAGGAGAATTTATTTTTCGTAACATTGCTTCATTACTTATGATGAACAGATACAAACTCTTAAAACCCCATATTATTGCCAAATATTTTGTTAAACATGCAATTTTTGATTTCTGGTAAGCGGACTCAAGCTTAACTTCCGGTAATGGTATGAAAATCATTCAACCGTTAAATTACCGATATTTACAAAATTGAAGATGTCCTTACTTTTTAGATACAAAATTTTATCCTATATTTAATATTTACCCCTAAAATAGGATGTTGCATTTCTTTTGCATTTCAGTATATATATTTTGGTGTACTCTACTTGCATACCAAATTTTATTGAATAAGGCAAAGACTATAGTAGAGTTTAAAAATAATTTCGACGAAATTTCTATTTTTACTTACCATATTGCAACACCTTTTTTTGAAATTCAAAAAAACAAAACAAAACAAAAACTATACAAATATAATATTTTATCTTGGAAAGGTCTTCTTGTGAACTTTTTTTATAATTAAGCTGATGTACCATACAATAGAAGAAGTTTTGAATTACAGGCAGGCAGAGAAACAGCTTGACAAACATACAGCAGAAACTTATTTTGAATCAGCTCTGTTGATCAAACTTAAGAAAAAAATCTTCCTCTTATAACCTAACTAAAATCATACATCCAAAACAATCTAAGTAAAACTTCCATGACCTCCAACTTTATTTTTGAAATTGAGACAACTTGGTATTAATAGTGACACTTTGACCTTTAGAATAATAACCAATCTATTTTCCCCATGACTTCATAGGTATAAATCTTAAGTTCACTCATTATTCCTGAGAATAATTCTGATACTTCACCAAAAACCAAAAAGTGATTATTTGATTCATTTAACATTTTTTACTTTAAGTAGGAAGAGGGAGAAAAAAAAGCATTTTACATAATTTATACTCACAGTTAATGACTCTCTCTTTCTACCACTGGTTACAATGGAGAAGCCCTGAGTCTCAATAGCAACACCCGTTCTCTGCACCTTCTCCTCAACATACCTGACAGAAGAAAAAAATAGAGGACTGCAATAACTTGTCTTTTTCACACATAAATTTTCAAATTTTAACCAAAGAATTCAAATAAAATTTGCTGCTGATTTCTGAAATTCTAATTTTGGTTGGTTCAGTAATTTGAAATTCTGAAAATCATTTTTTTTTTTTCTAAATTTGAACACAAGGAAAAATACCAACTTTTTTTTTTTTTCTAAATTTGAACATAAGGAAAAATATCAAGATAATAATGAGACAATTCTCACATATAGAAACATAAATGTCAGCATCAGACATTCACTTGTGGTACAGACTCATTAAGTTCATTTGAGGACAACCCTGCCTTTCTTTTTTCTCCAATAGTTGTGAAAGCAAGGTCAACCGATTACAGCTGGGACCCAAGCCACAAATGTATATACAGGGTAACACAATGGCTAGACCTCATAATTCAGAAAGCCTTAACAACATTTTCTTGCCTGCCGACTTTGGGTATATTGATTGTTTCAGTTTTATCTCGTCAGGATGGTAGCACGTCAGACATTTGCGCATATAGTTAATATCAAAAGTTCATAAGGAGCTTAGTCTACATGATTTCTGAATAGCATAGACCCATCCAAGCAGAAAAGCCTGCAAGTATTTTGCCTCAAATTAATAAGGAACTTGTTTATTCCCTATAGTGCACGTGGGTGCAACTTTTTTTTGCAGAGTCAGTAATCTGCATGGGCTTGTAAATCAATGTGTTTTGTAACATTTAATAATATTAAAGATGAAAAGATTTTCTTTTCTCTTTTATGACACACACACACAAAAAATATAACAACCAGACTGAAAAAAAAGTTTTCTTCGTTGAAAAATGTACTTGAAAATTGAATAAGCCCTTCAGCCCAATCAGGCATTTTATTCTCTAATATCATGTGAAGTTTTAACAGTACTGCCATTTATGAAACCATTCTTCACAAATGTGAAACACAATACGCTACACTACATAATTCCTAAACTCACGTATATTCAAATGAAAAGCAGTAATTAAAATACCAAAAACACGGACATCTCTGTTTTTAGAGTACAGATTGCATAATTTAGAATATCGATGTTCTAGAACATACAATGCCTGCATCCTGCAAACCTGCTGACATCATAGAATTTTTTGGCGAAAAGCTGACATTACAAAAGACACCATGCAGAGACAAAGAGTTTACTTTTCTATCAAAACATTTGAAATATGTAAACTCTGCCTGACCTCCTATCAAGAATACTTCCGTTTTCTTCAATTTAAGCTGGATCATCTGATTTCTCTCTAGCTTACTTGTTTCCTATACTAATTAGTACTGATGAACAAACCAAACAAACACGGGTATGATCATATCATTCACATCATTGTTACATTCCATTCTTTTATCACATCCTGTAGTTATCATATAATAACTCAATACATTCAATGGACATTAAAATCAACTGGGTGGTAACCATAGATTACAGGGGCAGTCTAAATAAAATAAGAAAGAAGTTAGATAATTAACCGGTGAAGAATTGCGAAAAGATTTAATTTTGTGTTACAAGTACCTCTTATACCCCAAGTGTTCTAGTTCGTCACAATGGCCTGACCTGTCATACCTTTAAATTCACTCAAAAAAAATGATCCTTATGCTATGTCAGCAGAATTATATCCTAAGCAATAGATTTAAGTAATGGTGAAATTTGAAAAAGAATTTTGTCTACTTAGACTGTCAAGACTAGAAGGGGTACACAGCACTATGTATCCCCCAGAACCACACACAATTAGCTGTCACTAGCATACGGTTCACTCACTGAGGCTTGATGTTAAAGCATTGACTTCACCTTCACATACCAAGCTATGGTTACATCAAACAAACAATTATTCACTAATGCCGCACACGTCTGGCTGCCAGTCAGCTGGCGAACTATCAAAATCAGCTGATTCAGCAATTCCTGACAGTCTGTAGTCTTCTTTGGTATATGCATTCTGATTGATTTTTTTCCCCCCTCTATGAATATCTATAGGCATATAAATGAAGACAAAATGAGGGGAAATTTGATCATTACAATATTGCTTGCACAATACCAATAAATCATTCTCCTATCTTTCATAAGTAAGAAAAACGAATTATCGTTCCGGTTTGAGAGGGTACAAAAATCCATGAATTATCCTTCTACTTTTTGAGTGGGTATAAAATGCAGTCACTGATATCTCTGGAATGTGATTCTATGTACATGTTTGTCTATGTATTTTTCCTGTTCATGTGAAAAAGATTTGAAAGATAAGAGTTTAATTTTACCTTCCAGGAATTTCTGGCCTCAGCAGTTTTTATTATCTGTGGAGGAAGAGATATCAAATTGTAGGAATTGCCTCCCATTCACAATAGCGGCAAAATCTTAGTTAAGTTTAGTTAAGGTTAATTCAAAGGAAAATTAATCTATCTCTTTCTAAGATTTTTTTTTTTCTTAATAGAATATAATTTATGCAGATGTTAAACAAAATGTCCTTGGGCCACAATGCTCACCTGAGAACCCTTGGTCCTGCTGTTCTTAATGTTTCAAAAGAGATTTTTTCTTTACTTAGTTCCATTAAATTTTTTATCACTTATTGTGGCCATACCCTTGTCCCTAGGGCATTAACTTCACTAAAAAACTACACTATAAGGGAATGGTGTATATTAACAGAAATAAAAGCTGCACTACTGCTTTTCATACATTAAAAAGCATTTCTCTGTACCCCTTTGACCTCCACTGTGGTCCTAACCTCCTAACCGCAGAGACAATGACTTGACTAAACTTGAATTTACACTAACTGGGAATGCTGACATAGAATTATGACTGCAGTTTTTCATAGGATTTTAAAAGATTTTCTCCCCTATATTTTTCTGTGAAACATTGACCCCCTATTGTGGCCCATTCTAGTAATGGCTACAAAGATTCGAAAGAACCTAGTCCTATTTCCAGTTCTGGAGAAAGATTTAAATTAAAACTAGAGGTACTGTGAGCACCGAGCTCAAAAAATGATAAACCCTCCCCCCAATAATATAATAGCAAAGTCAGTTTTTTGCAATGGGAAACCTCAAATATCTGTCCAATCAGAACATAAAATAGAAGGTGCATAATGGCTCTATGCAAAAAGGATTCTGTGAAAGTCTAATTAAATTTATTCAGTGGTTTATGACGAGTTGATGATAAGAGATGGGGTACCTCCAATATTATAGACAGAAGAGTCCAGGTTTTGCAATAAGAAACCCCAAATATTTGTCCGATCAAAACCAAAAAACAGAAGGTGCACAATTGCACCATGTACATAATGTAATAAAGATTCTGTGAAAGTTTCATTAAATTTTATTCAGTGGCATAGAAAGAAGTTGAAGATATAAGAGATGGGTATACACATGTTATGGAAGAATGGCAGACATTGGCAGTGTCCATGTTGTGCTATGGCAAACCCCAAATATCTGTCTGATCAAAATGAAATAGGAAGTGTACAATGGCACTATGTAATAAAGATTCTGTGAAATTTTTTTTTCAGTGGTATAGGACGAGTTGTGGATAAGAGATAGGTACCCCCCCCCCCCCCCTCAAACGTTATAGAAAGAATGGCAGTGTACATGTTTTGCCATAGGAAACCCAAAAATTCTACCAATGAAAAATAAAATTGGTGCTAAATGACACTATGTAATAAAGACACTCTGAAAGTCTCATTAAAATTTGATTCAGTGGAATAAGAGAAGTTGTGGATAAAAGATTGTTACCCCCAAGTGTTACAGACATACAGATACCCCCATCACTATATATCCCTCCCCCCTTTTTAAGCAGGGGCTATAATAAATTGGATTTCTTTGAAAAGAAAGACAAATATTTTAAGCACACAAAAGCTTGTTAAAAAATCATCACAGGTCTAAGATTTATTTTAAATGTTTGTTTTGTGTATGATATATTTTAAACTAAAAAATGACCCATAAAGAGAAAACTTGGTATTGGCTTACTGTCAAAGCAAATAAACATCCATTTCTTTTCTAAACATGTGATGATATTCTCTGTAAACAAGAGTTACCTCTCTTACATCACAAGTACCATCATTTGACACACATTTTAAAAAAATTTTTCTCAATATTTTAGCATATATAAACAATTTTTAAAGACTCATATCTAATATTATTGTACAAGATATATTCATTTACCAACTTTAATACAAATTTTCCTCATAATTCACAAATAAAACAGAAATAATGGATTGAAATTTGAGGGAAAGACAGTCCCTTGACAATGGGCCAAGACAGAGATATCTCTGCCCTAAGGGTGAGACAGCCCCAGTTCCCAGATGCTGTCTCTCCTAGTCCAATGCTTTTGTAACAGGGCTGATACACTACTATATATAGCAGGGTTTGACCTTAACGTTAGTTTGTTAGTCTCAGACTAACACATTTTCATACAGACTAATAAAAAATGTGGATAATTAGTCCAAACAGACCAATGAAAATTCCTGGTAAACAATATGAATAAATTCCCTATGTATGATTCTCAACAACTTCTACTAGAAAACTGAACGTATTTTTTTAACTTTCTAGTTTATTAGCGGGTAGTGAGGCAATTTCTAGACAATACAGCGCTCAACTGTTCAGATCAAATGAAGTAAGTAAGAAGACAATAGATAGTTGGAGAGAAGTCATAGCTGGAGAAAAAAAGTTAATACTGAAAGGCAAGGCCTTAAATAGAAAATTGTTTGTTTGCAGTTTCCTATCAACCTAACCAAAACTTTTTTTCAGCAATATATTTTTAAAAATAATTTTATTTTTTGTAAGTTTCAAGTTTTCAGAATATTTGATTTTTGTTTTTATCAATTTGGGACTTAAAATAAGTGGAATTTATTTATGTTTAGTAATCCTATGAAAATCCCTTTGATTTGTTACAAGCAAAAGCCTGAAATCTAATAATTGTTTTATTTAAATAAAAAACATACCTACCTATCCACCCAATCTACAAGTTATGGGTTGGCCACTGCAAACAAAGATTTTTTTTTTTATGCTTGGCCTAATCAAAGACTGCATGATGTTTAAAATAGAAGCAGTGAAGACAATCTTAAAACGATACTGACAATCCAGCTTTGTCGAATTTCAAAATAAATAAATAAATTTTTGTAGAGACATAACACACAGTTTGCACATAATGTTTTTAAGATAGGTTCATTGCTTTTTTCTGACTTCCATCAACTTGCCCTTTTAATGAAGGATGCTCTCTTTTTTTTTTCTAAGGAACACCTATGATATCATCTTAAATGGAGTACAAGTTTTGGGTGTCTGTGGTAACTTTGCCTACCACATGGTCTTTCTGCTCAAAGAAATTAAATGTTTCTCAGTTATAACAAAAAAGCTGATAAAAAGTCTTTTTGACAATTATCTTCAAGATACTAGTTAATCTTGAGCTCACTCAGCCATTAGCTCAGGTAAGCTAAAAATCTGTTGTAATTGAAAATTTTTGTTTGTCAACTATAGGAATTTCAAAACACTTAAACATATAATCTGTAAACTATTAGCTGCTGTTTTGTATCTTCTTTATCAGTATTCCTCACCTAACATTCAATAAAAATGTAAACAAGGTACTGTAGTCCTCAACTATTGATGAACACTGTTCTCAGTACACACTGTATTTACAAAATAATGTTTTCACAATAATGCCTATACAACTCACATTTAATAAGTGTGAACCCTTTAGACCTGTTCAAGGTAAAAGAATAACAACACAAAAAAAAGGAAGGAAAGATGAAAAGGTACAAGCAATTAGTCTAAATTTCAACCAACTCCATTGTCTGAGCAGATGCTAGACAGGAACAAAACAGAGTTTATCCCATGTTTACCCCTTTATCCCGTGGATATGACTCATTGGATTTTTTTTTCATATCCCACAGTTAAGTGCAGTTGTGACGTCACAATGGTTTTTGTGTTAGCGTGATGAAGTAAAATTAGTGGAGTCTAGGGATGGGTATTGGCAAAAATTTCGTATCGTAATATATCACAATTTTTTCCCAAAAATATCATGATAAATCGTGATATTTTTACACACCATTTTTACTACAATTTCAAATGAATTTCCGTAATATTTCTTTAAAATATGCTATAAAAACGTAACTTTACTTTTTATTTTTTTATTTATTTAATATAAAGCATGTTTGGATTCTGTTGTTTATAACTGTTTTCAACATTTTTTACAATTCCTGTAATTGTCATTCAATATTTTGAACAAATACATGAATAATTTCCGGAATTTAGAGTTATGTACCAAATACCGGTATTTTAGTCTCCGTATCACGATACATATCGCGCAATAAAAAATTGCGATATACCGGTATACTGATAAAATCGCACATCCCTAGTGGAGTCCTACATAAAACAGTGTAAAACATTGGTTGTGAAGTATTAAACATGGGATAAAAAGAATCTCACATGATTTGTAGTTGGATATGACTTTTATCCAACTCGTTGTGTGTTTTTATCCCCTCGCCAAGGCTCGGGGATAAAAAACACAACTCGTTGGATAAAAATCATATCCAACTACAAATCATGGGAGATCCTATATATATATTCTAATGCTATGTATACACCTTTTGTGTTGACCTTGATCCTCTCATCTATCATAATATATAATTAATTTTTCCAGTAAAGCTTTTTCAGAGAATGTCAAACCTCAAACTCAGTTTCAGTTGTTTTTAAACCCAATTGGTAAATGAATAATTCCATATTTAAATCTCAGTCTTAATAGATAAAGTACTTAAAAAAAATTTTGTGAACTTATAATAATGAGAGATATAATTTTGTTTTGAATGTTTTCCTTCTAAGAGGCCAATGGGTCATAATGCTAACCTGAGACATCCTTGCAGAAAAGTTCCTGTTCTAAGCCAAGCCAATAACTAAGATAATTAATGACAATATTTAGAAATTTATTTTGGAAACTACTGGGTTTTTTTTAATTTTGGATATTTCTATAAAAAAAAAATCTTTATATTTCAGGGGAAAAGTATTTATTCTTTATTTTCAATGCCCTATATATGTGTCAAATACAAAAAGAACAATTTTCTCAAAATCAAAATGCATTCAATGATTTTACTTTCTGTTAGAAAACAGACATCCAATACATTGTAATATTATTGCAATATAGCAATAGAGGTTGTAATTAAGTAATAAGATATGATTGCAGCCAATGCAGAGTTGGCGAAAGGCACCGGCCCGCCGGCGATCTCCGGTAAATTTCGTCTAAGTCCGATAGATTTTAGAACCACGTCGGACACCGTGTCTGGTAGATTTTTTCAGAATAATCAATAGTAAAATAATTAAAGAAATGAAATAATGCATTATTTTTCAAAACTTGTTTAGATGATCACATTGAAAATATTAAAAGTATTCAGTCGATTTAAATATTTTGGGAAATCAAAATAATATGATACCGGAACTTTCAATTTTAGTTTCTATCTAACGTTCATTTATATCCGATATTGAGGCGGCAATTAAACATGTGCTATGGTATGCTGTGGCCAATTAAATGGACAGAGTCGGTAAAAAGAAAGTCGGTGCCGAAAGCTGATACTGATAGCTCAAAAGAAAAGAATTTTTAACAAAAAGTGTAAAAATTTTAATGCACAGTGGATTAATGAAACACAGTGGCTAAGGTATGACGACGATACGCATATGATGTTTTGTGTGCCATTTACGACATTTATGGTAAAGTCCATTCAAGCATTGTTATTGATTGATGCATCTTAATTAAAATTCAGTTTTACATATTTTGTTGTTTTTTACATTTGGTCCGGCAAATTTTTAGAATGTCCTGTAGTTTTTGTGATTTTTTGACAATCTGTAGGACACTGTGTCCGACAGATTTTTTACCTCTTTCGCCAACTCTGCCAATGCAACACAATGCTCACTAAATGTACTTACATTTATATGTCAAAGTTTTAGATCTCTGATTTGATCTTGAAAAGACAAGGTTAATGTAGAGAATTTACAAAATATGTTACTTTTTTCAGTATAGTTCTTTTTTGAAACCTTTCATGTTGATAAATTTTGTGAAACATTACTTATCGCAAACTTCCACCAAAATCACGAGTGCTCCATACCCTCTACCAAAAAACGGCACAAAAATCACGAATGCTGCATATCCTCTATGAAAATTGTAGCATATCCTCTATCAAAATATGAGAGGGAAATCACAAATGTTCCGTACCCAAGTCAATTGGTAAAATTCGAGGCTGACTGGACTTAAGGGAAAGAAATTATGCACCGAACAAAGATTTTAAACAGAGAGGCTATTTTTGACCTTGACCCTTGACCTAGAAACTTCATTCAAGGTCACTGAACATCCATTGACCAGTGGCACTCTGTGAGTGAAGTATGAGCCACACTGGACCAAGGGGAGAGAAGATAGCTCCAGACAAAGATTTTTCATATAATTCTGCTTTGACCTTAACCTTAGACCTAGAAACATGGTTCAAGGTCACTGCATATCCTTTACCCAAAGGCACTCTGTAGGTGAAGTATGAGCCAGATTGGGCCCAGGAGAGAGAAAATATGCTCCAGACAAGAATTTAAACAGAGAGGTTATTTTTGACCTTGACCTAGAAACTTCGTTCAAGGTCACTGCACATCCATTGACCAGTGGCACTCTGTGAGTGAAGTATGAGCCACATTGGACCAAGGGGAGAGAAGATATGCTTTGGACAAGGATTTTTCATATAATTCCGCTATGACCTTAAACTTAGACCTAGAAACATGGGTTCAAGATCACTGCACACCCTTTACCCAAAGGTACTGTGTGGGTGAAGTATGAACCAGATTGGACCAAGGAGAGAAAAGATATGCTCCGTACAAGAGATCTCAGACAGACAGACGGACAGACAGACAGACTGATCACTATAGTGCGCTTGCAGAGCGGGGCCCTTATTATAAGATCAAAGCCATATTTGGATAATGATACAAGTTTATAATATCATCTTTTGATGACTACTTGTTTATGATATGGTACTAGGTTTACAATACATAAAAAAAGACTGCTGAATTAATTGCAACAGGAAAGCCACCCGCATGGTACAGTGGTTAGAGCTTTCATTCTATTTTCTCAAAGTAATGAGTGGAGACCAGTCCTTCAAATGAGACTTATAAACTGAGATCCTATATTGCAGAAGTTGCTGGTATGATAAAAATCCCTCACTGCTCAATGGTCAAAAGTGCCAAGTACAGGTCTAAATTTGTAACATTCCACCTGCAACTGGTGATATTCCAACATGAGTGAAAAATTCTTGAAGGGACATAAAACACACTAAACCAACCCACCAATGGCTGTGTGACCAACAAGGATGTCTGATGAAGCACAGTCTACCTTCGATCTCCTAGTCCTTTATATAATCACCAGGAAATGCAGACAGTGAGATCAATTCCTGGTTCTTGAGTAAACATCTTCAGTATCGGCAACATCAAATGTATTTCTTGAAAAGTTGCTTTTTAACCATGAATTCAATTGGAGGGAAGTCTACCTTGTGAACAAATATTATCAAAACTTTGTACCCTGCCATTTGTCACCCCAAATTCATTGTCAGCTAGTACTAGTCCCTTGTAGATCAAGTTGGAATAATTTTTATGACTATGATATATTTCCAAATTCCATTACAGGAGAGGCCTAGCTATTTTTTTAACAAGTTATCTACCTACTGACCTTTCATATCTCTTTTAAGAGCTGGTGAGTTTTCCTGGGGGTGCCAATCCCATTTTTCGCAAACATAATGAAATTGTGCAACTGTGATAGATGCATCTTGCCTGGTTTAAAATCTATAAAGTAGCACCTATCATTTCATATTATTACTTAATTGTTGCATCAAATTCAGCTATTTGTATGTGCTTTAGTGTGATTTGGCAAGCCATGGAAGTTTGTAGCAGACACTAAGCAGTAAAAAGATGCAAGGAGACTATTCTGTGTGGGTTATTTGCAGACTAGCAGTATTGATTTTGTAGTTTGTGAACCACTTAGACCAAATCCCAGACATTGGGAAAAACAAAATGCAAATAGAAGCAACACCTTCCACAAGACATCATACAACAGAACATTATGTAACCAAAAATTATATTAAAAGCAGATTGCAAAATATTATTAATAAGCTTACTTAACTGCCTTTGATATTCAAAATACATAAAACTTTTTTTATGTAGCAGGGTTGATAGATGACTGAATATTATTTGCTAAATTAAGCTTAATATATTTATGTGATTTTTCATGTAAAAAAAAAAAATCACTGCTAGTGCCCCCCCCCCCCCCCCAAAGAAAATCATTTCTTTAACCCTGACAGGACATCACAGTTACCTTGCAAATTTTTTCTGCATATTTCAAAGCACACACACACACTTTTAGGAGGGGGCATGTTAAAGGCTCAGTAGATAAGATTCATTTTTCACTTTATATTCACTGCACAATTGTATAATCTATATGACAGCTGAGATTATTTATATCATTTATTTATTCAAATCACTGAAAGTTATCAATAGTTCAAGGTCACTCAATTGCCATCAATCAGTGCTTTACAATCCTAATTCATGATGGCTTCATTTCCACCCACTAACAGAGTTCATAGATTTACAAAATCACAATAAATAATACTGATATTGTTTTGGTACCAAAAGCTACTTGGAGCATATATTATCTCCAGGAAGTTAAATAAGTTACATTATCATGTAAACTTTAGCATGTGTGTTTGATTCATCATCAGTTCTCTTCCATTACAATCCTAGCCATAAAGGTCTGGGTGGGAGGTTTTGTGAAAGATCATTTTATGGTGTTAACAGAAAGATCTGAAAAGGTGCCAAGTTTTGTGTTCATGGAGTGCTGTAAGATTAAATGTTATATGTACATGTAGCAAGTAAATCTATTCATTGTATATCCTAAACGGGGTAACACTTAGATTCCAGTGAACATAACAAAATATACCAGGGTATTTGGTATACTCACATTAATAAAAGCATGCAAAAAGCTGAGAAGAAAATTGACATGTATTTACATGAGAGTGCTAAACTTATACAAGATGTGAAACAGTACATATTTTATGCATGCATTGTTTAGAATAATAATGGATTTTTTTCTTCATATACTTACCAGTTGATAAAGGAACTCTTTCCAGCTGAGTGATTGCCAATAAGGAGGACTGAGATCTTCTTTCTGGGTGCAAGTAATGTCAAGTCCAAACTCTCTGCTATCTTTATAAGGCCTTTAAGATGGTACAGAAAAAAATGTCACACTTTTGGAAAGTGCACTCAATGTATCAATAAACTTTATTACTTGAAAAACCCTCACATTCTAAAATGAGGTGGTGGTGGAGGGCAGTATGGGGGTGGGGAATTGATCCCAAACTGTGTGAGAATCAAGAAATTTCAATTACAATTTATAATACAACACTGCCACATAACATTTATATTCCTAAAATTGTCCATATGGCATTAATTGCTTTTTTGATCATACATTTTGCGTCATATTTTACAATTCAACAATTTAAGCATCGATCAATCCATATATATTATAGGATAGTACTCTCTTTCCCTATGCATCTTAACAAACAGACCCCCCCCCAAAGTGTTTTCCCTTTATTTCAAAAGTAATGGGTTAGGGATCAATTGCAACAGGCTTTAGGTTGAGGTTTATGACAAATCTCTGTGGACCTTACAGCAATAAAATTTTGATTTTTTTTTTAAATTTCAAAGCAGCATTTTATTTCAACTGAATCAGTTAATTTGGCTGGTAGCCAGTTCTTAGGACCCCCCCCCCCCCCCCCCCAAGAAAAAAAAATCATACATAGAGAATATCCTTAAATCGATCCTGTTGCTGAATGGAAAGTGATTGCATCACTAGTTTACACGAATGCATACATGTATATAATGCTTCAGTTCCTGTTTCAGATTGTCTCTTGCCTTTCAAAATATCAAATCCTACATCCTTCTGTGGAATGAGATGAATATACAGATTATCTTGATCATTGTGAACTTTTACACACAAGCACTGTCCAAGATATAGGACATTCTGCTTTCAGGGAGATTTAAATTCCATTTTGCCATGTAGAAAAGTATATCAATATAAATTATGACACATTTTCCTTCATTTGATACTCTAATTACACCATGAACCTTTGATAATATAAAAGGACTAAACAATACATCTAGGGTACATTTTTAGGATGGGGTGGGGTGGGGGGTTACTGTCTAGTTGTTAGGTGTGCCCACACTTTGTTTCCAATATATACTATGATGATTTTATATTCTTTTGTGAATGCTTCACCGTCACATTAAATGAAGCTGTTTCTAAATAATTTTGAAATCCTTTAATACCAAGTGATCGAATTTTTTTTAAACATATTTATTTTAAGTATTTGGCAATTCAGCAAATCACATCTTTCCACCTCATGAATTGTTGACTTGTGTTCACACCCACATGACTCAAAATGTTGTATACTCACCTGTGACACTGCATGTGAACAAAGAGGGAGACTTTTCCATTGATTTTTTTACTCAGATTGATAAATGACTGTATTACATTTATAATCACTGTGAAAATTTTCAAGAAAATATCTTGTGAAGACAGCTATTTGAAGGTCATACAGTACTATGAGTCATCATTCATCCAGACACATTCACAACCTGCTGCAATGATGCATCAACTCATCGATCCCCTTTCTTTTTTTTCATTGTTCTTGTTCTTTCCAGATTTTTTATTCTTGAAATCCTGCCAAGATGTCACCAAACAAGTACTTTTTTCGCCATGAGTGACCACGTCAAAATAAAGAAAACTGCATAGACCAGTCTGAATTGATCAGACAGGATTATATTTAGAACATGCTCGGCGGGGTCAATCCAGTATTTGGACAGGTCTTTAATAAAAACTCCTTTAACAACAATTTTCTTTGGCAAGTTTAAAGAGATGCTTTTCATCTCCACAAATTAAAAAAAACACACTGACAGAAAATTCAAGAAAAATCTCGAATATCAATTCTCAAAACGTGAAAAAGTGCCGAGTCGGCTAAATGAATGAAATGACGGAAATTCACCGGCCCATGCCCTTGTGAATTGCATAAGTAATTTTTAAAACGATGTCTGCTCTCAATGAAAGAAAACTTGCTCACCATTATCCGGGTCTGTGTAGAGGAAATGACATTCTTTAAGAATCTTCTCGTTGGTGGACTGAGTCGACGAGTCCGCGGCAGTCGCCGACGATTTCTGCTTAACTTTGCCAGACATCACACAGCTCCTGTCAAGTCGAGCAGACAGTTTATTAGGTCCGACTGGATGTTATACTTCATTTCCGAGAACAGGAAGCGACTTTATACGCACTTTGATACAAAATAATGTACGCAGATATAACACAACTACGCTAATATTTGTTTGTTTACTTCTTCAAGTCTAACATCTGAATTTTAATATTCAGAGAAGATGAAATATGTTCACCGAAACTATTTGTGTATATTTAGGGATTTTGCAATATTTTTAAAAAGACCCTTCGGTTCTCAATTCCACGGCGACTTCCGTCAGCTGATCGGAGAATGATCCGAAGTAAAAAGATGCTGGGAAGATGTTTTATTCAATGAAATATCGATTACTCCTTCATATAAAGCATGAATTTTACCACAAAAGCGTGTCATCTATTATTTTCATGTATATAACTATTATTTCACCGTACTTTCCGATGACGATGCACAAGCCGGTATTATCGACGAATCCTATCAAGTATACGATTTACTTCGAAGCTGAGGTAAACAAATATGGCGTCTCTTGTACCTAATTATGGTAGTGATGAAGATTCGTCTTATACGGATTCAGATGATAATGTCACAATATCAACGACGTTAGTATTAATTCATATTTAGATAAACTTCTATATTACTGCCATATACAATGCATACCTGCATTTGAGGTGGCACATAACAGAAATAATTATAAATTGTCAACATTGTCATTCTTAAAATATGAACAACTCAACAAATGAAGACGAAAAGCGGTTTTCATGAAACTGTTTTATCATTATCATGGCTAGTCAGTGTAGGAATAGTATTTAGTCTCAGTTCTAGTTCATCTTAGTACTGAAACATAACCTGTATGTGATAATGTCACTGTCATGTTTGAAGGTGCGACTGCAACCATTGGGATAAGCGCATTTTTATTATCACATACTATATATACAGTAGATATACTATACTAATATGCTTTACGGTCCCACTGGGCTGAACACAGTTGTATACTAAAAAAACTTTTACATAACAAAGTTTATACTTTAAATTTTGATCCGGCTGCCTCTTCGAACTTCAAAGCTCATGAGATAGTCATACTGCGACACCACATGATGTCGTATCTAAGTTGCATTTCCATAACTGAGTCTAAATAGGCCTTTTGCAATTTTGTAACAAAAGGCATTGTAGAGAAGATGCAATTATTTTTAGTCTTGTTTAAGTTCTTGCAGATTTAAATCAACGACGTTAGTATTAATTCATATTTGGATTCGCCATTATCGCATGAAATCCTGGTAGCAATGGAATTCTGAAAAGGTTTCACAAAAAAATTTGCATTGAAAAATCAGAAGTTTTTGAAACAGCTCCATTATAAAGTAACTTAAAGTCATATCTTTACCAAACTTGTATGAATGTTGTAACGAGATTTACTAGACATACTTTGGATGCTGCATCAAACTAATAATTTATTTTTCTTTTTGGATGAGTGAATATAAAGCAGGTTTATTGGTTTATTCCCCAGTGACTGTTAACTTTACCTAGCCCAAACTTGCATGGTTGTTTAGGGTTGCACTCAATCAGACTTGCTTTAGATGCTGTGTCTGACCTACATTTTCTGGAAATTCACTGTAGATTCTTGCATATATTGAGCTGATCATTTTTTTTTAAAGTGAGTCTTGAGAAGTTAAAGATCAGGTTCACATTTTTTTGGACAGATTTTTGATGGAATTACAGCCTATACCATTTGGAGATTCAGTATTTAAATCCTTTTCAGATTTTCACTATTAATATTATTTAGCAACACTTGCACTTGCTATGTCACAAAGGTTCTTCAAGAACAACTGCAATTAATAAGACATTTAATTTCCAACTTCTGCCCGATATATCATGTCAGCACAACTCAAACACCATCTTACTTCCTCTATCATGATAATGTTAAGAATATATTTTACACAATTGTTTCACTAGATTTGCATCCCCCCTTACTGCACCTGAGATCTGAGCATATTTTACAGCAAACTGGAGTGTAAAACCAATTTAATTTGTGCAGTGAAATGATTATTCAATGATGTTTTAGACATATGAAGGACATTTAAAAATTTCCAAGAACTGTTTTATAAAATATTAAACATTTAACGGAAGTTGATGTGTTTTATACTCTGAGGGACTGGTCTTGCAATCAATCTTTGTTGTGAACCCACCTCTGCTGCTGTAGTAAGCACAATACTTCATGTACAAATCTGATGAAACAGAAAAATTAACTTTGAAACATACTGCACTGAGCATTGATCATGGTTTCAAATTGTGACATCTCCAGATAAGATGAGCAGTAAATATTGAGACTGAATTATTTTGAAAATCTATTTGAAAATGTTAGTGTTAGGGATGGGTATCGGCAACAATTTTGTATTGTGATATATCACGATTTTTTCCCACAAATATCAGGATAAATTGTGATATTTTTACACACAATTTTTACTAATATTTCAAATGAATTTCCATAATATTTCTTAAAAATATGCTATAAAAACATTAACTTTACTTTATAAATCTTTATTTATTTAATATAAAGCATGTTTGGATGCTGTTGTTTAACTGTTTTGAACATTTTTTACACTTTCTGTAATTGTCATTCAATGGTTTGAACAAATAAATGAATAATTTCTGGAATTTTTAGTTATATGTACCAAATACCGGTATTTTACTCTCCGTATCACGATTCATATCACGTAATGAAAAATCGCATCCCTAGTTAATGTACGATTGATATACTATAAAAGCAGAAATATTCATTTAGGATTAAATATTGTAACAGTTGTTAACAGTTATCAACGAAACTAAATCCCACATGATTTTTTATTGTCAATGGATAGAGTTGCTTTCAAAACAACAAAATTTAATGACTACAAAACTGTTTTAAATGATAATTCATTGAAATTTTATCCCCATGAAAATTTGTGCTTCTACAGTTTTTTTAATCAGTAAGAGCATTCACTCAATAGAGTGCTGCATTCAATTTTGTAATCTAATTCATTTCCTTATGTTTATAATATTATGTGTTCAGTAGAAGTCTTTGTCTTCTTCTGTTACTATCTTGTTTAACTACTTTTAACATGTAAACCATTGCATTTAATTGCTTTTGACAACCAGAGTTGGATGTATATAGTTAATGGTGCTTACACAGGCAACTGTCACTGGTTAATATGTAAATAAAGGTGGACTTCATTATTTCGAACACCAATATCTAGAAAACCAGGAATATGTTGAAGTGAGTTTGCAGCCCCAAAACCTTTATGTTTTTTATCCTTGTTACATGTATCTTGGATCCTTGGATATCTCAATTTTAAGTTTAATCTTGGTCTTGTAGATTTTGAGATAACTAGGTTTGACTGTACATATCTAGGAAAATGTCAGGATAGTACTCACATAATTTAATTTTATTCACTCCATTTTCTCAGGGCACAGAAAGAAACGGAAGACAAAGCAAATCAGAACTTTTTTGATGCTGGTGCAAGTAGTTCAGATGAAGATGACAAAGAGGATGTAAAAACTGATGATAAAAACCGTCTTCCTAATCCAATGCTAGGCAGTCTCCCTCAACCAGTGTTTGATGCAGACAATGAGAAGGAATTACTTTCTGTGTTCACAAATCCTTACGAACAGGCAGAGCAAGCTAAAAATACTGTTCTTGAAAAACATGTCAAAATGGTCGAGAGGAATATTCCAAAAGGAAAAGCTGGGCAAGTCTGCTTTAAATACAAGAAAGGAAAGTGTCCGTATGGGAAAAATTGTAGATATTCTCATGACTTGAGTTCAGAACTGATTTCAAAACCACCAGCAATGACGGAGGAAAAGTCAGTGTTTGATTTTCATCACCACTCTGTTACTGTGCAAAAAATTGAACCTGAGCTGGAAGATGATGACAATTATATGGCAAATGCCAAAAGGAAAAAAAGGTCTGGAATTACTGACAACTTATTGCCTCCAAAAAGAGCTCTAAAATCATTGGATAAACAAAGACAAACTGAACGGCCATGGACTGTTTCTGATAAATAAAATTGATAGTTTTCTTAAATTGTGTTTGTCATATGATGTAACCACAAATTCATAATGGTAAATTATGCCATATACTATTACAGTGCAATAAAATTTACTCTATATTTACAGCATTACTACATGTTACTGATATTAAATATAGTAAACAGTGAGAGAATAATATTTACATGTCAACTTGAAACAGTTTCTGAACAGACTTCATTACCATAGGAATAAGTTAATGTTATGCTCTTTTTTATTTGGGGAAAATGATTTTTCAGTTTTTCTGTAGCTGAAAATTCTATCATTTTTAGCTCATCTCAACAAAGTTGGGAGGATCTAATGTAATACCCTTGGCGTCAGCGTCCCAGGTAAAAGTTTTTGGAGCAGATTTTTTTTCAAGTACTTCTATGCCTTATATTTATCAGAGATGCATGGAAGATGCTTCCTAGTATGTATCATTGTACCAGTAAAGGTTTCAAATGCCACAATTTCAGCTAAAAATTGACCAGGTTAAATTTTTGGAGCAGGTTAAAGTTTTAGGAGCAGATTTCATTTCCTACCAACTAACAGCCCTATATTGACTAAACTTGCATGGAAGATACATCTAAGGATGCACAGTGCACTACTAGGCTTGCTTCAGATGCTGGATTTGACTACATTTTACGGATGAGTAACCAGGTTAAAGTTTTGGAAGCAGGTTCATTCAAAAGTAACTACATGTATAAACCCTACATTGACTAAACTTTAATGGATGATACATTAAAGAGTGAATATCAGGCTTGCTTCGGATGCTGGAACTGAACATCTTTATCTGGATGAGTGACCAGGTTAAAGTTTTTGTAGCAGGTTCATTCTAAAGTAACTATTTGTCCTACCTGGACCAAGCTTGTTTGGAGATACATCTAAGGATGCACACTACTGGACTTGCTTCAGATGCTGAATTTGACTTACATATTCCAGATGAACAAAGAAGTTTTTGGAGCAGTTTCTTACTAAAGTGACTATAAACCCTATTCTAACCAACTTTGCACTGAATATACATTTATTGATGCACACTACCAGTGTTGCTTTGGATGTGGGATTTGACCTACATTTTCCAGATGAGTAATTAGGTTAAAGTTTTTGGAGCAGGTCCATGACCAAGAAACTGTATGGTCTATGTGAACCAAACTTGCATGGATAATGCATCAAGGGATGTACACTACCAGAGTTGCTTCAGATGCTGCATTTGACCTACATTTTCTAGATGAGTGACCAGAGGTTAAGTTTTTAAGAGCAGGTCCATTAACAAGAAGCTATAAGTCCTATCTAAGCCAAACTTGCATGGATGGTGCATCAAGGGATGAACACTCTAAAAAATGCTTCAGATGCTGAATTTGACTTACATTTTCAGGATGAGTGACTAGTTTAAAGTTTTTAGATAAGTCCTTTCCCAAGTAATTGCAAGCTCTATCAGACCAAAATTGCATAAATGTTGCATATAGGAATGTTACTAGATTATTAGTTGAGTTTACTAAATTATTGGTTTAGTGTGGGACTTTGCCTTACTTAAAGACAACATTTGTTGAGGTGAGCTCTATAATTTCTGATTACCAGTACCTATGTTTCCAAGAGTGAATATCTTGGATAATGATTATTGAATCTTGATAATGTGAATCATCATCACTATAATCTTACAGGTTAGTCATTATCTGCTGTTACTGATTAGCCAGAGAATACAGTAATTATTGTTACCCCTCTCTATCCCAGGGTAGACCATACAGTTTCTTGGTCATTGACCTGCTCCAAAAACATTAACAAAATGCAAACTTGATCTGTAACTCATCAAGGTAAATCACATTCCAAAAATCAGTTCAATATTTGCAAGCGTTTGGAAAAAAAGGTGTGGAAAACCAAGTGGGACAGATAGAGGGACAGACTGATGAATGGACAGACAGACAGATGGACAAAAGAGGAGAAAACTTATAGTCCCCTCTGGTCTCACTCAAAGGGAAGTAATAACTAATAATCTAGATTTCAAAGTTCGCTTCCAATATATTCTGATGTAAACATTTTATCTCAATGTGAATTACATGTATTAGAAAATTTGAAAGTCTGGGCCATAACTTTTATAAACATAGGTAATCATTGATTACAGAGCTCACCTCATCGAATGTTGTCTTTCAGTAAGGCAAAGTCCCAAACTAATAATCTAGTAGTGTGCATCCCTAGATGAAATATTTATGCAATTATGGTCCGATTGGGCATGCAGTTACTTGGGAATTGACTTACCTAAAAACTTTAAACTAGTCACTCACCCAGAAAATTTAAGTCATATCCAGCATCTGAAGCAAGATGGAGAGTGTTCATCCCATGATGCATCATCCATGTTAGTTTGGTTCAGATAGCCCTATAGTTTACTTTAACCTGGTCACTCATCTAGAAAATGTAGGTCAGATACAGCATTCGAAGCAAGCCTGGAAGTGTCTATCTTTAGATGTATCATCCATGTAAGTTTGGTCAACATATGGCTTAAAGTTACTTGGAAATGAGACCTTCTCCAAAAACTTTAACCTCAGGTCACTCATCTGAAAAATGTAGGTCAGATCCAGCATCCGAAGCAAGTCCAGTAGTGTGCATCCTCAGATGTATCATCCATGCAGGTTTGATCAAGGTAGGGCTTATAGTTACTTGGAAATGAAACCTGCTCCAAAAACTTAAACCTGGTCACTCATCCAGAAAATGTAGGTTAGATCCAGCATCTGAAGCAAGTCCAGTAGTGTGCATCTTCAGATGTATCATCCATGCAAGTTTGGTCAATATAGGGCTTATAGTAATACTTGGAAATGAGACCTGCTCCAAAAACTTTAACCTGCTCCAAGAACTTTAACCTGCTAAAAAAACATTAACCTGGTCATTCTTCAGCAGGAATTGCAGCATCTGAAACCTTGACTGGTACAATGAAACATACTAGAAGCATCCTCCATGCATATCTGATTAAGGAGGCTGGGGGTCAACAAATTAACCACCAGATTTAACTTAATTTTTTAGATATGATATCTTAAGCTGTCAACTATCATTTGGCAAAGAAAAATTTCAAAAATTTTAGTTTTAAAATTTGATCATTTTCTATATCTTCATATGGAGCTCTTCTTCTAAAGGAGATCAATATAGTCTAAAAATGGCCACAACCCCCAAGCCTCTTTAAATAAGGACATAGAAGTACTTGAAAAGAAATCTGCTCCAAAAACTTTAACCTGGGACACCGAGGCTGACACCAAGGGTATTACATAAGCTCCCCCAGCTTCATTGAGGTGAGCTAAAAATGGGTCAATGAGGTCAATGAAACTCGAACTTGATCTGTAAGTCATCAATAACAAAGGACATATGAAAAATCAGCTCATTTTCTACACACATAGGAAAAGAAAAATCTAGAAAACAGTATCCACACAACGTCAGGGTCTCGGAGTCAAGACATTGTGTTGACTCACGACCCCTTACGTTGTGAGGATGAGAAAAACAGTGAATTATTTAAAATTTTCAAAGTCTAAGGCCATAACTTTCATTAAAATGGGCCAATATAAAAACTCAAACATGATCTGTAAGTCATCAATATCAAGAGGCCTTCCAAGAATCAGTTCATTTTCTACAAGCATAGGAAAAATAACTATGACAGAATGATTGACTGAAAGGGGTACCACTATGGCCAGGCCATTTCATGGCAGGGGCATAAAAAAATTACATGGTTTTTTTCTGCCATATATGCAACCATTAATTCAAGTGGCCCATGGGCCACAATGCTCACTTGAGTCACTATGGTCCTTCTGTTCTTCATCAGCAGAATAGTCCCTACATTGTTCCTGTGAAATTAAGATCACATATTGCAGCCCTATCCTACTCCCCAGGGGTCATCATGATTTGAACTTTGATCCCCTGTTGTGGCCCCTCTCTACCCCTGAGGGGTAATGATTTAAACAGATTTGAATCAACACTACTTGAGGATGTTTCCATATAAGCATGGCTCTGCTGTTCTTGAGAAGATTTTTAAAGATTTTCCCTATATATATATATACCAATGTAAAACTCATGATTTGAACAAACTTGAATCAATATCACCTGAGGATTGCTTCCATATAAATATGACTAATCATGGATTTGCTGCTCTTCAGAAGAGGACTTTTAAAGATTTTTCCAATGTATTCCCAAGTAAAACTTTGATCACTCATAGTAGCCCAACCCTACCCCCTGGAGTCATGTTTTGTCCAAAATTGAATCTACTCTACGTCAGGAAGCTTTCACATTTTTCATCTTTTTTGGCCCATTGGTTCTTGGGGAAAAGATTTTTAAATGACCCCACCTTTCTTTTACTTCTCTTAATCATCTCCCCTTGTAAGAGGATGTGGCCCTTCATTTGAATAAACTTGAATCTCCTTTACCCAAAGATATTCTGTTCCAAACTTGGTTGAAATTGGCCCACTGGTTCTGGAGAAGATGAAAATGTGAAAAGTTTACATCACTTAAAACGAAAGACAACAAATTTTATTCAGAAAACTTCACTTGAGCTTTTGGCTCAGGTGAGCTTATAAGTTAGAAAAACAAAGGATTTTACTGTTTAAATGACCCCATCTATTTTTGCCTTTTCTTGATTATCTTCCCTTGGAGCCCCCCCTTTTTTTTAAACTTGAATTTACTTTACCCAAGTATGCTTTGTGGCAAGTTTGGATGAAATTAGCAAGTGTTTCTAGAGAAGAAGAGGAAAATGTGAAAAGTTTACAGCAACAACAACAGAAATAAAAATGACAATGGACAAATTTTGATCAAAAAAGTTCATATGGACCTTTAAGTCTTTTGAACAATTATCCAAATTAACTTCCCTTGAGTGCACTCTTTTCCATTAAGTTTGATCTTATCCAAATCTTGCAAGATTTTGAAGGAAAACAAATAATGTTATCTCATGATGCTCAATGCTCATCTTTAGGTTCCATGCCACTTTGTTTTCTTAACATTCCATTACATCATGCTTTATTTTTCCAAAGAAATCCCCAGTTTTGAGATCTACCTTCTGTCTGTTGTTAACTTAATGTCCCCAGCCCGTAGGATTGATGTCTCCTCTGGGCTCCTGCTATTTACAAAAGCACATCTTTTCCTAAACTTTAATCATAGACTGTTCAAAACCTGTTTCTCAGATTTTTTTTTTTGCTAACAGACTAACAGACAAACATATGAAAACATTTTTAAACTGTTCTAATTTTACATGGTTTTTTTTTATCTATCATACTAGTAACTTAGTAAGAATAAGTACCAAGTGAACAAAACACTATACATTTGATATTACACATGAATAACAAAGATGAATGAATATTATAGTAGTTTTATTTAAGCCATTAAACAAGTCTGCATTAACATGATGCCTCATACAAAGATCTCTGAAATAAAATTAAGTTTTTCTTGAATTCCTTTAACACTTTCATCTATACATGTAGTCAGCCTGAAGGTTAGCTGCTATTTCCACCTCCCACTTGTCTCCATTGCTCAGGAGCTTTTCTTTGTTATACAGAAGTTCTTCATGAGTCTCAGTGGAGTATTCAAAATTAGGGCCCTGCAAATAGAGCATCAAAATTCTCATTTACATTTGTGTCTTCTTCTCCCCCCCCCCCCCCCCCCCCACCACCACCACCACCAATAATAATGTTCAAATATTAATGCACAATGAATGATGTGAAGCGTATGACAGTGGATGAAAACAGATAGCAATATATGTTCAACTTGTTTTCTTTTAAGGAAGACCTAAACACTTCACACTAAAGAGTTGTATTTGTAGGGTAGTTCATGCATGCAGTGAGTGTGAACTGACCTTAAATGTAAGATAGATAAAATGGAAACATTTATAATGGATAAAGTAATCTTAACATTATATTTCACCAAGATGAAGTATTGAAACATCATTTACATGTATTTTCCCATTGATTTCATTTCATTTCAGCAGTGATTTTTGTTCCATAATACTTCACTGTATATAAATATATGAATATTTCATGGCAGTTACCTTATTATTGAAAATGAACTGCATAAACTCAGTAGGTACACCTTCATATGATAAAATTTTCTCAAATTCCAAAAACATTTTTCATTATTTAGTGTTTTGAGCTTCCTTCAGGTGTGACTTACTCAAGGTCATATCATTAAAGTAGAGGTCAATGGAGATTGTGATGCTTAAGACATGTAACAAAACTTTCCAATAAAATAACTTTGTAACCATTGATTAAAATGGTGAAAATTCAGCTTTGATACATTACCCGGTATAGCCTTGATTCACTGTGATGACATTCTGAGATAAGCTTGCTAGACTATTGCCCCCCCCCCCCCCCCCCTTAAAAAAAGAATAAACAATTAAACAAATACAATTTAATATACTAAATGTTGACTCAAATTATATCTAAGATGGTATTCGGCATTTGAATTTGAACATGTACATTATCAAATGTACTCTGTTACAACACCTATGATAGAAAAGGCTGATTATTCAACATACACTAATTCATCATCAATAGATCCATTTGAATTCAGAAAATAAATGTTTTATATATTTTTGTTTTAGGCCTTTTAAGATATAACTTGGATCCTACCAATGTTAAAAGAGGTAATAGGATGGGAAATTAATAATTCATGCAGAAATTTACCCTTGGCAATTCAATAACAAGGCTTTAGCATATTTCATAAAACTTGCTGAGTTGGAGAAATACTCTAATTTGATTTATCAGGCATACAGGCATTTCTAAAATTCAGCCAATGCAAATATTTTTTTCTTAGCAATTTATTTCAAAATGAAATCCAAGCAGAAATGGGTCCCAGAACACTAACAAGTAAATGTAGCAAACTACTGACATACAATTATTCCATCAGTGTAATTTATAGGTTAATGATTTGTGCATTTTAAAAACCAACCTCAACAATGGCATCCACTGGGCATGCTTCCTGGCAGAAACCACAATAAATACATTTTGTCATGTCGATATCATATCGTGTCGTCCTCCTACTGCCGTCAGCTCTCGTCTCCGCCTCAATAGTGATGGCCTTAAACACAAAGATCCTCATTGGTTAATGGTTTCATTTTATATGTAACACTTACTTTTGATAACAAAATCTCTTATTTTGAAACAGTTGCAATCTGGTTTTCTAATTCTGAATGTATACACTGTATACATTATAAAAGACTTCTGTGCAGGGCTCTCAACTGTCTATAACTGGGGCCTTTGAAAGGCCCCATTCCCAATTCAAAAAAGGTACCTTTTCTCCCAATCAAATGTGTTAATTTTCCTGATTGTCATTTCTCCAAATAACTAAAAAAACATTGTTGCATATGTAATAATTAAACTTGCTATTTATATTTCTATGTATTGCAAAACAAAAATGTACTTGATAACAAAGACAAAAAATCCAATATATCATGATTTTTAAGTATCTCAAAATTTCCCAAAAGGTCACGATTTTCCCAATCTTAACGGGCCCGGCCCCAGTCCCAAAAAGTGGTTTGAGAGCACTGCTGTGTCACCAGAGTCTTTTGCAGCAACTTTTTAAATAAGAGGCCCATGGGCCACGAGGCTCACCTGAGTCAGTTTGCCCCATCTGTTCATTAGCATTTTCTTTAAATTTCTGTTTGAATTCGTTGAAAACGTTGTGGACCAAATCCTAGCCCTAAGCTAGGGGGCTTTGATTTAATCAAGTTGAATCCACCAACATTGGAATGCTTCAATATCAATATGACTATGATGGCCTTGCTGTTCAGGAGATTTTTTTCATGTACATATGCTAAATGTAACCCTGGCCAGTGTTCATCATTAAAACTCTGATCCCCTATTGTAGCCTCAACCTATTCCAAGGAGCCCTGATCTGAACAAACTTGAATCTAAATTAACAGCGATGCTTGCATATCAATATGACTCATAATGGCTTTGCTTATTAGAGGAAGATTTTTGAAAATTTTCCCCATATATTCCTGTGTAAAACCATGATCTCCTATTGTGATGCCACCATACCCCCAGTATCATGATTTGAACAAACTTGAATCTACACTACCTGGGGATGCTTCCATATTCATGTGACTTGTCATGGTTTTGCTGTTCTAGAAAAGACGATTTTTTAAGACTCCAATGTAAAATTTTGATCTCCTATTGTGTCCCCCTCCTTCCCCCATGGGCCATGATTTGGACAAACTGGAATCTACATTACCCTAGAATGCTTCAATATTAACAAGATTATTTAATTTCATGGCTTACATGTTCTTGAGAAGACAATTTTTAAATATTTTTCCCTATATATATTTGATCTCATATTGTAGTTCCAACCTATCCCCAGAGGTCATCATTTGAACAAACTTGAATCCACAATATGTAATGAAGTTTTCATAAATGTAATCTTTTCTGCCCCAGTGGTTCTTGAAATTATTAAGATGCCATTGAATTTGCACAATTCTTAATTATCTCCCCTTGAAAGAGGGCATGGCCCTTCATTTGGATAAAATTGTCTCCCGTTTACCCATACATGCTATGTAGTAAGTTTGGTTGAAATTGGTCAAGTGGTTCGTGAAGTCAAAAAATTTTGAAAAGTTTACAGACAATGTTTGAACAGAAAAACTCACTCAAGCTTTTAGCTCAGGTAAGCTAAAAAGACTATTCCTATAAATTTTCTATGTAACCCTTTCTGTGACACAAATTGATCCAAGTTTGAACAAACTAAAATAAAAACCCCATTTAATATAATGCTTGCATTTTAATTTCATAGACTTTGAAGTTGTTACTGTATAAAGAGAAATTTTAGCGAGGGTGTTGAGATTGCTAAAATTAAATATTGCTAACAATTTATTCCGCATTAGAGGTTTACTGGTATCTTTAAAGGCATCATAAACTGCTCAAATTACTTCACGCTAAAATTAAATACCAAGTTTTTAGGAAAAATTGCTAAACTTGCGTCTCGCTAAAAATTCCACTTATATAGTATATTGAGAGAATTTTTTTAAAAGATGATTTGCATGTAAAACTGTGATCACTTGCTTCCCAATTAGCAATATTTGACTTTCTAAGGACTCTCCATGTTTACATGTGTGTGTTTGTGTACATGTGTATGTATGATTGAGTGTCATAATATTCAGCCTTTGAAAAGGTTTCTGGGTCTTTGAAACACATACATGTATTAGCTTTAACTGTCATCAGGGTAAGAAAACAATTTCAGAGACCACTCATTCCAGAGGACAAGTTTGAAATCATCACCACTCATATTCATGATAATTTTGCTTATGCCACATAAGGCTCATTTTCTTGCCAATAAAAAGAATAAGAAAGATCATGACATGTTTCAGATTTCTTTATCTATAGAACTATGGCTGGTGTACATGTGATATTCATTTATTCAGAGTCTGACTCTCTTGTCAAATCTGGAAGCAGGTTGTTTCCTTTTTGTGAAATTATAACCAAATATTTAGGGAAGAACACACAAATATAAAAAAAATCTTTTCCAGAATGACTACTGTATCCTTATCTTTTTCCATAAGATAATCAGCCTTGATGAAAATTGCACCATATACACTGCATTACTGGTAAATATTTAGTAATTTAAATAAAGATTTCTTTCAATTGAATCAATGTAAAAGTGTAATATCAAAAGACTGCCTGATTCATTTTAGAAATATGACTTCCATTTTTCTCTTGATTTCTAGTTTAGTCTTGTTCAACCAGACACTTAATTTATGACAACTAGCTGTCAAAATAGATTTAACTCTTTTGTGCCAATGGATTGGCAAACAGTCTAAAGTTGGTAATGCAATTTTAACATTGCTGGATTTTAAGTTTTCTTTTTGAAGTTATCAAGACAAAAAAATTTACTTGTCACCAATGACAAGCAGATCAAGATATCCCCTTATCCTCAGCCGATTTCAACTCATACTAGACTAGTCCTTTTTTTCGCACCCTGTTTAACCATGTTCATAAATCCACTCAAGGCTGTATTCCTATAGATACAATAGTGTACAGCAGTATTACTATACCTGAGCTGGACAGATAGCTTCACACAGTTTACAAGCAATACACCTCTCCTCTCCTGAGGGGTATCTTCTCAGAGCATGCTCCCCACGGAATCGCGGACTTAGTGGGCCCTTTTCAAAGGGATAATTCAGAGTGGCTGGCTCTTTGAATATCATTCCAAGGACAGTTCTCATACCTTTAAAATCAAACATGAGCAAAAATTTATCCAGGGCCCTCGGAATAATATTTATTATTTGAGAATGGAATTTGTTTCTACTACTTTAACATGGGACACTGGTGCTGATGAAGGGGGTATACCATAAGCTCATCTAGACTCTGTGAAGGTGAGCTAAAAACTGCTTTAGGAAATAATCAATAGAAAATACACATGTATACTACTTACCTGCAATAATTTCCTGGTAAAAAGAAATCATAACAAATCTGTTTGTCATTGCCTCAATTGTGACCTCTGGTTCCTTCCTTGATACAATAACTAAAAAAAAATGTGTAGAAAACATGGCAGGCTTGTTTTTTAAAAAATATTCTGATGTGTACATTGATCATGATGCTGTATTTCTGGACATCACAATCAGTGGCAAAAGTAACTTTTTCACTATATCAATTTTAAGAGAAATGAAACTTACCATATTTATTTCTATTTTGAGATACTGAGAATGGTCTGGTAGCCTGACCAATGACTCTGCTGGGCTGACCTATTAAGATACCAGGATTCCCACTTTTATTGACAGTAAATTGCACATCCCCAGAAACCATGTTCTTATCGTTAATAACAAAAGTTAATTCATCAAAAAATAAACTCATCTTGATTTAATGGATATTGCAAATAGATAGTAGACAAAATGTCCTTTGTTAAAAATTTGCACTTTTCAGACTTCCATATGGAAATGCAACAAACATATGACTTCACAGTCTAGACTTAAAGTGTCTTTAGTTAGCGGTTTGAAGAGATGAATATTAATTGAAAGTGAAAAGGTATCCACTAATAAAAATACACAACTGCATTCGGCCCACCATAAATATATTCAAATGTATGTCAAATTATAATTTGTTGAGGTCAGTGGAAAATATAAAATACATGTATTTGATTGATATTAAATAAAGGAAAAATATTTTTAAGACAAAATGTAACAAATTTAGAGCTTTGAAAAATATTGCTCAGAGCAATCTTCCCCATGAGAATTTTCAAAAGTTTGCATGTATGTATTAAAGCTCATTGTAATTTCACCATTTAAAATTTACTTTATACACCCAAAGCTATGTTATATATGTCAAACAGGTTGGGTCCAATTGTCCAAATGGGATATAATAGCCTGTTTGGGATATGATATCCCAAGTGGGTTATAAAGAGCTAGGTTCACTTTGTTCTTGAAATGGCCCTGTAGCTATACCAATTTAATCAATATTGACCAACACTCTATGTTCCATTTCAAACATCGAGATAAAGTAGAAGCTTAGTGCTTTCATTCCCTATTAAAAAGCTTCCTTAGAAAGTCCAGGTATTGGGAAACACACTCTGTGAAATTGCAATATTCTTAAATTTTAAAGAAAACAGGTTTAATTAAGTACTTTCAGTGAAATATAAAAATATGAGCACACTCCTTGATCCAAAAAAATAAAACATGTTTTGTAATCTTCAGAAACAGTTCTATCATTATATAATTGCATGTTTTAGATCAGAGATTGCATGATATGAAATATTGAAAAATAGCTTAAAAGAATGGCCGTTTTTGTAGAATTTTCAGGATATGGTAAATATGACACAATTCATGACATCACAATGCATTGACTAGCCAGAAAATTAGTTAATTACATCGTTTTTTTATAGATACATAGTCACCAAGGGTCTAAATGATATTTCAATGAATGCATTGTCAACTAAAACTTAGTAGTTTCACTCTTTCAGAAATTCACAGGGCCAAAATACCTTGTTCTTTAGAGTGCAAAAAATGAAAAGTTTTATTTTTGCTTAAATATCATAAATCCGCATTAAGATTCTTATATAAAGGAATAACTTTTGGTTAACAAATTTTTCTGTATGCCCACTCTTTAGGAGATTGATCCCTTGGAAGTTCCTAAACTTCTTGGGGAACTGTAGGGTTGCAGAAAAACTTGCTTGCCAAAAGTTATTCCTTTTAAAGTACTGTAAATTTATATCCCATATGGAATACTATATCCCAAGTGGGCTATAATACCCAGGTTTTTAGGGGTTGTAGGGGGCCTGTATACTGCCCCATTCCCAGTGGTAAAAAGTATGTGTTTTTCCCACTTTCATAAAGGAAAATTCCCAAAAGACAATGGAAACAAACAAATATGGTCAAAAAATGTCCAAACTCAGTAATATGTATATCAGGAATGGTGTTTAAAAAAAATATAAAAGGTATGCTCCAAAAAATGATTGACTAAATTTAATATAAGTCAAAAAATACCTTGCAATTGATAAAAAAAAAATATTTGAATTTTATTTAGAAAAATAGTAAATATGACATTTTCCCCAATTTCAACCATATGACGCAGCAAATGTTGCTATTTTTCCCAAATAGAAAGGCCCAGGCCCTTGATTTTTTAAGACCTAAAAACCCTCCCTGATATCCCATTTGGACGATCAGTCCCAACCTGTCAAATTCAATTCAGTAATATTTATGAAGCAAATGGCAATATTCTGCAACTTAATGTTTGTTAATCCATTCTAACTTTAGCAAAAAATTAAATAAAATAATAAAAAATAAATTTGAAAAAAGCAGTATCAATTCTTGTCTTATCTCATGACTTCGAAAACATGTTATGCAAGATTTTTTTCTGATCGTTGGCAAACGAGGAAATTCGAACGCTAATATGAAGGTGATTAGCGGACATAGTACATTGAAACTTTTTATCTACACGACAACCTGGTAATCATGAAACATAATACAATATATATATGACAGTAAATGTAATGCAACATCTTACCTCTTGATACAAGAGAAAATAGCAGTTTTGTTGCCATTTTGGCAGAGGTCCCCAGTGTACATCCAAATTCTGATCCCGATGGTATTTTTAAAAATATATATATTCTGAACTCTGAACTTGTTTTAAAAATCGAAATTATTTTTTTTTTTTTTACTGCTGTCTTATTTCAAAATTTGAGCTATCGACAACATAAATTAATAACGTAATTTCTAAGATTTTTTTTATTGATCGGAATCGTAATACACTCAATTCAGTTGTCAACACCAAAAACAGAATTAGTAGAAACTTAAGAAAGTCTCTTTTGCAATAAAGAGCTTGTTGTTGAGCTTATAACAGGTTTGATTACCTCATATTATGCTAGGGTTTTGTTTTTCCATGTCTTGTGTATAAGAGAATTGCAAATTAATGTCATATTTAATCTGTAGGCAACATTTTGTATCATTCTCAGCAGCTGCATGAAATGTTTTGTAGACGTTAACATGTTCAGTAAAGTAGATATAACCAAAAAGAACCAGTTTTTGGAACAGACTAAAGCATTACGAGAAGAAAGAGCTAATGACAAACTAAAGAATGATGCAGCCATTGTCATTCAAGTATGTTTAAACATCTTAATTCTATTGTGGATGAGTGACCGGTGTAGATTAAGTTTATTTTGTGAATTGAGTTAATTTTTTCTTTTGACATTTAAGTGTTGAAAACTATGGAGCAAATTTACCATCATATTTATTATTTATCAAACTTTGATGAAATAGAATTGAGATCATGTAGATAAATATGTAGGTATTATAATTGAATGTTTGATATTTGTAGGCTACTGTCCGAGGATTTGTTACGAGGTGCAAATTACACAGAGAAATATGGTAAAATGTTTTCCAAGTTATTGAATGCAGCAGTTTTAAACTGAAATTATTTTAGTCTGTTAAAGGCATTAAGCAGTTTGAATTTCTCTTTTTTTTTTAACCTTCTGCAGCAAAGAGCTAGAAGATGTGCTAGAAATTCCACCAGATCCAGGAGCAGTTTATAAGCCAAAGCTCAAACCAGGTTCTTTAAAATAGATAAAATGTCAAAACCATGTTGCACATCTACATGATATTGCACATTTTTATTTTTTACTATTGCTTAGATGTAGGAATACCAGTTTTAATGATATTAATTTGTAAATCACAGCATTTTAGTTCATGGGAACCTTGGGGTCAAAACCAAACTTTTAAAAAAAGTCTTATTTCACATCTACAAGACATGAACAATCATATGCAAGTTTAGGTGATCTGAATAAATAAAAATGTAGGTTGTGTGATGACAAGAAGTGTGACATATTGATGAGAGGATGGGGTAAAACATTACATGAATTCTATATGGAAAGAGAGGGTATGGTAAAGGGCATATTGTTGAAATAAAGTGGTACATGTCTGGCCAGATTGATTTTATTGAAACACTGTAGTAATGACTGAATATGATAAATTAAAAATAATGTGAAAAACATACATGATTGGCTTCAAAATGAAGAGTAAGTAAACTTACGCACATGAACAGAAGACTCTTCCATTTATATATTCAGATATGTTTTACCAAAACTAGCTATGAATATAAGAAAATTTTGTTAATTTGTGACAATATATGTAGTCCTTACATCAAAACAATATGACTTTAAATGTTTAGATTTTTAATGATGAACAAGTGATATGGTTTTTATTCTCTTTACAGCACTTGAAGTATACAGGACAATACAAAAGTTTTTCTTTGTTTTTGACAAAGACAGAGATGCTGGGGTAATAAAGTCTGCATATTATAAAGCAAAAATTATGTCGATTACATAATGACAATACAAACAGAGAGGGTGCTATTGCAATATGTGTAGAGTACTATACTACTGTAAAAATGACTTTTAATCATCATGTAGAAACTATACAAATGTATTTCTATTTGATGGTTTAAAGGGCCATTTTCTACATTTGTATTTGTAGATGTACATGTAATAATATGTAATTGTAATTTTCTTCATTACAGCAATTTGATTACCTCTGCAGATACCTACTGTCATCAATGGATACAAGTGCAGACAATATGAAGGTAAAGCCAATTTTGAAAGATTCCATTAAAATATGCTACTTTTACTCATAAAATAATCAAATAAAGATGTCAATATTGGTCACTTTAAATGAGACTATGCAAGAGTTTTATTATTGTTATTTAGATTCATGCTAATGAGTGACTGTATATAAGACTAAGTTGAAAGGAAATTTGATTTCTCTTAAAATGTCAATTCTTTGTCCTTGTATAGAGAGCAATATAACAACTATTTACAAGATCATTTCAAAATCTTAAAACTTCCTTGGATCATAAAAATTATTGCACAAAAAGATTTCATTTTCAAGCTTTATTCAAATAAATCATAATATCAAGTGGACATCCTTAATAACAAAATTGATAACATTTTTTGCCATGGGCTGTGCACACGTTCTGCAATCTATTAAGATGATTTTTTCCCTTAAATTTATAATGAGTCTACTCCTGTAACAGTCATATAGTGTAACAAGTCCTACTCCTGTAGTCAGTTGTATAGTACAAGTCCTACTCCTGTAACAGTCATTTGGTATAACAAGTCCTATTCCTTTAGTCTATTGTATAGTATAACAAATCCTACTCCTGTAGTCAGTTGTATAGTATTACAAGTCCTACTCCTGTGGTCAGGTGAATAGTATAACAAGTCCTACTCCTGCAGTCAATTGTATTGTATAACAATTCCTACCCCAGTAGTCAGTTGTGTAGTATAACAAATCCTACTCCTGTAACAATGTTAAGTATAACAAGTCATCTTTTTACTTTAGCAAGATGTACTCCTTTATAAGAAGTCATACCCTTGTAGCCTGTTGTTTAGTTTAACAAATCATACTCATGAAACACTTGTTAAGAATATTAAGTCCAACTTTTATATACAGTTGTGACCAAGAAATTAACAAAATGCACTTTGTAATCATCAAATTTCTTTATTCACAGATGTGCTATGTTTATTTAGTATTGAACAAAGATGTTGTGTTACCCTGGATAGCACAGATCAAAGAAGTTTTGTGGAAGTGCTGCTCTTTTCTCAAGTCTTTAAAGGTATGTTACTTAGTACCAACATGTAATGTAATCAGTCAGGGGTGAGACTGAAATCCGTCATTTTTAAAATGACGATTTTAAGCCATAAAATAAAATTTTTATTATGACTTAAACTCGTCATTTTTAAGAAAATGACGAAAAACAGTCATAAAAATTTAGAGTGTTTATAGAATACCGAGTTACCTCTCTTTGAAAAATGTTAGATCCACCAACCGAGAAAAGGACAAAAAACATCGTAAACGAACTTCATTTCTCTAATACAGTTGACTACAATACTGGTTATGTTGACAGTATAAATTTCCCAAGCAAAAATAAGAGTGGAAGAGTTATTTGTCAATTTATTTGCATTAAATAGGAAAGAAGACGAAAATGACGATATTCCGTCTTTTTTCAAAATGGAGGGTCTGGGCGCACTGAAATATCTCGCTTGTTTTACGGGGCGCACTACTTTTTTATGGCTTTAACTTTTTGTCGAGACTTTTCTCTACAAGTACGTATTCTTCCAGACGGTGTACTATATGTTTTTATAGGGCTAAAAGCCATGTAAAAATGGCGAATTAGTTCTACCAAAATTCGACATTTTACCGCTAAATAATAACTTTCACCTTCCATGTTGATGTTCTAACGCACGTGGTCGGCAGTAATTAGTGACCCGGATGAAATGAAACTTGTGTAAACACTCTTCTTTCAGCGGTGAATTCAAATTTCGCTTTTATGTAACCAGGATAGAAGAATTAAGTTGAAAAAGAAAATATGATGATAGTAAGTCATATTGACAAAAATGACGAAAATACGTACTTAGTAAATATGACGATTATCCATCATTTTTCACAAATGACGGATTTCAGTCTCACCCCTGACTGGTAATCACTCTTATGTACATATCAAAGTGAATTTAGTTTTTAGACGGGGTCACGTGACCCCGTCTATTAGTTTACTGTCAGTCGAGGCCTCAAAACGGAAGCCGTGGGGAGAACACATGAATTTAATCTACGCTACATGAAAGAGTGCAGAAATTGTTTTGATTAAAATACTAACACTCTGTATCAAACTAAAGAGAGCCATATGAAGTTTTTCTTACTCAAATTAAAGAACCGTTTTGAAAATTTTTAACGTGAAAAACATAATACTGAACCACTTTAGTATACAAACTACTCGGCTGTGTAATACAAGACTGCGTACGCATCATCGATTATTTACTTCCCGAAATGTCATATTAATTCGGACCCAGTGACATTCGGACAATTCAAAAAGGTTTCTTGACTAGCGGTTACTGATTATTCTATTACAGCGTAAAAGAAAATAAATGTGCAGATAAATTTGTTCACATTTTTTTTAAATGTTAATATTAAATTATAAAAAAAATATATATAATTTAGTATCAAAGCTCTACATAAAATTTTCAACATGCTGTTGCACATGCATGTGTAAAATAGTGAAGTTAAGTATTTGACCCCGTCTTTCAGTACTGTATCAGTACTTTGATTAGAGATTGTAGCTGAAATAAGTGACTTTTATAGTTTGAGGGTAAACTAAGCAGTCATAATTTAGGTTATAGTCATAGAATGAAATTATATTCAACAAATACTGCTGTACCCTAATAGGTATTTCTTCACACAGACATGAGATACTGACACTTGTTTATTAATCCCCTACCGGTGAAACCAGAGGGGACTTTGTCTGTTTGTCCATCTGTCTAGCTGTTAGTTTGTTTGTCAGTCTGTCCCACTTGGTTTTTCCTCACTTTTTTTCTAAATGCTTGCAGATATTGAGCTGATTTTTGAGCTTGATAAGTTACAGATTGATTTTGCACCGCTTCAGTGATTTTTTGATGGAATTACAGCTTTTTCAATTCTTAATGGGAAGCAGATTACACTTACCAGTAGGGGACCAGTATTGCTAATGCATTACTAGCAGAATTCTTATTTGTGGGCTGAGAATCACTCTGATATGAAGTCAATCTGTATCTGACTGTGCTGTGTTTATTTGTAGCCTGAGAATCATTCTGAAGTCAATCTGTATTGGACTGTGCTGTGTTTATTTGTAGCCTGAGAATCACTCTGATATGAAGTCAATCTGTATTGGACTATACTGTGTTTATTTGTAGGCTGAGAATCACTCTGATACGAAGTCAATCTGTATTTGACTATACTGTGTTCATTTGTAGGCTGAGAATCACTCTGATATGAAGTCAATCTGTATTTGACTATACTGTGTTTATTTGTAGGCTGAGAATCACTCTGATATGAAGTCAATCTGTATTTGACTATACTGTGTTCATTTGTAGGCTGAGAATCATTCTGATATGAAGAGAGTCAATCTATATCTGACTGTACTGATTACATTCACGAGTGCAGGAGGATGGAAGATTCTCAAGGGAAAACTGGGTAATGATAAAACATGTGACTCATATATTGAATGGGATATAGAAATCAATTGGTTGTAAAGTGAATGAGGTTTTTTAACTGAATGGTAGATTTACATTTTTACCAAAGAATTCTTTTTTGCATTTAAAAATTTCTTTTGCGATGTTTGAAAATTTCCTTAGGCAAAAATTTATTTGTTGCAAGGAAACATTTTTGTCATTCAAATTAGTGGAAATTACAACTTCAAATTTCAATGAACAAATGACAGTTTTAAAGCACACTTTAACTTCTGTGACCTTTTTAAAGTACCCCATCCCCTGATTTTCCATCTTTTTTTCTCAGGAGAGACACTAACACCAGGAATGAATCAGCTGTGTAACAATATAATGGGCCATCTTAATACAAAGGGATTATATCCAGTGTTAAAGGTACCTTTATAAAATAGAAGCATTGAGTGAATACCGTAAATCTGGAAATTTTTACGTCGATTTATTTTTGCGAATCTGGGTCAAAGAGGTGTTGATTAATTTTTACGTTTTAAAATTTTGCGAATTATCATTGGCGCTAAAAATAAAAATCACTGAAACGTTGCATAACAGTTTATAAGTTACGTATGTGCGTACAATGAAGTACGCTTATACATGCAATCTCATTTTTTCGTCGGAGTTTCATTATACAGTTATTATAGAGTAAGTTCTTTATTAACAATCTGTCGAGCTAAGGATTCATTGTTAGATAAAACAACTGGCCTTTCTTTCTTAAATAACTTAAAAAGAGACCGACGGGCTGTCAAACTATCAGACGGTATTGAATGTAGTTAAGGCACAGATTATCACGGGTAATTAGCTTGTAGTATAAACATATTTCTTAAAATGACCACTGATTACGAACACCTGCTCACCGGGTTTTAAAAAAGACACCAAATATCAGCAAAATTCTCGTTTAAATTTTTTGTGCTGATTTATTTTTAAGAAAAATACTTTTGCGAATGAAGTGCTCGCGCAAATTTGCTAAAAATTAATCTACAGTAAAAATTTCCAGATTTACGGTAAGTCTATTAATTATTTTCAGCTGATGCAGATTTAATTTTTACTGGAGATATTGTTTTTCCTGGTACATGTAGAAGGATTTATCTTTTATTGTGGCTTTAAGATAACGTTTCTCTTTCCATACATCCGTTTGAAAGTTTTTCAAATCACAAATCTTTCCTAGTAATAACTACATGTTTGAAGCCTTGACTGGGATAAATTCAAGCTTTAGTTTGCAGTACACATCAATGTGTGCATTCATGTTTTAATTAAATATTAATCTGAAATTTTGTTCTCTATTTTTAGGGACTTTTAGCACAAGGATTATCAAGGACAAAGATTTTGTTTAATTCTTCTACTCTTTCTGCTATTGTCAACCTGTCTCTGAGGTAAGTCAGAAACAAAGAATCTGTTACTTATTTTGGAGTAGTGGTTTGAGAAATGCTGATTAACAATGAAGAAAACATATTTTACTGAAAAATTGATGACTCCCCTCCAAAATGTGAAGACTTGATAAGATAAGTATTAGAGTTAATGGAGAGGGTAAGATATGTTTACTGAAACAAAGTTTTTTCGGAATAAGAAGAAATTTACAATTGAAATCTAAGTTAAAGAAGCCAAAAGAAAATAGTTTCTATGTATCATGAGTGTGTTGATGTAAATAACATTTCATACTTTCAGGCCTCTGATTGCCTCCAACTTCTCAGAGAATCTGATGACTGTATTTGTCCTTCACATCATGTCGGTACCAGCTCTTCTTCATCATGTGGCTGTCAGTTCAGGGGAGGTAATTAATATCATAATATCTGTTCTTATACTTAGTTATTTCCCTTTGCTCTTCATGTTTTTGTATAGATATTTTGACCATTCTTATAATGGAAGAAAGTGATGCCACACATCTATAACCTGTAATAAAACAATGCTAAGATTTATGCATTTAATGGTTTGGGATTTTTAGTCTTTTGCACTAGTAGGTAACTTCTGTTATAAACACAGTAATATTTACATAGGTTAGTAATAATCCATATATTCAGGGTTTGAGTAGTGTTTGATGTGAATATTTGTTCTTCTATCTTTTATGTGGAAAGAAGAAAGAAAAAAAAAGATGACTCACCGTAAGTCATCTAAATAAAATATAGGTTGATTTCAAGTATTTACTTGTAGTTCATGTATGCAGGGGAAAAAAACTTCAAATTCCTTTATGAGGTTTAAGATTATTAAATATAAGTGAGAGTTAGTTATGGCTTCATGTGTCCTCTGGGGCACGGAGAGGATAAGTAAGTAGTGACAGTCAGTTGTAGAGGAATAATCCCCATAAGCATGCTTATGACAAAAAACTCATATGGCAGAAAATATTCTACAGGATCATGACCACTTCTGCAACCATGAAAATTTACAATGGTAGACGGTGTATTGGAATTTATTTTAAATTTTTGGATTCTAATTTTCAGTGCCTAAATGTTCTCATTACTCATCGTATCTTCAAACGAGCCCTTGATTTGCTGACCAATGAACAGAGCACGAGGATAATCTTTAATTCGTTGGAAGGAAGCTATGCACTGTGTCTACTAGGTATTGTTGTCATATAAAATATAAAATAAGTAGTTAAATGCAATTTCCTTGTCTATGATAAAATAGGAAAGTTATTAAATTTCTATGGTTATAATACGAGGGGTGATCAAAAAGTTCGCGAACTAATTTAATAACTTCCTTAAAAGAAATGAAATGAGGTTTCAGTGTTCATTATTTTTTAAAGTGGTTCTCTCTGATTTTAATGCGCATCTGCCATTGTTCTGCCCATGCGCGAATCACGTGATCAAGGCGGTCACGTGACATGACCCGTAGCAGTCTGTTCACAGAAGCTAAAAAAAATTTCGAGTCTTATATTTCTTACCATGTAAGTTATTTTTTATAACAAGAACAGCCCATCTGTCAGAAATTGACAAATCTCGGCAATAGGATAGGTGGATAAGGATATCCCTTGCCAGAATTAACATGGTGACCATCACAACCCGAGTCCTCTGTCTTGGGAGCGTTGTTTATCCAATGTGGATAAAGTATGGATGCCTTCTCTTTATCATATCTCATATGTTGAAAGTCTAAAGTAAACGATATTTTAGGGATTTAATAATCATATTATTGTTAAGATATTCAACTATTTTTCTAATCGTAACTTGGCGATGTTTCATAACGAATTGCTCAACTACGGACACATCTTTTCCCCGGCTTGCTTTCGCTGGGCAACAGAACAAACATTATTTTTAACCATCTCCCTGCCTTCACTAAAATAATCAATCTAATTAATGATTGGACTTCTGGTAAGTCTATTGTCTTCATAAACCTTGTACAAATTATCATATTCTACCGCAAAGGAATTTCCAAGATATAACGTTAAACTTCACAGCCCTTCGTTTCTCTAGTACGACTGAGTCAACCATTTTTTGTCACAAGTCACCTATATATTGACATCATTTTCACTTTGTAATGTCACAAACACCCAGCAAAATATTATTTAACATTTGTTATTTATAGAACATGTGTATGACTATATGTTTGTCAAATTTCATTCTGATCTGAATTGTGGTTTTGTAAATATTGAGATAGTTTGCGAACTTTTTGATCACCCCTCATACATGTAAATGAATTTAATAGATACAGTCAAACCTGTGTTAGATGACTTATTGAGGGGAATGTTTTACATAGGTTACAGACAAGTATGACAAATGGTAAGTTAAGATAGGTACATGTATACACATGTATAACCATGCTCCAAAGTAATCATTAGATAAAAATGGAAGGAGCAGATTAGAAAAAGGAAAATAATTGTGATGATTCTTTTGTGTCACGTGACAAGAGACATTTTATACAGTGGGTCACTAAGGCAGGTCTGACTGTAAATAGCCATTAGGCATGCAGTTTTTCCTCTCACCATACAAGTATGCCATATAAACTGGAAAATTCATGATAGTAAATAAAAAACTTTTTTTTTTTCTGAAGGCTTGTATTTGATAATAAATACTTTTTTTTAACTTTCAGCAAACTTGGTTGGTTTAGGAATGGCTGAATTAGAGGTATGTAAGAACTTTTATCATTCATTGCATATATTATGTACTTGACTCCAAGTACTGATTTACATTTTTGGAACAAACCGACCATTGCATTTGAATTCTTTTTTTCAGGGACTGGTTGAAAATACTCAGAATTTTATGGTGAGTTTTGCCAATAACTCTATATGAAGTGATAAATGTCAACTCTGCATGCAGATATTATATGCTAAGATTTTTTTGTAACTCTTAGTCTGTGGTCATTCGGCTACTGGACAGCTGCAAGAAGTATGTCCTCAACAAGAAATCCAATCTGACCAGTTGGCATCTTATCCTTGGCTGGTTCTCACAGAAATCTGATGAAAGGTACCTTAATTTAAGAAAATTGTGTGGTTTAATTTTTTGAGATTTGGTCATTTTATTAGATTAATGTTCATTTAAATATTTGTATTTTTAAAATTTTTGGAATTCTTTTCAAATATTTTAATACATGAATTTTTTTTTACTGTGATTTTGATTGAATAGCAAATTTTACCAAAGAAAATGTACAGCAGATCTTACCCTTGTATAGTTTTTAAGACAATTGATGAAACATTGTTTTGATTAATTTGTGTGTCTACTGAAAATGCTTGTATCTGTACCATTAAATAACTTTACAGCTTGAATGCAGCAATGCCACATGTAAAGGAGCAGATCAAATTGCTGTGGTCAGAGAAAATGATAAGAATTCTTTTTTCTGACCTTCTGGCATATGTAGAGGCAGAGAAAGAGCAGGCTGTAGCAAAGAAGGAACCCTCTCCCTCAAAAAGTAAGGAACCCTCTTTCTCAAAAAGAAAAGGACTCTCTTACTTAAAAAGTAAGGGACCCACTCCTCAAAAAATAAGGGACCCTCTCCATCAAAAAGTAAGGAACCCTATCCCTCATAAAGTAAGGGACCCTCTCACTCATAAAGTAAGGGACCCTCTCCCTTAAAAAGTAAGGGACCCTCTATCTCAAAAAGTAAGGGACCCTCACCCTTATAAAGTTAGCGATCCTCTCCCTCAAAAAGTAAGGGACCCTCTCCATCAAAAGGTAAGGAACCCTCTCCATCAAAAGGTAAGGAACCCTCTCCCATATAAACTAAGGGACCCTCTCCATCAAAAAGTTGGGAACCCTCTCCTTCATAAAGTAAGGGACCCTCTCCCATATAATGTTAAGAACCCTCTCCCTCAAAAAGTAAGGGACCCTCTCCCTTATAAAGTAAGGAACCCTCTCCCTCAAAAAGTAAGGGACCCTCTCCCTTAAAAAGTAAGGGACCCTCTCCCTCATAAAGTAAGGGGCCCTCTCCATCATAAAGTAAGGGACATTCTCAATTATAAAGTTAGGGACCCTCTCTATCAGAAAGTAAGGGACCCTCTCCATCAAAAAGTAAGGAACCCTCTCCCTCATAAAGTAAGGGACCATCTCCCTTATAAAGTAAGGGACCCTCTCCCTCAAAAAGTAAGGGACGCTCTCCATCAAAAATAAGGAACCCTCTCCTTTATAAAGTAAGGAACCTCTCCATCAAAAAGTAAGGAACCCCCTCCCTTATAAAGTAAGGGACCCTCTCCATCAAAAAGTAAGGGACTCTCTCCATCATAAAGTAAGGAACCCTCTCCATCAAAAAGTAAGGAACCCTCTCCATCAAAAAAGGGACTCTCTCCCTTATAAACTAAGGGACCCTCTCCCTCATAAAGTAAGGGACCCTCTCCATCAAAAAAGGGACCATCTCCCTTATAAAGTAAGGGACCCGCTCCCTCATAAAGTAAGGAACCCATCATCAAAAAAGGGACCATCTCCCTTATAAAGTAAGGGACCCTCTCCCTCATAAAGTAAGGGACCCTCTACATCAAAAAAGTAAGGGACTTCATTCATACTATATTCTTATCATTTTGAACCCAGTGACAGCACTGCATGAGGATTTTTCATGGAAGTCTTGAGAGTTCCTTAAATAAAATTTGTAAGACAGCTATTAGTTCGTTATGTGGGATGTGTACAATGTAGACATCAATAGTCGTTGATTATCCTCCCATTGAATTTAAAGTGCAATGATTGAATGTCTCATCATTGCTCCATGTGTGTCTAGCAAAGGGCCTGTGGTTATTTCACTTAATATGGGATTCATGCCTGAATGTTACATAAATTCAAGCACTACCCAAAGCCATAGTTAGAAACATAAGAATGCATTATGTAGTATTTTTATTCAGTTTTTTATAATTTACAAGACAGCTCTCAAAGAGAAATGCTTGAAATATTTTTCACTGTAAGATTTAGAAGAAAACATTTGAACAAAAGGAATATTTTAAAGCATGCTAGTAAATACTATAGGTTTATGACTATTTTACAGACATATTAAAGAAAGCCATAGAAAAGGCCTCCTCTAAATCAACAGCTACCAAGATAAAGCTGGAGAGTCCGCTGGCCAAGACGACGTGTTACACGTGTGCCCTGTATCAGATAATGATGAACACACTCACTCAGCTTAGAATGGACATCCTCTCAGGTCTGTCTTGGGAGTTTTATCAATAAGTAATCAAACTTAACCAAACTAAAAGAGGTGTAAGGAAGAATAATGGAAAATATTTATTCTCTTTGTAACATTTTAAGAGATGAGCTCCGATTTGAGATACAAGTATAAATAACAATAATTGTAGAGAAATTTTATTGTAAATGAAATCAAGTTAATATCTGTTCTTTTGTCTTGTTTTTTAGTTTGAACAATATCCCATTAATATGTTCAATGATTGGTTAATTCTCAACAGGTATAAGTTATAATCAGGTGCTGTTACCAGCTTTGTGGAAGTTCCTCTGTGACCTTGGCCCAAACTGTGGCCTTAAGGTGTTTATTGACCTTTTGACCCAGACCCCCAACAGTGTCATACACCCAGTGTTCAGCCTGTTGACTGTATTCTGTGAGGCTGCTACTCATTATATCATGTAAGTGCTATCATTATATCATGTAAAACTGCTATCATTATATCATGTAAATGCTATCAATATATCATGTAAATGCTATCATAATACCATGTAAGTGCTATCATTATATCATGTTAGTGTTATCATTGTATCATGTAAGTGCTATCATTACTCGTAAATTTTATTTCTGGTGTTTACAAATATGATTTTTCATTAGGTACATATACATGTAATGCTTACATGCTTTGTACATGTACTTTAAACCAAGCTTTATATGCCAAAACTTTTATTTGTGATTCGTTGTTCTGAAATTCATCCCTGATGACTCATTGTTGTGACTGAGACAATTTTCTACATATATACACAATTAAAATAAAGGTTAGCATTGAGAAATAGAAAAATATTTCTCACACAGGAATAGGAGTTGGTTTACAGTATATTACAAGGAAAGTGATATATTGTGTTTGAGTTCATTATTTTCATTTTTGTCTTTTGTATGCTTGGAATCTATATCCTTGAAAAGTGTTCAACTGTTAGGAAATATCTACCAACCAAAATAAATTAAAATATCACATATATTGTTGAATTGTCTATATCTCTCTTAAACAATGTAGAACACTGGACGATATGGAGATGTATGAACAACAGAAGATGTTTACACTGGATGACTACATCAGAATGAGCAAGTTTCTTAATTTATTTGTGTACAGAGTCACCTGGCACAATCTCATAGGTAAAGATTTGTGTTAATTGAGCTAATAACAGAAAACAATGAAGTTTATTTATATTATATAGAATAAGTATCATAATTTTCAAAAGGAAACCTTGCAGCCATAGATAAATTATTCTATCCTGGTTTTGATTAATATTATTAGCTATCTTCGTACCCTGTATTTGTTTGATGTAAATGTATGAGTACAGTATATAAATGGTGTCTGTTTTGGAAGGTAACAGTTAAAATTGACACCCCAAAGAAAACCATTGTCAACCAACGTGTCAGTGGAGGTTGACAATGGTTTTCCAAGGGTGTCAATTTCAACTGTTACCCTCCTAAACAGGCACCATTTATTTTATTATACTGAATGTCTTATTGACTTAGGATGTCAGCAAAAAAAATTCATCGATCGTCTTTACGTTCATGTTTAGAAAGCTTTCGAACTTCCCACTTCTATTTTTCTCAAAAGAAAGATTTGAAAAAGATGTACCGACCTCTTTATTGTTTGTTTGATACTCAAAGAGTCCTTTATCATCTAAAGTTTCATAAATTCTGCACTCGCAAGCATGTTTCGTCTGTCCTTTGTTGTTTTCAAGTTAGCTACATTGAATGCAAGCTTTCATTGACATCAAGTTTATTTGACTTTTTCAAATGCACAACAGACGTTTTGAGAATTCTACGATGAACCGTACGCGCATGAAATGCACGCATGTAACATTTTCATTGTGTTACCCGTTGTCAAGTCTGTTGCTAATGCTGAGGGTAACATTACGGATCATTAACTGCATCTAAACCAATCAGATTTTAGTATTTAACATGAAAGTATAATAATAGTTAATGTTTCACTCTGATCAGATTTAAGGAGTGTAGAGAGTGGAGAGTCTGACGTTTATAATGCTACACACAACCTCTTGCTTCTGTTGTATGAGAGGGACTGTAGACGGCCATACGCTGAAAAGGATCATTGGCTCAACAGGTCAGTTCACAGGAAATAAAAAGCACAAAATAAATGTTACCCAAAATTTTCCCAATGAATTTCATGCAGGAAAAAAACACGTGAATCTGACATGAAAGTTTTTTTTTTAATTTGTTTCAAACTTTATGCGAGTTTTTAGCAAAAAAAATCTATTCATTTGAAATTTCACTGCTGCACAATTAGTTGTGTGTAGCAGTAAAGCATTTTTGGAAAAAAAAAGTTTGCCCTTTCAATCAATATTACCAAACTCTTTAGATTTTCTTCAGTGCTCTAAGTCTGATTAGTGGAGAAAGTGCAATCTGGAGTTATTCTTATATGTAATGTTGTTTTTATTTGGTTGCAGAGACATCAAACCTAGTGCATTCCTTAAAGATTCAGACAGAGACAGAGCTATGGAGGTGTTGGTGAAGAAAACTCCTTTTATCATTCCATTTGCAGAGGTAATGCAATGAGGAGGTCTAAAAATTCTTGATACATTCAACAATTGTCTTGATGAATCTTTAGTTTTGCTTACTCAGGTCATTTTTATTTTGTTTTTAGATGATATTGAAACAGATGAATTTTGTTACCTTATGAATTTCTATGTATTGGCATATACTCTATTTGTATTGCCCTAATTTCAAATTGAGATTCATAAGAGAATTTGCTGGTGTTATTATATGAATATGTTTAAAGTTGCAAAGAACGGTATTTCCCAGAATATGCTTTAAATCAACTGAGCACCATCTTTAATTTTTAGAGAAATTTTGAAAACTTAACCCATTCCTGATTACTTGTAGAGAGTGAAGGCCTTCAGACACAGAGTACGATTGGAGAAGGAGAGTCTGGGATTGACAGAATCAGCGGCCATTTCTCCTCAGTCCACACTCATCACCGTTCACAGAAATAGGGTAGTGGAGGTCAGTACTGGGTCATGTCAAGGATTTATACAAACATAGTAGACAAGTGAACCACAGCAAATAATTTACCAAACACAGAAATTAGAGACTGTTGTAGTTACATCAAGATATTGTGTATTTCCCATGTAGTACCAGGGGAGTCTGAAGTATTTATTGCTAAAAAAAAAAAAAGAAACTGGAAAAAAAATTCCACTCTACTAGAAGAGTGGAATATTTTTTTTCTGGTATTTTTTTTTTACAATAAAAACCAACTCCTGTGGAAGCACAAAAAAAGATTATTTCATTTAGATTAAACACTGGCTTTAGATTATCAATGCAAATTCTTTTTAACATAGCAAATTAGATGAGTCACAGTCAATACATGTACTATAATATTTTTTTCCCCTGATATTAAGGATGGCTATAGACAATTGGCTCAGATTCCTGCCCAGTCCTTGAAGGGAGTGATCCGTGTTAAGTTTGTCAATGAACAAGGTCTGGATGAAGCAGGGATTGATCAAGATGGCGTCTTTAAGGAGTTTCTGGAGGAAACTATATCTAAAGTGTTTGATCCTTCACTCAGTCTCTTTAAGGTATTTTACTAATTAGGTTAGGTAGTTTAAAGTACTAGTGTCAATGTGTTGTTTTTTGTTTGTTTGTTTGTTTGTTGTTTTTTTTTTTTTTGGCATTAAATGGAATTTTTTAAAGATTTATATCCATTTTCATTTTAAAATAGGATCTTTTCCCATTTGCATCAGGGAAACTTTTGTCACAGACATTTACTCAATAGAGGACAATTTTAGATGAATACATTTACCAACATATTCTTTTAGGTCACTACAGAACAAAAGTTATTTCCTTCATCAACCTCTTTTATTCAAGAAAACCATCTTCACCTGTTTGATTTTGTGGGGAAAATGCTGGCAAAAGCTGTGTATGAGGTGAGAAAGATATTTAAAAGAACATCATAAAACTTGGGACTTTCTGTAGATAATTTGACTTTCACTATTACGTATTATTGTTCCTTGTTTATCAGGGTATAGTTGTGGACGTGCCTTTTGCTCCGTTTTTCTTGACCCAGATCCTTCAGCATCACCAGAGCACGATGTACAGTCCTCTAGATGAACTGCCTTCCCTAGATCCAGAGCTAGCAAAGAATCTCTCTTATACCAAGGTAATCATGTTTAGCTCAAAAGAATATATCTGAATAAAGGTCTAATGGACTTTGTAAACTTTTAACATCCAGATCTACTGGGCCACTTTTGATCTTTGGGCTTAAGGGGATTCTGATTTGTTTGTATGAAATAAGAATAAGTGGAGAGAGAGTCATTAAATTTTTTTCTGCCAACTCACAGAGTAGGAAAAGACAAAACATATGTAAATAACTTTATCATTTAATATAGACTTATTTTTATTAGTCATAGTTTTGTAGGAATAAGTAGGATATACCGGATAATGGAAATTTTCCTCCCATCAGAACATGTAAGGCTGCACTGTGAAAGCATCCCCATATATATGTAGTGTGTTTGTTTAAGTAAGTCAAGACCCCCTCAGCAGGGATAGGGCCATAAAAAGATCTAAATCTACACGGCGATATATATACATGTCTATATATATGTAGGAGAGTTTAAAAAGATTTCCCTCTGCAGAACAGTAGGTTGGTTATGAAGAGTAATATTAATAGCAGGCATCCCTGTATACTGCAGAATAAATTTGTTCAAGTCATGATCTTCTGAAGCTAGGATGGACCACTGTTGGGTTTCAGTTTTTTAAAACCTCTGAAATATAGAGGAAATTATTAATGAAAGAAATCTGTTCTACCTATATTCTGCTATAATTAGTCAAGTTGGATGAAACCATTGTCATAGAGTGCAGTTTCAATTTTCTCCTGCAAGAAAATGGAACCAAAACAGGGGGTTCAAAGTCTTATAGAAGTATATAAATAATTGTTTGAAAATTGTTCTCCAGAACAGCAAATGTGGAAGTAGCAAAAGAAAATGCCAGCATTCCCATACATACTCAAGTTTGTTTTAAGTTTTGATGGTTGGGTCACAATATTAAGGATTCATGCTTGTATATAAATATACAAAAGGAATTGAATGAAAATTCTTCAACATTTTTCTTCTGAAGAACAGCTTAACTGTAATGATCGTATTTGTGTGAATTTATCCTCATTACGGCTTAAAGGTTTACAATGGCATTCATAGGGCAAACTTGATTGAGAAATTTTCTCTTAATTGGTGATGTTGTGTAGATTCAAACTTGCAAGAGTTCATAACACTAGGGTCAAAGGGGGAGGAGTTATGCTTAATTTTATGCCTTCCATGAATATGACTTGGACAAGTAGTGTTTATCATGTCTATCTTCTTCCTCCTGTCCTTGCATCTGTCCATCAATCACACTGCTTTTATCTCAGTTTCTAAGAAGCAGTTCAAGGTATATTAACTGACACTCTTACACTGAGCTATGGCATAATTTTCTGACCTTGACCTTCCCTGTGATCTTGACTTTATTATTCCCTATTTTTCAAGATATTTTATCAAAACTCATACACTGATACATAAAATGGGAACTTTCCAACTGTGTTCATTATTTTCTGACCTTGACCTTCCCTGTGACCTTTACTTTTTTGTATTTAGCTCAATTTCAAAGTAACTATTAAAGATATTTTTATCAAGACTCATACACTGATACATATTGGTGGGAGCTATTGAAGTATGTCATAATTTCTGACCTTGTCATTCCCTATAACCTTGACCTCAGACTCTCTATTCCTTATTTTACATTTAACTTATTTTCAAGGAAATGATTCCTGATATTAATGTCAAACTTCACACAAATATAAAAATTGATGAAAGATATTCAACTGTGTCAGAATTTTCGGACCTTACCTTGTCCTGTGACCTTGACCTCACCATTAATCACCAAAGGCTCAATGAGCTAATGCTATGGTCATTTGTGCGATGTTAGATGTGTGTTAACTTTTTTGAATGTGGACCTATACCAAGAACCCCATGACCAATTTTTATCAAATTTGTCACAAAGTATCCTTGGCCCAAGGGCTTTCAGTTATACAAAAATAGGGATCTGACCCTTAAACAAGAGGAAATAATGAGGGAAATAAACACAGAAGTAGTGGTTGGTAAAAATAATCTTCTCCTCATGGGGCAAGTTATCACCAACTTATGTATATGGATGAGTATATGAAGCAGATAAAAAAATATTCAAAGTTGTCATTAAGTATCCTTGGCCCAAGGGCTTTCAGTTATACTAAAAATAGGGATGTGACCCTTAAACAAGAGGAGATAATGAGGGAAATAAACACAAAAGTAGTGGTTGCTAAAAAAATCTTCTCATGGGGCAGGTTACCACCAACTTGTATAGATGAATGAGGATATGAAGTAGATTAAAAACTTTCCAAAGCATGACCCTGGGGCAAAGGGCATGATCCCAAGGTCACTTCAAAGTTGACCTAAAGTAATAATTTGTTAAAACTTCAACATTTTACCTCACTATAAGGCATAGGATCATCAATTCTTGTCAGTTGATGCATCTTAGGTTGGAATACGTTGACCAAAAAGTAGGTCACAGTGACCTTCTATCAATTTTATCATCATTCATTGTCAAATTCTTTGCATATCTTGGACATGGTAGCATAAGATCATTGAACTTTGTAATTTAATGCATTTTGGTTCTCAGGGTCTGATGATGAAAAAGTAGTTCATAGTGACCTACTTTCTGAATTTTATGGCTATTAATTTTCAAAGCATTTTAGCTAAATATTTGGATATCAACTAACTAAAAATCATCACACCTTTTCAGTTAATACATCTTAGGGCCTTGGGGTAACTAAAAAGTAAATCACTGTGACTTACTTTCTTAATCAGTGCTCAGTTTACATACTTGTGTATATAGCAGGGTCTAAACTCCAGGTTCAATTCTCTCCTGACTACACCCTATTTCACCTATAATCCTTATAATCGTTTTCTAGCAGAAAATGCTCCCAAAGAGCACTTAAATTAAAAACATTTTTATTCTCAATGTTCTCAATATGACAAGCAAAAATAGAGATATTTTGATAAAAAAAAACAAATATACTTGGAAAAAAATCACATTTGGAGAACTATTTAATATATTTAACAATGTGGCACTCTCCCTTTCCATCATCCCCTTGTCCCACCCACAGTTTTCCCTCTCTGTCCAGACATACTCCCCTGGGGCTCTGTAAGCCATATTTGTCACTAAGAAGATTCATCAGAAATTTGCCATCTTTATCCAGAAGCAACACAGAATTGTTCCCAAAGTCAGAGAGAATAATGTTCATCAAAGAATCACAGCAAACACTTCTAGGGAAAAAGAATTGTTTAGTCTCCTCCAGACCTTTGAATTTCCACTGGAGTGTTCCTTTAGTGTCTATGGCAGTGACATAGTGAGTTTGGAGGTGGTCGTCTAGGACAATGTAGTTTTCATCACCATTTTGAGCTACTCGATTGGGAGCATTGAGAAGATGGTTGGCAATATCTCTGCTATTTTGGTACTTGTCCCCAAAGTAAATTCTTAGACTACCAGTCAATCCTGAGATGCAGACGACAAGTTCTTGTCTGTTGTTCAGGCACATGCCCTTTGGGTTTGATGGAGAAGTTTTTATGAATGTTTGTGGCTTTCCTTTGTTCTCAATTTTCCAAATGCAATGGTTGAACCTGTCTGATGCAAGAAGGCAGTCTTTTTTTAAGAGAAGGAAACACTCAGGTTTGAACTGCAGGTTCAGGTTCTCCATCTCCACTGCTGTGCCTTTTTCCTGTTTATATGAATATTTGGTAAGCAGTTTTTCATCATGGAAGCTTACCCATACTTCATTGGCTGAACAGGCTTGGATATTTGATACTGGAAGTTTGCAGGAAAAACTGCTGTGCATACTGACTTGCAGAATACTGCCAACCATGCGTTTTAGAGTTCTTTCTGATATTTCAGCAGGAAAAAATCTGGAAGGTATTGGCATGGACAGTGTTGGAGGTGTAGCAAGAGAGTCCCTCAGATGAGGGAGTGTGTCAAGAAATTCCTTGATTTCCAATATTCCTTTTTCTGACATTCCCTCACTCTTTCTGATTTCATCTTCAATTTCCCACTTTCGTGTAACTATTTCTTGCAATTCACTGTTTATTTGATTGCTGTGAGCTGCAAGGGTTGTTTGGACGGATTCTATCATGTCATCGCACAAATTATCAACCATTGTTTTCAGCATTTCTCTCTGTCCATTAATTGTCATCTTCACAGCAACTATTTCTGATTCATAACTGCCCCTTTGTGCTTTAGCCTGGTCTTCCAAAGCCTGATAAACTGGACAGATATTCTCTCTCCAATGTTTGGTATACTTGATTACTTCTTTTATTTTCTCATCTTTGGCCTGATTGATACTTGAATACTTGTGTCCGTTATGGGAATCAATCAAGCAATCTCTACAGATTGGAATGTCACACATCTTACAGTGGACAGCATAGAATTTGAAATGTTCAGGGCACTTTGACTCGGCCATGGGGAGGACCATATGATCATCTTTGACTTGCTGTGGATGGTTCTTCCAGCATTCTGCACACAGTTTTTCTGCACAGTCTACACAGTATGCTGGCAGACTCCTGTTTACACAACAGATACCACACTTCAGAAGATCCTGTGGGGTGCCCATTTCTGCAATAAAATGGAGTAAATTTCATGACTTATTCCTCAAATTCATACGAATGATACCTTTGTTTTGCAATAAGCAATGAAGGTACATGTACCAAGTACTGTGGTAGCATGTCTGTGTATCTACATGATACTTGTTTCTGGTAGGAAATACAAGTACAGTTTGATTTATGACTATATATGTACATCACTGTAGCAGGTGGACTTCACCCACAAGATGTCAAAACATAATATTATAAAATTGTTTAGTGTGTTCTGATATCAAATACAGGTTAACAACTTTACAGATATTTTGTATGAGTTAAGAATGAACATGAACATTAAGTGTATCTATATTTACATAAAAATAATTATAATATTATTTAATTGTAAGTTAGAAAATACCATCAACACATCACCTATTTGACACTGTCTGAAAGATTAACGGATCCTACTGAAATTATATTACTATTTTCTCTTGCATTTTTTGCTTAACAACAGAAAATTAGTTTAAGCTAAAATTTTCTGAGCAGTGTGTAAAACTTCTCCAAAAAAAGCAACACAAGAAAAATAATTAATATAAAGAAGTACTTACTGATCTATAAAGAAGGATAAAATTTGGGGTCCTCCTTTAATCTGTGGTATTTGTATGTAATGTATATTTACACTATATCCTACACTTATTCTTTATCAGACCTTTGATAATAAGAAGCGAATCAGTTTTGAACATGGAGGTGTTAAGTTTGTAACCCCCTTCCCTGTTTTGTACAACTGATATGGATTTTCCAGAATTACATTTTAGATATCCACCTCCATCTGGTCATAGTCTAAAATTAGCTGCATGATCATATGACCTCAAATTTTTCAAGTGGTACAGAATTACTAAGTGTAGGTTTTCCTATCAAGCTAGTTTCTAAAAACTTATTAATGTGAATCAGCTGGATAAAGCTTGTTATGGGTGACATATAGGACACCTCCTCCCTAAACACAGTAATTATAAAGATGCTGATCCCAATTAATGAATAGAAATTGGTCGAATTTGTACAGCATAAAATATTTAATGCTTGTGTTTGGTAACATATTAAGTCATTTCATCGATCAGTCACTGATTTGGATCAGACAATAGTTACAAAGATCTTGACCTTCAAGATATTGCAATGACACACTGCTCATGAAGCAAGAATAAATTCTTTTTGATGCATTGAGACATTTTCATTTGTAGCTTTAGAGATGGTTAGAGACCAGACTAATTCTTTAGGCTGAAGCTTCTGCTTGTCTTCAGTCAAGGTCAAGACATGATTTAAGTGAGAATGAATACTGCATCAAATAATTACAGTAAACTTGTTTAGTACTAACACAGATATAGTGAGATCCCTGGCAAAATTCTTAACAATTTTTTGATTTTTATAGTTCCCTAGAGGTTAAAAATGACAAAATATACATCTTTTACTACAATTTTTTTTAAGAATGCAAAATCTAAAATAATGAAATGACAATTTTTCATAAGTATTTATATTTTAAATTTAATTTATCCAAGAACTTTTAAGTTCACCTAGGTAAGTTTTTGTTATTTATTGTTCCCTGAAAATATTTGTCAGTCATACTTGAAGGGAAACGTGTACATCTAGTACAATTTCCCTATAATTACCTATTTTAATGAAATTCCTTATACAGATATAACAAATAACGCATATGATGAAGTAAATCTAAGGGTCCCCAGGACTTCACTATGAATGTTACTGTATAGTCATGATTGTCATTTTTTGGCTTTTATAAAAATTTGGCCCCTTAAAGACTTTTGGCTCACTTAAAGTTGAAGGAAGAACAGTGCATGCTCATGTAATGAGCATTCTAAAATTCAGATTATGGCTCATCTAGCAAAATTTTCTGAGGAATATACATCTAGAATTTTTTTTTCTTCACAGTCATGCTACAAAAATATGACCAATTAAGAATTTTTTATGTCGCTTACAGATTTACCATTGTGATATCTTAACTATAAATTTAAAGGTCGATTTCAACTCTAAGACCTAACATACACACATGGTTTTGTAAATATTCACCGATATATATGCAGTTAAAGTTTTGATATGAACATAATGTAATGTTGAAAAACACATTCCACTGCAAATCTTAATGTCGCTTCATTTATTTATAAATTTCAAGATGAAATTTTCAGCCGTAAAATCGTTCCAAATAGATTGCAATGAATGTTAAAAAATGTCTTTTATCCTATATAAAAAGAAATCAAACCACTTCTCGCAAAGAAATGCATAGATCTCCTTTCATGCGAATTTATAAGCATGTCGCTAAAACTCGATTAACTTCCGTAACGATTTTATTATAAATTTCACGCATAGAATGCAGATTTCAAAAAGAACTGAAACTTATCTGAAAGTGACCACGGAACCTTATATCATCGATTCTAGTTGCGAGTCAGCTATTTTAGACGATTACATTTTCGACATAACAAAATGAATTAGACAAAAACAGTTGTCTCTCTTAAAAATTTAACTTCCATAATGGTAATTCAGGAAAGTTTTTGCATTAAAGGTATAAAATTTTTTATTATTTTGGGAGAGAAATGCTTTATACTTTTGTTTAATATCCTAAAACAAACTTTGATTTTAACTATTGAAGAGAATTTTTAACTTTTATTGCTGGGAATTAACTTCCGTAACGATTAACCTCTGTAACGATATTTTTCCCGAAAATTTGATTTAAATTCGGATTCATGCCAGACTTCATGAATCATACTTTAGCGTTCTTTACTGATCATCAGAAACGAAAAATTGGTCAAATTCAGCTTTATTTTAAAAATAATAAGGCTTGATCAAGCAATAACTTCAGTAACATTACATTAAAATCAATGGTATCTTGAAATTGTTGTAAAAAGTTAACGATACCAGATTTGTGGACAATTCTTTGTTTTCAAGTTCACTGATATGTCCTTTAGAGAAGTATGATGTTCATTTTACTATTTGAAACAATTATTTTTTTCATGTTTCTTACTCTGAATTGGTCCATTTATCGTAGAATGACTGTTCAATGTTTTACATGAAATAAATAGCAGGGCTTCACTTGTCAGATTCATATATAACCTTTTTTTTTTTTTTTGTGGTTGAGTTCAAATTTGTTCACACAAGGGCTCCTTGGACAAGGGTTGCTTCAATTAAGTTTTGATATTAAAATACACATATTGGGGAAATCTTTGAAAGCTTTTCTGATAATAACAGGACCACAATTTGTCAAATTATTATCATGTCTCCCCAAGTAGATTAAACTTGTGGCCATAGAAGGGTAAGATAGGGCCACAAAAGATAGAAGGCAAAGATTACATATATATATATTGGAGGAATCTGAGGAATTTTTTTTTACTGGTAAGCCTTTTTGGAAGAAAAATATTCACAGAATTTTTAACAAGTATTAAATGGAGTCACAAGTATTGAAAATGCAGAAATTAGATTGTTTATTATTACTTAAAAAGGTCACATTGCAGATATTTTGAATTTCTTAGATTGCCTGGTATGATAGTGTTTTTATGAGTTAACTTTATGTTAAATTTCAGGTGAAGGATATACTTAAAAAATAAGTAGGAATTTAAAATTTGAATTAGCCTTAATAGAGGAATTAGAAATTGAATAAAAAATTTAGTAAAATTTGTGTTTCCGTGTGTTCATTTCAACAACATTTGAAAAAAATCAAATAACAATAATGCATCTTTTGGGAAAAAGTATACTGTAACTTATAGATCATTAATAACTACTCACCTAAAGCACATTTCTCGATGAAAACATGAAAATTATTGTTAAATGTTTACCTCAACAATAGCTTGTTATCAATGCACTTCTAGACAGATATATTTCATGGCACATGGACTTATAAAACACTTGGCATTTCCCTTTTACTGATATTTTGTAACAACGTAATTCTACCGTATACATCATGTGATGCTTCACATACTTCCTCTTTGTATTATTTAATGTTTACAAATATAGGTATTGATTTAAGCTCATTATAATTATAATGGTGAATGAGTATTATGATAAATATGAGATAGTTAAATTATCAGCACTTTATTTCCCTGTATAAGTATGTTAATGGCAATGATAGTGAGTTCAAGTCTGATCTCCTACAGGCAGATGTATTATACTTGATAAAACGGAATTATTGACTGTTTATTTACCCAAACAGGCTAACCAAATGAGGTACCCACTTCAGTGGTAATGATGTTCTAATATGATAATCACTTGATAGCAAATTGTTTACACTTCATTGTTCTCTCTGAATAAGCATTGTGAAGGAGATGTCGATGACCTTGACCTGACCTTTGTTTTTTTTTTTTAAATTAGCATTATGAAGGAGATGTAAGTGACCTTGACCTGACCTTCTCCTGTGATGAAGACTGTATGGGGAGACTGGAGACACACGAACTTATTCCAGGAGGGAAAGCCATGCCAGTCACCAATGAAAATAAGTAAGGGTAGTACTTGAGTTTGAAATTCTACATTCTTACTCTTCCATTTTAGAAATACGATGTTGAAGGTAGTCAGAGAGGCTTTTTGCCATGTTTATTTGTTGCAAGAATATCTGTTTTAATTGTATTTTTTAAAAAAGAACAAGGGAAGTAAGGCAAAAGAAATATCTGTACCTGTGATTTGATAAACAAATTATTTTATGATAAAAAAAAAAGGCTGAAAAAAGGAATGCATAAGCAGTTACTGCAGAGATTGAACCCAAACAATTAAAATCCTGACAGTCAGTTTTGACAGTGAGACCAACTCATTATACAATAAGGCATACAACCCATAACAAGCTATTCTATATATGAATAATTTCAATATTTATGAGATAGTGGAATTTTTTTTTGATTTTACAGCAAGTATGCACTGATGTACACTGATGTATTAAAGAAAATTTAGATTATGTTTAAAGTTTTCTCCAACTATGGGCATTTCTCCACTCATTTGCCCTTGTTCTTTTAAAACATGGTTATGTTCCATGTCAGGAGAGGCCATAAACAGATCCCAAGAAAAATTAATTATTTTGATTTTTTTTTAATACATGATGGTGTTAAGGGATTGCTTTGTTTTATTCAGGATTCTGTATGTTCACCTGATGGCCCATTTCCGGATGTATCGCCAAATTAAGGAGCAAACAGCAGCATTTCGGAGAGGATTTCAGACTGTCATCAATCCTGATTTGCTTCTGATGTTTTCAGCTCCAGAATTCCAGAAACTAATATCTGGGGACAATGCTGACCTGGATATTCAAGATCTTAGGTACATGATAAGTGAATTTAACCATGTATACATACTGTTCAATTTATATCTATAGATGCTTATTATATATACTAGTATTTAATGAAGGAATATTAGATTGTTTATTTTCTCAGTTCTGACTTTATTTCTTTACAGACGTCACACTCGATACTATGGAGGTTATCACAACAGCCATAAAGTCATCAGCTGGCTGTGGGACATTGTCACAAATAACTTCACTCCCCAGGAGAGAGGTTTATTTCTCAAGGTAGTTAACAACTTGTAGTCAAAAATTTTTATCAAATCAAACAGCTTTAAAAAGACCTAAAGCAATGTTAATGCATACATATTGTGCTTATGAGAAAGAGATCCTGACAGGTCTATCTGTTTGATATAAGAATCTATCATGAGTATCCATTTGGAATAAGGAAATCTCACCAGAGGGGTGGATATTTTTGTGTAAGGACCAGGCTTGTCAAGTATCTGAGTTTACGTTCCCTGATGATGGATTATTTCTCTTCTATTTATGGTCTTTGAATTATTAATGCTTGCTGACTGATGATTGCTTGAAACACAATAGTAAACAAGAATGAAATGATGATGCATGCTCAGTCAGAAAGATTATACCTGAAAACACTTTACACTAAAGTGTACATTTAAACTGAAAAATTGTCTCTTTTTTTTAGAAATAGGAAAAATCTACAGAGCTTAATTTCTTTCCTAATTGTTTTCCAAAGTGTAAAGTGTTATGTCAAAGGTGTGAGATAGGCATATCTCACATGGCTTTCTCACATGGGAGAATCCTATCATACAACTAGGCAATAAAGAAATATTTTTCATGTACTTGCATCATACAGCTTTGTTCAAGTAAGATTAGACTGAATGAGATCTACATTTTTTTTCAGTTTGTGACCAGTTGCTCTAAGCCTCCATTACTAGGCTTTGCTCATCTGGAACCCCCTTTCTCTGTTCGCTGTGTAGAAGTCAGCGATGATCAGGTATGTACTGATGATTCCAGTCAAACACATTTATTTTCAGTGATCTTTTGCATTTCTCCAGAGGAATGAACATTGATATTTTTAATTATTAATTCAGGTACATGTGATTATGAACTTTTCATTTGTATCATCTAAAGTGTTTGTGGAATATGCCTTAAACTTTCTCATTCAGATTCAAACATTTGAGAATAGATTATGGTGAATTAAATTTGAATCATGTCTACCTTTAAATCAAAAATTGAACAGCTATATTAATTCATGTATAGTAACTTTTATGGTAATTTCCAGATTAGCTACAACTTTGTCATACTGTATATAGGATTATTTTTGCCCATGTTATTTCGCTCTTTCAAACTTGCAATCATTGTCGCAAACCACGGCCAAAATGTACGATCCTCTCCCATTCTGGCCATGGTTGAATGAGAAGAGAATATTTCACAACTTATTAAAATATTGACCAATGCGAGTAAAGAATAGTCGGAAAATGAAGTTTGATGCGACCTTTCAATACCCAATCGCAGTATACAAAACATTTCTTGTATACTGTTGATGTCAATTGTTGGCTGAACATGATGTCACAATATAGAGGCGTAAATATTCAAGATAACAGCACTTTTTGTGATCAAGCAGTCACTGGTATGAGAGAGGTATGTGTGGACTCCGGACTGTGGCTTGAGACGATGACTTGCATTTCAACTTTGCTAAGATTTAAATTCACCCAGTCACAGTTGTGTAATAAAGATGATGTCCAATTTGAATTTGCCCCATTTTAAATTCATGATCATACACTTGTGACAAGGGCAATAGAGGCAAAAATAAAACAGTGGCTAAAAATTTCTCTGTATATTATAGTAATTATCTTTATAGGAAACAATTATAATTTCTTTACCAGGATACAGGAGATACAGTAGGGAGTGTTCTTAAGGGATTTTTCAACCTCAAGAAGAAAGACCCCATAGGTCGCCTCCCCACCTCCTCAACCTGCTTCAACCTCCTGAAGCTGCCAAACTATCAGAAGAAATCCACTCTCAGAGACAAACTCAGATATGCCATTACTTCTAACACAGGATTCGAGCTTTCTTGAGATCCTGATGAGAAATGACATTAGCACCGACCAAAGGATCGACACCGATTTCTGGAGTGTACTGCACAGGCTACCAATAGATTCACTAGGACTTCATGTTTTCTAGTGACCCTGATTAGCTCCTTATGTGTGGTTTGAGCTTGCCAGAACATTATGAAATGAACAGCAGCACAAAACTGTGTCAACAGTTTTTGCACAGTCATGACATCTAAATGCTTTTTATTGCAATTTAATTTACTGTGAAGTGTCATGGACTAAACCGAGGAATTCTGTACATAGTTTGGGCTTTAATTCATTTAATTAGTGAAGAGAATCTTCAGAGAAATTAGAATCATGATGAGTGACAAAAGTTGTATGCTACAAAATTTACTACTTACATTACTTACTAGCAAACGTTGAAATTGATGACACAGGAAATTACAGAGGGGCAAATCAATGAACATTTAACCCCATGAAAATCCATTGTTGTACATTAATCATTCTATGAAATTAAGGTTCACCTCTCTATAGTTTGTGTTGTCTGTGATATTATATGATGTTGATCAGCATTTAGTGTACAAGACCTTAAGTTAATGAGAATTGTACAGAATATAACTATATATATATATATATATACATATACATGTATATATATTACTAGAAATACATAGCAGATTCGTTGTGTGGATTAAGCAACTATATTATATGATATGGCCATTAATTATTTTAACAACTGATTGAAACAAAATATCCGTCCACCCGGAAAAAAAAAGTTTGCAAACAAAGGAAGTATTAAGGGAGATAATGCAAAGAACAAAAGTAGAACTGGTTTACAGATATGTACTAAAAGATTTCAAAAATGTTTGTCTTGATGTTGAAAATGAAATTGTTATGTAATTGGATGTAGATTATGATGTCAGCACTATTTTTGTTTTCTTGAAGGACCAATATTTGTTTTGACTGATCATGCTTGTATTTTGTTATATTGGAGATTTATAGATACATAAATGTGTACTGGTATTTAAATATGTCCCCCCCCCCCCCTCCCCAAGATATCTGACAAAGTGTTTTCAAGATAGACACTTTACTTATTTTTTTATTACAAATGGGACTCAACTATGAAAAGTATGTTTAATTTCAATTAAGCATCCCAGTGCATTTCAATATCACAGTATTTTGTTTAAGTATCAAAAGTTTTGTCTTCAAGCTTTTATAACAGGTATCTATGTGATCTTTAAAATTTTGTTTTCTGATAAACAACTTATTTATGACTAAAAAAAAGAATTCATTTTCTTGTCATCAATTACATCATGTAACCATGTAACAATCACCAAGTCACTTTACCCTTGTTGTCTTTCAGTGGAGAAATAAAACTTGTATGAAACTAGATAAAGACTTGTTTTGCTTACTCAATACATAAAAATTGAATTTACCATAGAATTTCAGATCTAAGCCAAGATCATGCAGACATGACAAACATTTTATCCTCATTTCTTAATACGGAAACTGAAATACATATTTATTTTTTCTGATCTTGTTAAAAAAAATATCTTTTGTATTACATACTGGTAGACTTCAAGACCACCTACATGTATAATACACTCTTTTCTATGCATTAATTACTGAAAGATGTGAGAGTTACCAGGTAGTTAGAGACATAAAGTTCTACTGTATAGATATTTATTGACTAAGACCTTCCCAGTGTCTTTTTGACCTTATATCCTAAATTTCCTCATGCTTTGTTCAACTTCCCAAATCCATGTAGAATTCCTACACCCAACTTTAAAATATCTCTCTTGTTTAGTTTTTCTATGTGTGACATGACTTCAATAACATTTCTTTTCTTGATCTTTTTTAATATCTTTAAAGGATTCCATATAAGTTACATTTTTTGCCAGATAGTTGTGACTGTTACTTTAATTTCATATATACCAAGCATAACTGACCTCTGATCATCTTTATAAATTGATGAAGCATTTCAATTAATGCATATCTTAAATACATAACATCAAAAAATTTTTCATATTGCATTTCACTAAGTCTTGGGACCATTTTCATCATCAATTCAAAATTCTATGACCTTGACCTTTCCTATGGCATTTACTTAATTTTCTGCAGCGCAAGTACATGTATAGCATACTACATGTATAGTGTATGTAACATACACGTCGTAAGTTCACATATTTAAACTTTTGACAGGATTTGAATTGATGAAGTACTTTATCATCCACATATCTTCTTTTGCGATAACGACTGTGGTGACTCCAGCAAACCAAGTCAAAAAATTCAGATATATTATTTTGTAGATTGAAGAATTTTCATTGCTCAATCACATATGTACACAAAATAAATCATTCTAGAAGTGGAAAATATTGTGTCTGTTTTGCATAGAATTTTTATTTGGATGACTCACACAATTCTGTCTTCTATATTATTTATTTAGAAATGTCTCCAATAAAATGACTCCCTCTCTGAGACTGCTAATACCAGGAATAGTTGATATCACAGTTTTTTAAACATGTTTATGGAAATTATTAAATTTTGGTTAACCCATTTAAAGGTTTCAATAAAGCACTGCACTCAAATTACATAATCTTACAATACAACAGAGAAGCAGCAGATTTTTTGATGGAATAATATATTATCCACCATGCTTGTGGTAAACGGAGCCATTTTCCTTCTCTCTGCATAGTGCCAAATAATGGACATGAATACAGGGATAATTTTTATATTCCTAGTCAGGTTTAGTACAAATATATATTCATAATGGCACTTTTTTTAAGACCCTGCGTTGAACCACATTTATTGATTGTCAGGAACATTTCGTGAAGATGTGTTTAACCAAGTGTCCCTGACACTTGTAATGATTGACAGATGAAATAACTGACCATTTGATTGTCATCATGCCGCGATAAGTCCGATAGAATTGTTAAAATACCTGTGAGTTAAAAGGACAAGCATTTCACTGTTGTTACTCAGTGACCAGTGTCAAGTGGAATTAGCATGATTATGTATGTAATGTAGGGTTTAATGATCAAGATTTATTTGTATACCCTGGCATGTACGTTTTATCAATATAATTAATATACAGTGTCTGAGGGATGTTGAAAGTTTACCATTGTTCAAAGACTGGCCATCTATAACCATGCTGCAGTAAAGCTGAATGGAGTTATCCCAGGGTAAAATTTTACATTGATTTCTTGCTTTAATAATTTTCTGCTTTCTTGGACCAAAAAAGATAAAATATATGAATTTAAATTTGCATGCACAATGTACATGTAAAGATGTAGAAAATTTTAAGTACATACAGTGTACTTTTAAATATTTTTTGGCACTTTGGCAATTAGCTCATGTAATTAGTAATGCAAACATATAAATGCATTTGAATATGCTTTAAGCTTTAATCACAGTATGGTTTGTTAATTCTTAATTTAAAGTTTCTTATCCAAAGAAATTTATTTAAGAAAATTAATGTAAATGCCTGACATAAACAGTTATCTAAAATTGTACAGTACACCAACATTAATTAATATGTAAATCTTTTTTTTTTCCTCGCAACTTAATTTTTTTTCTCCAATTTACAGTGCATTTATGTAGAATATAATGTACTGTTTTATTGTGTATGAGTCTTCAGGGCTGTAAGGGGAAAAAAGATTAACCTGTGACAAAGTGTCTCTTTATTGGCCAGACATGCCTGTATTTACGATTTGTTCTGTAATTTGTCACTTTTTATCACCTGTGGACAAAATTTAATGCATGCGTTGCATGTACCTGGCAAAAATCAACTGTACTGACCCACACTGTGAAAATTAACACGTTTTTTCTGCCTAGCAGCGCTGTGAGCATTAGCATATTGTAATTATCCTGCAGTTCATAAGAATTAACACTTAAAGACCTGGCTCACAGCTGGCCTTTATTTGATCAATAGAATTACCAGTGAAATATTGATATTTTTATTTTCTTTTACAACCTTAAGATTTTGTAAACAGATGTTTTTACGGCCAGGTAAAATCTGAAATTAATGTCAGGAGATGTCAGGATGTTTTTAAAAATGAAATTTGAACTGTCTTCCCACGAAAATCCATTGTTATGAACTTCACTGTTGTCTGACACTATTGAAACAAAGTACTATTGTTGGAGGCTGTGTTTAAATGTCCTGGTTGTTCTAACATGGTCGTGGTCAGGAGTCATTTACAGGCACAGATAAACCTTATAAACTAATGAATGCTTGAAAATTTCTATTTCTAGGGGTTTGAAGTGGATCACAGAGAAGGTATAAAATATGGCCTTACTATCACAAGTCAAGATGGAAAAGACCAACAATCAAGAAATTCTGAAAATAATCTACAGAGGTAAATATTTTTGATGACACAGCCACCACCAAAGTGTTGAATCGGTGAAAGAAAAATGAGATTTACAAATTTCCGATGGAAATTACTTGGACTGCTCGTTGGTGTGATTTTTGTGTGGAGTTTGTCAAGTTCCAAAGGAAATCAAAATGAATTCTCTGAAGAATTTGAGTTTCCAAGGTCTGTGTGCAATGATAGTGAGGATAATATATATGTCAATCATTTTTATCTCCATAACAACCCAAAGAACCGAAACCACTCATATTCTTTGAGGGCACAAAACCCCTTCAGTATTCAAAACCCTGGATTGTGTTTTGAAGAACACTCACTGGATTTTCTTATTCTAATCAACACAGAACCTAATCACTTTCTTCGAAGAAAAGTCATTCGTGCTACGTGGGGAAATGTGAATTTACCTCAGTATCAAAAATTTGGAAATTTCAAGATTCTCTTCATTGTAGGCCATTCAACCTCTAAAAAAATTCAAAAAGCCATTGAAAAAGAGGCAGCACAGTATGGTGATATTTTACAGGGAAGGTTCTCAGAGGCACCGAACAATCTCCCACAAAAAGCTCTGATGGCCTTGAGATGGACAGCCGAATATTGCCTCAAGGCCAAAATGATCATCCGCATCCAGGACACTGTGCTTCTAAACATGTTCGAAATATTACGAGAATACAAACCCAAATATTCCTGTACCAAAAATTTATTAATGTGTAAATTCATCAAAGAGAGGATAAAATTCATGGATTATGAAAAACTAAAAAGGATGAAACTGACTCCCACCATTATCCACTGTGTTGGGAAAGCTGTGATAATGACTCGAGATATGCTTATCTCCCTTTACCATGCCGCCCCACATATGACCCCCTACTGGTCAGATGACATGTATATATATGGAATGTTGCCGGCTCAGATTCGGCAGAAAACTCTCAAACCTTTGCGACTTTATGAAGGAAATTCTGATCAAGCAATAGACTGCTATGAAACAAATCTACACAACTGTGGATTAGTTGCTATTGATACCCAAACAAGAAGCCATCACAATATTATATGGTCTCATATCAAACATTACTTTGCATAATGTTGGCATTTAATAGAAATGGTGATATTTCGTTTTATTGACTTCCGCATACTTTTATGGCCCTTTATTACCAGGCTTTTCTCATATTTCTGTTCCACTCCTTAGATGGCAATCAAACCAGTCTAAATGATAAATTTTTATCACCTCAATTTTGTTATTAAAATACCTAAATCAAGCATTTATATTTCCAATACAGGGGCATCATTAACTGCTGAATTGGGCAATGAACTTAATTTTCTTTTTTATCTGTGACATAAAACTTGTTCAAACATTTATCAACACCAGTGTACCTGCATTTTTTTAAATGCAACATTTGTGTTCCATTTTAACTTTACTGCTGTGCAGAAACTAAAATTTGAATAAAAATTAAGACTGAAACTTGTGAACATTATAATTTACACCAATTTCAAAATTTCTAATGGAGAGATGAGAGGTTTTAGGAAAATGTCACAGAATAAATATATAAATTGTAATATACTAAGCTCTGTAAAAGTTATTTTAAGTGTAATTGTTGTTGGATCTGTAAAATATTAAAATACCTATTTCAAAGTTAATCCATACTCCTGTTATGGGCAAACATTTCTTATCCTATCAGGGTAGCAGAATTTCTACTCAGGATAACTCTGCTTCTTGGTACAGGTGCAAGAAGACGTAGCTCATAAAGGCCAACATGTCTTGCCCTTATCATCATGTATCAGGTGCTAGTGGACAAAGCTCATGTAAGCAAGCTAAGTGCTCTTAACCTTCATGTATTAGGTGCTAGTAGACAAACTTCATATAGGCAAGTATTCCTTGCCCTCAGCCTTCATGTATCAGGTGCTAGTGGACAAAGCTCATATAGGCAAGCATTCCTAGCTGCCAGCCCTCATGTATCAGGTGCTAGTGGACATAGCTCATATAGGCAAGCATTCCTTGTCCCCTGCCCTCAAGTATCAGGAGTTAGTGCACATAGCTCATATAGGCAAGCATTGCTTGCCCTCAGCCTTCATGTGTCAGTTGCTAGTGGAAATGGCACATATAAGCAAAAACATATGTCTCAGGTGCTAATGAGCATGTTTAACATAGGCAAGTTTCACTAGACCTAGGCATGCAGTTTACTTATTTCACAGAGTAATTTCTATTTATCATCAATCAAAATTTGAGCCTTCTTTTTTTGGTACTGATAATAGATACCAATATTTTAATCTGGAACTGGACCAAGAGAGAACTTCATTGAAGATATCTGAGGGTTTGAGATATTGAGGTTAAAATACATAAACAAGAGCCAATGGACCACATTGCTCACCTGAACATTATGGCTAGGAAAAAAACAGAAATAAGTTCAGTATTGAAAGTTTAAATATATAAGTAGTCCACCAAACCTAAACCAACCAACCCCCCAAAAAAGCAGGGAAGAGGAGGGGGTGTCATTATTTGAACAAACTTGAATCTTCACTAACTGAGGATGCTTCCATATTTCTTTGACTAATCATGGCTTTATAAGATTTTTGAAGGATTTTTTTCTACATCGGTAAGTTTGATCTTCTATTGTGGCAATGTCATACCCCTGGGTTCATGATTTGAAGAAACTTGAATCTACACTCCTGAGAATGATTCTGTATTAATATAAATAATAATGGCTTAGCTGTTCTTGAGAGGAAGAGTTTTAATGATTTTTCCTATACATTCCTTATAACTTTGGCCCCCTGTTGTGGCCCCTCCCTACCCCTGGGGTCATGATTTGAACAAATTTGAATCTACATTACCTAGGGATGCTTCTATATTAATATTACTAATCATGGCTTTGCTCTTCTTGAGAAGATTTTTAAAGATATTTCCTATATATATTCCTATGTATAATTTGATCCCCAGTTGTGGCCTCACCCTATTCCTCAAGATTTGAACAAACTTGAATGTACACTACCTAAGGTACTTCCTAATGAATATGACTATTCCTGGCTTTGCAGTTCTTGAGACAAAGATTTTTTTAAAAAAAAATTTCTTATTCCTCTGTAAAACTTTAATCACCCATTGTGGCCCCACCTTACCCCAGGGGTCATGATTTTAACAAATTAGAATCTACATTTCCTGAGGATGCTTAATTATGGCTTTGCTGTTGTTAAAAGGAACATCTTTAAAGATTTTTTTCTATATATTCCTATGTAAAACTTTAATCACCCATTGTGCCCATACCCTAACCACAGGGGTCATTATTTGAACACACTTGAATTAACACTACCTGAAGATGCTTTCATATAGATGTGATCTATCATGGCTGTGCTGTTCCTTGGAAGAAAATTTTAAAGATTTTTCCAATGATTAAACAAATTTGAATCTACACTACCTGAGGATGTTTCCTATAAGTTTCATCTTCTCTGGCCAAGTGGTTCTTGAGAGGTAGATTTTTCAAGGATGCCTATAATTTTTTCATCAAGTTGTAATTATCTCCCCTTGTACATAGGCATAGCATTTTATTTGAACAAACTTGAATCCCCTTTACCCAAGAATACTTTATGGCAAGTTTGATTGAAATTGGCATAGCAGTTCTTGAGAAGAAGTCGAAAATGTGAAAACTTTACAGACAAACAGATGGACAGACAGACGGACACTGGACAAACTGTGGTCAGAAAAGCTCACTTGAGCCTTCGGCTCAGGTGAGCTAAAAACTGTTCTGACTTACAACTCACTTAGACATATCCATGGTATTCGAGATATTGATGTCCAAGATAACAAAGTTCAACTGTAATTACCGGTATCTAGTTGCATGAGCCTTCAAGGCAAATTTAACCGATTAGATTTAATAAAAAGATTAAACTTAAAATGCTCTTCATGTTTTTTTAAGGTAATGAATCAATCTCTTCAAATAAGAAAGGAAACAAGTGAAAAACTGTTCAAATAACACCCAGATAGTTAATAACGTATTCCTATAATGAGCCAATTTGCTAAACTCAGGCCCCACAATCCTATGCTTTCAGTCCATCTCACAAATGTTTGTAATTTGATATAACTTGTTCCAAGGTGGCAAACCCATCCAGAAAATCGTCCTCAGTAAGTCCATGTTTTGCATACTGGTGCACGTAAGCTCTCGCAGAAAACATGTCCCAGGCTTTACCCACCATAGCGTCCATCTCTCCCACCGGTGACTTACTGTTCGAGATCAGAGATGCAGACTTCTCATAGTGATTGAAAGCTCTTGGCTGTACGCCTGTCATCAGAGTGGCATCTGGTGGAATCCATGGAACATAGAGGGCGGAGTCTGAGAATGGTCCAGTGTCTGCAGATACTGATTCCTTGCCTCTCAGTAACAGAAGATTGGCCAGAGAAGTGTTGTGTTGAGATCCTCTGGAACTAACTTTGACTTGCCAATCAATACCTAAAAAAAAAAAATTATTCAATATTGATGCAGAATTCTTATAAAATCTATAATAGACTTCATAAGAGTTTTTTACACAATTATGAGTAAAACTCATAAAAATGGAAAATTATGTTTTCTATATGTATACCAGAGTTGTGCCCCTTGTCACAATATTTCTTCATTTATATACAATCTTGTGATCAGCATGACTAACCAAAAACAAAACAAAATAAAAAAAAAACAAAAACCAAGCAAAAAAACCAAAAACATCTAGATATACAAGGTAATGATGTTGAAACTTGTATAGTTGAATAGTTAAAACTGTGATATCACCTCAACATACCCCAGGTATGCCAAATTATCGTTCAAAATACTGAATCAAATTTCCAATGTACAAGAAGACAAGAATATAGAATTATTCACGTAGTGGCAAGCACATGAATAAATTTTAAGTAAAACTCAATTTTTTTAAAATAACTTACCCTCTTCCATTGGAGCATCAGAAATCAGCATTTGTCGGAGGTGCTTCAGCAGACCATGCCATTGGTACGTGCTGAACTCCTGAGCCGCCGCTGACATCTGGGGAATGTTTTTGATGGTCAGGAGTTTGTAATCTGGATGTGGCACTAGATGTTCCAACATTTCACCTTTATCAAAAAATATACGTCAACAGTGTCACAAGATCACGAAAGCCTAATCTATGTGAGAACCAATCACATGTAATGCATAATCTAAGGTACAGTAAAACTTATTTATACAGAATCATCACTGCACTGACCACCCAGTTAAGTAAAGTAAAACACTTGAGAAAATTATACAATATTACATTAATATACAGCTCTAATACTATGTAGAATTTTTACTGTGGTTCACCCTAAATGAAGCTTGGCATTCATGTACTTTAGCTAGTAGGTTCTCATTTTTTAGCAAATGTATCAAATAGGAAGCCAATAATGAATCAATCATTCCTGAAAATTAATGTTTCAGAATCAAAGGATAAAGTCATAATCAGTTGTTAAAAACCTTAATTTTTTTCTGTTCATAAAGGAGATGGGTGAACATAGCATGCAGAAAGCCTATAGCTTCAGATATATAAAAAAACATATTCAATCTGTGAATTTAGCATTTAGAGTAAGTTCTCATTATTGAAATTGATGAATTTATGCTGAAACAAAACTTGTTTCGAAAATTTTCTTTGCAAAAATTATTTTGTTATTAAAAAAATAATGCAGTATTCATGGTGTTCGAACCTTAGCAATAAAAATCCGGAGTATCATTTTCATTTGAGACTAACACGCTTACCACTGCGCTACGCAGCTCCTGAAATATATTGGCATTTAAATCATGTTTGTGATATGACCCTTGACTAAATGGACTTCAAGTATATCTCGCAAAGATGCAAATGTTGCGTCATAAAAGTGTACTTTTAAGGTAAAGTGGGTCTTTGCTCCATGTTTTTGTTAACCAAAAAATGTCTATTTTTACGCAAAGTTTGAGGAAAATCTTTCAAAAAAATGGAGCGAAGACCCACTCATATCGAAAAATTGTGTTATAATATGAGAAAATGATCCTTTTTGCCCTCTTTAGTGTGTGTATGCAATTTCTTAAGCAAATGATTTCAATCTTTGTGCAATTTTTGCAAATTGTGGAGATTTTACATAAAGAATGCTTTAATATTAGACGAAATATCAAAGAAAATTTTGTTATAATTGAGATTTAATTTTTCACTTTCATGTTTGTTGCACTATAGGCATTTCACTTGCCTTGTTCACCCATCTTCTTTCTAGCTGTTTTTAAATAAATAGAATTTCACCTATAGAATTGGAACAAATATCCCCTGTGAATTTGTTAAGTGGACATGGTTGCAGCATAGTGGCTAATTTATGGCAAATGACTCTGTTAATGTCTTTGAATGAAATTTTCTTAATGCTCAAAAGTTGCTGACATATCTTATGGAGATGGTCATTTTCCATGACAACAATCGCATCCACAGTGTGATACAACCGTGACAACGTCAAAAGAGCATTATAATTCTGCACAATGACTTCTCCAGTTTTATATGGCCACACCACTTGGTTCATGATAAATGCATGTGGAAATTCATCTCTCAAACAACGAGTCACATATGCCCCCACTCCTGATCCTGTGCCTCCTGCAAGACTCATAAGGGACAAGAATCCTCCAAGATTATCACATTTTTCTGCTTCACGTCGGACTAATTCCATAACTGTGCTCTGACATGCTGGTCCGTGGATGCAGTAGCCATGGGCCCAGTTGTTTCCTGACCCTCGCTGCTGGCAGTAATTCTGTTTCTCTGAGTAGCTCCATCTCCCTGAACGTTTGGCATCCTGATATGTTTGAGCTATCACCTTGAAATCATTTACATTGACATAGAAAATATTTGTTAAATATGGTAATTTTAAGTCTAGTCTGGAAAAAAAACAGATAAATTATATTCTTTCCAAAAATTTTCAGTTTTTCTGCTTATAAAAGAAAATAATCGATGAAAAAATATACTTTAATTTATGAAATTTCACTTCGATACAATTATCCTCAAACTTTTAACATGTTTAATAAGTGAAATAAAACAAAATTATCTATCTATTTCATAATATATTGGGAACAAACTAAAAGATGAACAGTATACCTTTGGCTCCATGTCCACCATGACAGCTCGAGCTTTTGGAGTTCCCTCCCCTGATTCTCCACAGTAAAAGAATCGGGACAGAACCTCATTTTTGTACTCCTCGTTTTTGTCAGGAGCCACCTAAAAGTGATAATGAAAGTCTACATATAATATTTTTTTGGAATGCCAAATTATATAATTATTACAATTACTTTTCTGCTCACATGAAAAGACCATAACAGTGGATGTAAAAACTCTTTTTAAAAGGGCACAATTAGCCTAATTATCCCAAATTTGCCAAAGAAGTTTAATCTTTTAAGTCTGCTCTATCTGTTGGTGACATTAAAGAAATCCGAGTCCTGGATAGGTCAAGTATACAGTCATGCCTCACTGACCCATGTGCCGTGTTCCCAAGAAAATAGTCCAGATTAATGAAGCTCCCGGATTACTGAATGATACCTTTTATATTTAGTAGATTTAAATGTCACAGGTGAGGAAGAAAAATGTGACAACTAAGACAGGGATTCGAACCCAGGCCCCCTGGATCTCCAGTCAGATGCTCTACCAAATGAGCTATCTGGCCACTGGTGATCAAACCTGTCTGGCTGCCACATAAATATAAATTCCAATTCCCACAAATTTTGTCCAAAATGTAAAGCATCAAGATCTACCATTATTGTTTACAGATGGAGGCTGCATGTTCCGGGTTATATCCTGCAAATCATCACATACTACATGTACTAGTTAAAATAATCTGTGTCCCGGGGCAGGAACGTAGGACATTTATCATTTAAACAATAGAACATTCTATCTAATTAACACATACTGACAGACATGCTCTTTTTTTAATCAATTAGTCCCATGTCCTCTAATAACTGACCTGTGTAGCTAGTGGTTTAGAATGGACATCATCCATAAATGTATGGAACAGTTGACCACCAATTTGGTTTCCGCACTGTCCTAGTTGCACTGTAATTATTGACATTATCATCTATTTCCATCCCCTATTTGTTCTGCAAACTGGATCTGGCATACTTCTGGTTCGTTTGATGACCTGTTGAATATTTCTTCAGTTTCTATGCCTGTGTCCACTTCTCTAAGGTAAATACAAGTTACTAATTAATTGCAGAATAAATCTTCATCTTCTCCAACAAGCAACAAATTGATATACAATTGAACTTTGGTATCTCCAACACTGAGATCTCGGATACCATGGATATGTCCAAGTTATCTGGAAGTCCCAACCACTCATTCCTAAAGCATTTTACCCTGGATGTCACGAATACTCAGATATCTCGAAGTATTTTCTTGGTCCCATCGAGTTCGAGATAACTAGGTTTCACCGTATATGATATATATAGATGTTTTTGTTGAGAGGCATACACAGTTGATTTAATTACCATTATAAAACTTTTATAATAATAATTATGTAGCTTTAGGCAATCGAAATAAAATAAAAATTGAAAGTAAAGATTGATATCATGCACTATATCATGCACTAAAGATTGTTCAAACGTACATTTATGGGAAATTAACTTAGTGAGTCACATGAAATATAAAGTGTCATGATTCCAAGATCAATGTCCGATATTAACAGTCCCCCGTCCTTAAAACATTGTCACAGTCACAGGCTGTTTACCATCGATACGATTTTCAACCTGTCTTTTCTCCGGATTTAGCTTGGGTTTTATATTTTCCGCATTCGTGATCACTACTGCGTTTAAAGATTAGACTAAACATCGTCAAGATAAATTCAGGATATTGACGCTGACCATATCCATAAAAAATGAGTTTGGCAAGGACGGCACTTTCCACACAACTATTTTCAGTAGTTGGCAAAGCAGCATATGTAAGTATATACACTTCCATCACTTTTTAAAGTCATGGAGTGCTTTAAAATCATTGTCACTCAAGACAAGCTTCTTTTCATTTCGGACTGTTCAAACCAACAGATCTTAGTCTTGCTATATTCTCTATTGAGAAGTTGATGGCTCGTTTTAATATTCCCCTCAACTTCTCTACGAAAGACCTAATAAAAGCAGTTCAGAAATTGACTAAATGAAGAACCAAACCAGGTCTCACTTCGATCGATGTTTTAGGATTGATTCATTATAATAGACATATTTTGGATGCACAGATGTTGTTTTGCAATGGAAATGCGATTAAAAATACCGTATCACGGTAGAACACTTACTTGCGATATCTGTGTCACCAGATTCGTTTATTCATTCAAAACTGGGTTTGAACCTGGTTGACCTCTAAAAAGGTCTAAAAAAAAAATTTCCGGATAATTTGGCTTCAATGTTCCAGTGTTAAATAGTTATCCGGAGGAATAGTTTTAGACTTTTTTAGAGGTTCAAACACAGTTTTGAATGAATAAATGAATCCGGCGACAAAGATATTGCAAGTAAGTGTTCTACCGTGATAAATGTTTTTTAAGTCAGCAGAATCGGTATTTTTAATCGCATTTCCATTGTAAAACAACATCTGTGCATCCAAAATATGTCTATTATAATGAATCAATCCTTAAACATCGTTCGAAGTGAGACCCGGTTTGGTTCTTCATTTAGTCAATTTCTGAACTGCTTTTATTAGGTCTTTCGTGGAGAAGTTGAGGGGAAGTATTAAAACGAGCCATCAACTTCTCAATAGAGAATAAGTCTTGCTACAGATTTTGGGGGTTAGTAATATTCTTATGCCCCCTCCCAAATAAAAAGGTGGAGAGGGGGTTATACTGGAATTATCATGTCCGTCCATGTATATGTCTGAAGATGCAAGATTAAGCTCAGTGACTTTATGGATAACCTTAAGGGTTATCTCAAAGTGGTATCTGTATCTGTAAGGTTTACGTTGTAGATACCAATATGGTTCCAACGTGGCGCAGTGGTTAGACCGTTTGCTATAGAGTCGTCGAGTAAGGAGTTGATCCTTACATTGTGGGTTCGAATCCCACTGCAGGACGTGGAGACCGATTCTTCGGATGAGATTGTCTAAACCAAGGTCCCCGTGTCACAGTAGGTGCTGGCATGAAAAAGATCCCTCACTGCTCAATGGCCCTGATTGCCAATTATAGGTATAAATTTGCAGCCCTCCACTAGCAAGTGGTGGCATCTCCATATGAGTGGAAAATTGTCAAGAGGGACGTTAAACAACAAAACAAACAAACAAACAAAACCAATATGGTTCTTTTTACAACAAAATATATACAAATCAAACTTAAACAAATAACACTTACATCTGTTGGCATTTCATGAGATGCATGTTTTGACTGTGAACCAAGGAGGAGGAGGGGTATCAGTCTCTTTATGACAACTCTATATTTTCCTACCAATAGTCATAAGCATGAAGCAGAGATAAGATAAAATATGGGCAGTGAATTTAAAAAGCCCCTAATGTCAGTAAAAGACTAAAACAATTTTATTATTTTTTTTTTTTTAGCCAGGATATGTACCAAGTTGTAACAAAAGAATCTGGTTTAATTTCTTGAGGAGGAGAATTGAAGAGGATGTAGTTCCACGAGACTTTGAACCACAGCCTGTTGTGCAGTTTGATGATTATACAAGGAATAATCTGAAGAAAAGAACGTAAGATTCATAGAAGAGTTCTTTGGGATTTTAGTTTAACCAAGCACAGTAATTTGAAAATGTTTAATTTAAGTTTATAAGTGATGAAAAACTAATTTTAATACCTTTTAGACTTTAATTTATGTTCAGTAGACATAATCTGTCCTTTTAGATTCTTGCGAACCCTTTCAAGGATTTTTTAAATTTATATCCTACCAGTATAACTTGTAATTAAAGGATGAGGATAATGTATATGAATGTTTTATATAGTATTTCATTCAAGATAAATGTTCTTCCAAATGCAGATCCATTCAGACCCATTGTGCTTACATGCCTCCAGAGAATGTGGAAAATATAGTGCTTCGTATTGTAAAGGGAGTATATGGAAAGGAGGTGGACATACAAGATATAGATTTAGACCAAGACAGGAGAAAGAAATTTATGGTAAGCAGATGATTGTAATAATTCTTACTAAGTTTAGTGGGTATCAGCAAAGTTTTTATATTCCTGCCTTATAATCGTATGATAATTTTGTCTGTCTGTGAATTTTTTGGGTAGATTGCTCAGCTTCTAAACAAGAATGGAGATAAATTTTGAAATGACCATTCAGTAGTTGTACCACATGTGAATATTCTTTGTTTTACATATGTATTATCATGAAATTTGGTCCAAGAATAAAAAAAAACTAATAGATCACTGTGCAGCATAAGTTCATCATAAATTCTTTTTATTTCACAGGTTCTTACCAGAATGATGAAGGAATTTGACCACTGTATACCGAACACTGACTTACATGATATGAAAACTATTGAGCAAGCTGTGGAATTCTTCAAAAAAGAAATTAAAGACACTTCATGTTTGGAAGATCTAACAAAAGTAGACTTACCCAAAAACCTTCACATTAACACAGAATACATTCGGTATGATCGTGACGGAAATTCACTATGGCCTGGGAAAGACGCCTTCCCAGGACAACAGACAAAAGTGTTCAGCTCCAAATTTTCTAGGAAATACAAAGTTATTGACAAATCTAAAGACAAATACAAGTACAAATTAGATAGGAAAACATTCTTTGAAGAACAAAAAGAAATCAACGATTTTATGTACAAATATGCATCAAAAAGATAAAATTGTTAGAAATAGGGTGGGGGTTAGGGGGGATTAATGCAAGCAGTTTTTCTTTGCTGAAAGCAACTTGGCTTTCATTTATTCTGGAATTACAATTTCTCAATAGATGAATCTTACATTCTTTCTTTCTTCAGTCACTTTTATGATAATTTCTCAAATATTTATTCTTAAACAGGATGTAGCAAAGCTGTGTACTGATGACTAATCATTGCAAACGAGATTTTCATGTTTCCAGTAAATTGTAACAAACGTATAGGCTTATTTACGTGGATTTTTGTGAAGAGAAAATTTGATAAAATGACCCTTTTGTGTATCTAATAAAACTACTACTGATATTTTGCTGTCTCTCAATTCTGTTTCACAGCATAACCTGTATCACTGAGCTGATATGACTTCAATATTCATATTTTATATTTTAAACATAAGAGATTGGAATCGGTGATATTATAATTGAGCTGTAACATTGAGATACCAAAGAAATGCCACATTGATGTTATTATTAATGTCACAGGAAAGGAGAAAACTGCATTACTAGTCAGATGCTCCAATTACATGTACTGAGCCATGCAGGCCGATCACCCAGCCACCCAGGCCAACCCCTGGTCCATACAACCCAAACCACCACATTCTCAAACTGTGGTCATGGCACCAAATGTACCAAGAAAGGAGAAAATGTGACAGAGCAGATAAGTCAGGTGCTCCAATCACTGCGCCAACCCCACCCACCCCCACCCCCTTCCACACAACCTTTTGGCAGAGCTCCAAATGTAACAAGAAAGGAAAAAATAAGAAAAAAATGATGGCAGAAATCTTCCCACTGTACAGTATTTCGAGGATGCACAAATAGCTGACATCAACAACTTGTCTGTGTACCACTTGTGGTAAATGATGGTAAAAAAGGAAGGAAAAAAACACATCAAAACGTGAAACTTAGTTTAATTTTATAATAAATACATATTTAAATGTTGAAACAAGATATATACATAATAACACAAAACAGCTGTGGTTTGTATAGAAAATATACTTTGTTCTGCATTTTAAATTGCAGTTCAATGTACAGTACTAAAAATATAGTTTAAAACCAGCAGTCTTGCTTTATCAATTGCTTGTAATGCGTTGTTAACACAGCTTCGCATTGGCAGTCTCTGTAGAAAATGAATGGCATAAAAACAATACATCAGCATCAATTGTAATTAAACATTTACAATTTCTTATCACAGCAGTGTTATATAACAGAAGGTGATGGAGCATCAAAATAGATGTCAATACAGCAGAAATTATTCATCTCTATACTTAGTTTTGACATGTTATGTAGTATCAAACATAATTTAAACCTCAAATCCCAAAACAGCACTCAGTCTTTGCTTGGTATGGGTATTATTTTGCTTTGATAAAAATCTCCATTGAAAGTTTTTTGTTTTAAATGTCAATTATGCTGTTCGTCCTAGGTCATGTGATCCTAACGCATCGTATCTGATTGGTGAGTTGAAGCAGCAACATTTCCGCCATTGTTTTCCCTCATTTTTATTGTGTGCTCAATCAAAGAAATACACACAAAGACCCAGTTATACATATTCTGAGCAGGAATGGATCCAAATTTTCCAACTTCTCCATGCGGTACATCTGTATAAAAATATATAATGATAATAATTGTATGTTCTATTCTGATATTCAAAAGGTTAGTATGTTAACCATATCAAGGTTCTGAGACATTTAAGGAAATACAAAATATTTATTGCCATTTGATGATGCACAATTTCCCGTCCATGAAGTAGTTTTAAAAATGATGAAATGTATACAGTATAAGTAAAAGGCACCTTTTAAGAAGACTTCTAGTTTCTCTGGTGGGATGAGAGCATGGTCGCTGGCTGCTGTTGGGTCATACTCTGTTATCTTCTGTAGCAGTTCATTGTTGACATACTACAATTAAATCTTTTACCATAACAAGACATTCAATAGAACAGGAAATAAAAGAATCATTAATTTCTGCAACTAACTCTTTCAAATCTAAATGTCTAAAAAATAAAAGTCGCTTCTTCCATAAAGAAAGTGATTCACAAGATATTGATCGAGGTTAGAAAAACTCTTTGGCAACTAGTGTATTTTTCAGTTCCATCATGATCAAAAGAAATCAGCATACAATGACTTACATTTCTTAGATTGGTCCAATCATCCACTTCTCCACTTTCCACCTGGTCCAAGTGGAAAATGGCCACCACAGCCTTGACAATGTTCTGCACTATCTTAGGAGGCTCATTGTAGCTGCGTAATTCAGCAAAGGATTTGGCATCAATCTTGGAGACATTCTCTCTGAGTTCCATCAGCATCAACCGGTCAAACATGATGTCCATCCTACTGTCATCATCCTTTTCTGCCTCTGTAATTATAAATCAATAAAGTAATTTCACCCGCTATACAGCTAACTAATGTAAGTATCAACACATGGTTTTGAATTACCGTAAATGAACATGCATTGTAATCAAAAGTCTGAAGTACAAAATTTCCATTCATATTTCAAAGAAACATTCTGATTTACAGATAAATTGATAAGATTTTGTAGGTTTATTTTAAGCAAAACAATTTTGAAGAAACAAGGGAGATAATTGTGCAATTACCTAGAACAACAGTTTTGTCCACTTCTCCTGAGAACTCCTTGGTGATCTCTTTGTGAGCCTGGTTCAGTAGTTTCAGCATTCTCTGAACCTCTCTGTTCTCATGTTCTGGTAGGTTCTTTAGCTCTCCTATACTGATGTCTACCACTGCCACTGCTCTCCCCTGGTCATCACGGAGAGGGAACGCTAGGTGCCGTTGTCCATAAGCATCTGCTGACACGGTTTCAGAGTTGTCCACACATTTGAACAAATAATCCCTAAACGTAACATGTAAGTTACAATAATTTTTTTTGTAAATTATAATATCATAACACTAAAAAGGGAAGCAAGTTAAGAGAACTTATGCATGAAGCAAACATAAAATTGAGATTTTTGCAAAGTATTAACCACACTTAATGTTGCTGTCTAGTTTTCTCTTTGTAGACTATAAGCTGCATAATCATTTGAATATGTAAATTTTAAAAAGTTTCTAAGGAAGTTAAACCACAGAAAATTAGCTGCATATCCAAAGATTAAACAATGGCATCACCTTGACCCTTAACACCTTACCTAAACAGATTGTCTTTTCTCTCCAGCCTGGGGGGACTCAGAAGGTTCTGCACATTGCCTTTCTCGTCGGTGATCATCATCTTGCGGAGAATGTAGTCACCTTGGTCAGTACCTGGTTCCACCATGTACGTCACAATTTCCTGTACGTGGGGACTTCGACGATGGATCCAGGACACAGCACTCTCGGTGATTCTCAGTAGTTTTTTCTTCATGTCTATGTTGTGGTATGAGATACTGAAAGATTTGGCCACTCCCTGGAGAACATCAAATCAAGACAATTTTAATTTTTTTTGCAAAATATGTATCATCGTACTTAAGTTTGAAGGACAAAATATTATCTACTGAGTTATTCTGGTTTGATATAAATCTCATCAATCTGAAATCAACAAGGCACATCCTGAAATGAGAATTTCTTAGTGAAAACATTATCTTAGGTATAGTTACACCCAGTAATTTTATGATGACAAAGAATGTAAGTGGTGCTAAAATGAACCTTTTCCCAAAGCTTTTTCTCATATGCCATTAGCTTTTGTCAATAATCATACTATTAGTTATCATCCAACCTTCTCCAAATACATGTACATTTGTATTTAAAAAGAAAAGTTTCAGTAAGCCGTAGGAATTAATACTGTAAAATCACTTATTTTCGAGGGATAAAATTTTCATGGTTTGAGGAACAAATATTGATTTGTGGGGATTTGATTTAGTGGTTGGTAGACAAATATAATACCAGTTTAAAAATTTTAACATTTTGTGGAGGACATGAATTCATTATACCATGAAAACAAAGAAAAATTAAACTTGCACAATAATAAGTGATTTCACAGTAATCCAATTTGAAATATATATTTAAAAAAAAAAGACTACATATGTATACCTGGAAGAACTGGATTTCATGAGTGATGAAGATGGTTTTGGTGTGGTGGTCATTCATGGTGTCAATTCCAAGCAATCCAAACACTCTCTTCCTCTTGTCCTTTAATGGCACCACAATGAAGGACCCCTCCCTGTCCTGTTAAAATTCCACAAATGGTCAGAAAAAAATATTATGATGACTAAGAATGCAATATCCATGTCCCATGTATTTTTTTCAAATCAAGGAGTAGCATTTTTGGCTATTTATAAGATTTTGTATGACTTTACACAATTCTTTTTTTTTACCTCTGGAAGTCTGTAGGGGTTCCAGAACTGTATATTTCCATGGTTTGCCACTCTGGGGACATGGATTGGTTTACCACTCTCCACAGCAGCAAAACTACAGTAAAACATGGCATATGAGAAATGAAACATAACATAACAGGTACAGGTTCACTAACTTAACATCAGTTTATACATAATCCTGACAAAACAAAGTAAGTTAATTTCTAGTACATACCTGATGCCTTTCATGTCTTTATACAATATTTTTCCTAAGAGGTAGTCAGCGTCCTCCATAGTGGCTGCCACGTAACGTAAGCAGACATTGCCTCTCTCTGGATCTGCTGTGTTTCTCTCCAGCATGGCAATGTTAGCACTGATTCTCTTCCCTCCACCATGGGCCTCAGCATCCTAGAAACAAATGCAAATGTCTTATATTGTTTATGGTACGGATGCCCTCACTCAAAAAGATGAAGAATTACAGCATTATTCCAAAAATTATTTTTAAAAAAAATTAATGTTATTCAGAGAAAATACAGAATACTGGGTAATTCTGCCCCCATTTTATTTTATTTTCATGCCTGTCTTTAGTAGCTGAATTCATAATTACTGGTAAGCAAATTAAAACAAAGGTATCTCCCTTTAACACAACTTTTAAAAATGGGCTTAAATCATTTACAGGTGTGATTTGGTGAAAAAAAAGGCAAAAATAACCCTATATGCAGTACATACATAATAGAGTGACTATTATATATAAAAGAACACTCCCACAAAGTTTTTCTCCCTTCAAATTTGAAATGAATATATTTGAATACTGTTCGTTATCTCGATATTTCATTGCATACCTTATACAGGGCATTGAATACAGCTCTGTACACTGGTTCCATGCTGGCTCCACCAGTTTCAGCTGCGGTCACTATCTGCTGAAGCCACTTCTTCCTGGCGTCACCACGGATCCTCTCGGCATATGAACGCTGTGGTGAATCAATTGATGTGAATAAGCAAATGCTTTATCATATACATTTACACAGTTGGAAAACAGGTGAGTTAACACCTTTGAAAATTAAAAATGTTCTGTTTTGTCTAAATCTCCTTCAAAGTTTGGCTTTCCAATTTTTTTTGATAAACAATCAATTAATTTCTAAAATCACAATCACAAATCACTACTAAAAATTAATTACATTTCTAAAAAACACAATCCTTAATAACTACTATAGGTAATTATTTCTAAAAAAAAAAAATGTTGCTCCAATACCTCTACACTGTTGACTAGGAATTCTACAAAATAATCGAAAGAATCTGCTCCCGGCATTTCATCCACCACCAGCTGTACAAAGGTGCGGAACTCTCTCTTACTCAGTCGGTTATCTGCATACTTAGACTGCTTCTTCAGGGTAGCCTTGGCTGAAATTTATAAAAAGTTGTTCAGATTTTACTGCTTGAAACTTATTCGAGTGTATTCAAATTGGAGCACAAAAGTAGGTCACACACCATTCACAAATTACATGTTAAATTAAAAAAGTTTACATGTATGAAGTGTATAAACATATCAAAATAATGAGAGTGACCATGAATTAATGCATAAGTAGTACTTAATTAAGAATCTTTTGCAGTGGGTACTTTTTACTTACCCCTTTGTATGGCCTCTGTCTCTTGTCCCTCTTTGTACTTCTGCATCACAGTTTCCACGTCCTCCATGTCCAGATAGCCACACCCATCGTTGTCCCACTTCTCAAACAAGGAGTCCATCATGTGCTTCCTCTGTGTGGACAATGCCTCCTTTCTGGCCTGTTAAAAGCAGAGAATTTTTGTCATAAACAGTAGCAAAATCAGTCTGAATTAAAACAAATGTTAGTGATATTTGTGCACTTACAAAAATTATTAAAAATGGGACATATTCAAATGAAACCATTTCAACCAACTTACAGCAACTCTGATATAAATTTCACATTTGTTACATAACCCATATCTTTTCAAAATCTTGTCCCTATGTTATATCCAGGGCATTGAAAAAAATGATGGTACATCAAAGCTTATTCAGCATGTATTCAATATTCCTCAAAGTAAAGATCTTAAAGGTGCTTGGACACAGATTTGAAGTTAATATTTTCTCAAATTTTCTGTATAATTTCATGACTTATATGTTGCTATAGCATTTCATACTAAAATATAATAAAAATCTTATTTCATCTCGAAGTTAATGAAACATCAAATTTCTGGATGCGTTTGATTGACACATCCTTGCACTTTCACAAATTTTAATTTTGTTCTTAATACTTAAGAAAAGTGGCAATGTTGTTGTGTATTAATAAAAAATATTAAAACTATAATCCAAAAAATTCAGAGTAGATATGTTCGAAAGCAAAACCCACTCACAGTATTGTCAGTCCGTGCTCAGTGGTGTGTGCAGACTTTAACAATTGAACACACCCAGTGAATTGAAAACATTAACAATAACAGAGCTTGTGCCCTATTTACAAAAACAGTTTACGTTTCACGGGTGTATTCAATTTGTTAAACTCTGTACTCAACACTGAGCACGGGCTGACGATATTAGTGAGGGGGTTTGCTTTCGCACATTTCTACTCTGAATTTTCTGGATTATAGATGTAATGTTTTTCATTAATACACAACAAAATCGCTTCTTTTCTTAAATATTAAGGATAAAGATAAAATTTGTGAAAGTGCAAGGATGTGTTAATCAAACGCGTCCAGGAATTCGTAGTTCAAATAATTTCCAGATAAAATAAGTTTTTAATTATGTTTTCGTGTGAAATGCTATTGAAATATATAAGTCATGATATTATACAGAAAATTTGAGAAAATATTAACTTCAAATCTGTGTCCAAGCACCTTTAACTTTTGATGAAATAAAATGAAGCTATTTTGTTTTTATGTCACCTTCATCAGTCGCTCCATTTTCTCTTCCTCTGTTTCCTCGTAGCCATCTTTAACGTATTTGGTCAGCATGTCAAAAGCTTCTTTTGTGGGCTCATTACCCAGGAAGGTCTCAGTGAGGGTCACAAACTGGGAGACATTCAGCGAGTTCTCGTCAAAGGCTGACTGTCCAGATCCCTTGCTCATTGTGGTCAATGCTGATAAAGGATTTAAAAAAATAATTGAATGAGGCTATACTTATGGATATTAAACCATTATTATTGTAGATAATTAATGGGACCCTTGTTTTTTGTTTGTTCGTTTCTGTTTGCTTTTTTATGAAATAGTGGGTAATTCTATCAAAGGGTGACAACTCTGCAAATGACCTGCTATATTTATCTTAAAAATTCAGTTGATTTTCTTTGCAAGTAACAAACAACATATTTTTTCTCTTTTCTTTGTTACCTTGCTTTAGATGTTTTAGAGCAGTAATTAAGGACTTTTACCTGTTTTCTCTCTATGAAAAGTTGTGCCAGCAGCAAATTTGACATTGCCTTTTTCTTCCTCAGTAGCTGTAGTCACTGAAGATGGAGCTGCAGAGGTTTTAGTGGTATCCTTTCCTAGAAAACAATTTAAATATTTCTTTTTTTCAGTTTCTAGAAAGACTGCAGATATAGAAAATAGACAATTAAATACTAAGTCCATTAGATACATCTGTACAATCTTTGCCTTTGATTCATAATGAGACTCCAATTACATAAAGCAGCATTTCCAGACTATAATTTGTTACACTCTTGAGTATTATAGATCAAAGCAACTGAAAGTCACAGAACTGAACAAAAAGCATGCAATGCAAAGAACAAAAAAAAATTACAAATGCTTCTGGGGAAACAAACCTCCATCTACTCCAACTGAGGAGGCCTCTTTCTCAGGTTTTGGAGGCTCTTCTTTTTGTTCTTTTTCCTCTGATTCAGCTTTGAGTTCTGACTTTTCAGGCTCTGGTTCAGCAGTTTCCTTCTTTTCCTCTGGTTTTTCCTCTGTAGGAGGAGGAGTAGCAGGCTTGGTCTCTGCTTTTTCCTCCTGTTTTGTTTCCTCTGATGGCTGTTCCTCTTTTGTCTCCTCTGTCTTGGCTTCCTCTGCTGGTTTTTCCTCTTTCTTTTCTTCTTCCCCTGATTTTCCTGCAGACTTATCTTCAGTTGTTACTGTTAATACTTCTACCTCTGGTTTTCCCGGTTCCTCTGGTTTAGGAGAAGGTGTTGGTTTTTCCTCAGCCTTTTCATCTGGCTCAGCACCAGGTGGTTCAGCTGTGTCTGGTTTCTGTTCTGGTTCAACCTCGGTTGTAATCGGTTTACTTTCAGCAGTAGTGGCTGGGATTTCTATTTTGTCTTCACTAGTTTGTTCGGTTTCCTCTGGTTTTTCTGGTGCTGGTTCAGCTGGTGTAGGTGATATAGATGCAGGAGTTGGTTCGGTAACTAATTGAAGCAGGTAACAAAACATGCAGGGAAATGTTTCAACTTTCAAAAAATGTGCCAATATATTAAAGCATCTCAGAGTAATGAACTTTTATATAAAAAAATATATATTTTTTAGATTTTGTTTCCTTCAATGTTTCTGACCATCTTGGTCAAAATATTTTAAAATGCAGTATTAATTATATTTAAATCATTTAGGATCCTGTATTTGTTCATCACACCTCATTTGATGCTCTAACATAAAGCATTAAGTAATTCAATGTACACATTTGTGGGTTATGGCAGTAAAAGATAAAATGAACAATGCAGATTTTACAAGCAAAGCAGGGTGATGGATTGAAGCCTCACCAAATACTGATTAAATAAATCACACAAGATAAAGCTCACAAATTATTTCTTCATGTCATTTCACAGATTTATTAAATAAGAAACATTATAAATCTCATGTTAAAATTTTATAACATTAAATCGAATTTGATATTTTTTTATGTATATTCAGGCCAAGTTTGCAACCCATTTTACATATAACTGCTACTTCCTGGAAAATCTACATATATATAATTATGAACAAGAAAATAAATTAATCCAATGAAATAACAAACAAGAAATAACAATAAACTTTACAGACCTGTTGGAACAGTAGTGGTTTCTTCTTCATCATCAAAAATATCCTCAACTTCATCTACCTCTGCAACAGGCCCTAGAACAATAAAACCATTCAAATAAAATTTTTGTTACAGGACTTGAATCCATTTGTTGAACAAGGCCTTAGAAATGTCCTAGCACATCACTAGAAGAAATTCTGGTGAAAGACATACTTTCCCTTTGAATAAATAAATACTATAATAGTGTCTGCATGGAGAGTGAAAGGGTTGTTAGGGGCATATAAAGGATTACTCTATACCACAGAATAAACTTTCTATACAATAGAAAAAATATGTATATATACTGTAAATTTGTGTGTAAAACCCAAAGCACTCTGATTCAACAAACAAATTCAATGATAAACCTCTACTCAGACTTGTTTTATTACACATATGTTTCCTTAATGTATTACAGGTTTTTCTTGCTGATTTTTCTTCTGACTTACATCTGCGAGGGTTCCGAACATTTTTCTTAATGTCTTCTTTAATGGAATCCCAGAATGCCTCAAAAAGGCTAAGGATTCTGTGTCTGTCTAGCAATCCAATCTGAAGAACAAATTAAATATTGTTTTATTTTCAACTGTATTTAACATTCTAAAGAGAGAGAGAGAAAATTATAGGATAAAATTTCACTACAGAGCTATCCCTAGGCCTTTGACTTACTCCACTGTGATCACACGTAATGAAGAGGTTCGTTAGCACAATTCTCCTTTGCTCTCTGTTAGCAGCAGCACGATGAGACTCAGCACACAGAGACAAGTGCTGCATGAACTGCTCAAAGACCTCATAGCTGAAGTCGTCCACAAACATTGTCAGATACTGAAAAATCAAGAGTCTAACTTAAACCCTTCACAAGAAGAGTGGCTCAAAAAAATATATTTAGAAGAAATACTTCTGAAGAAAAATCAAATCTATTTTGTAAATGTGAGTGTTTAGTATAAACTGTTTTTAATACTGTCTACTTTTCCATTTTAATTTCCAAACCTTAGCGAATTCCTTGACAGACAATGCCTTTCCTGACTCATCGGTTGGTTCCAGAGCTCGACTGAGTTTAAATCCATCTTTCAAGTCTTCTGGGAAACTTTCTGCTATTTCAGCAAATGAACGTAGGGCATTTTGTACCTAAAAAATTTAAGAATAAAAATTAATAGATTATTCATATGTAAGTAAACAATATATATCGACAGTTTTCTATTGTTTGTGTCTCTCTTCTTCTTTACTGCTCTAAACAATTCTTTTAATGTTGTTTTGTGCATATATTCTAAACTTGAGATACTGGCCCAATGTTGTTGATGTAATGCCTTATATATGATTGTGCTTATTGATATTAGTTTGTTTTTTTTTAAAATGGAAGTTTAATTCAGTCAATTTTCAAAACAGTAAAATTGGTTTAAGACAACAAACCAAAGGATGGACTTTATATCTGAATAGACTGAAAGATTTTTTTCATTTTTTTCCCATCATAAAGTCTAATAATTTTGTTTATACCAGAGACAATTCTACTCTGCTGTCGGGCTGGACATGCCATTCCTGGAACTGTTTCATAAACATGGCTTCTCTCCTATCTCTCTCTTCCTGTTTCACTCTCTCCAGACGATCTCTCTCTTCTCGACGTCGCTTGGCTTCAGCTTTTATTCGTGCTAATCTGATTGTGTTATGATAAAACTCATTGATAATACCCATTGAAAAATTCTTGCACAACATTTTTAGTGACAAGCTGTACAATTTATAAGGTTTTAAATGATATTAGAAAAATATTAGTATAATTATAATATGATGTAGATACATTAACTCTCAGGGTTTTGGGGGCTTCTTTGTTTGTTTTTTGAATTGGTTTTGTTTTCGTTTTTTTAAATCATACTTACTAATAAATACACATTAAGTGTGAAATATAGAATCTGATGGTTAAATGATTTACACTGAATTATAACATTACCTATTATCTTCAATGTTAAAGAGCTGTTTCTTTAGCTCCTCAGAAACTTCTCTAATTCCTCTTACATAGGGTGAAGCCTCTGAGAAGTTACTATATTTAGGGTTGTTTCTCATCATGTGTTGTGCTAAGAAATTAATTGGGTTAAAGTCTGGATCTTCCATGTTCTCGTCAGTCAAGCCACGTTTATCAGCTTCTGATAATAACTTTTCAACTCCAAGGATCAGAGTTGGTAAAACTTTGTCAACCATGTATGTTCTTACTTCTAATGTAGCCTCATTGTCATTTAACCAATCTCTTGCAAGAATCTCAATGGGGATTTTGCGAGCCAGTTTCTTGGCATTTTCTTTCGAGCTTTTAACTTGCTGTTTTTTGTCATTACGCATTCCAACTAATTTTTCCATCATGCTTTGTTCATGCATTCGTTTCCATCGCCTAACAGCACTTCTGACAATGGGGCGAGAGTAATCTGTGGGGGATTTCTTTCCACTCCCTGGTGCTGATCTCTGTCCCGTGGATCCAGCACTACGCGGGGCAGCCATGGTTACCCGTTTGGTAGGGCTTCCTGGTTTCTGAACATCAGCCATTTCTATCAGGCAATGAAAATGTATACAAATCAATGCAAAGATTTTTTTAACTGCAATAAATTTATAAGACACGTTTTGTATGGCCATATACTGATATATTTGTGTTAAGCACCAACAGGTAAATCGGCAAGTGCTTGACTTCTGATGATTTTAATGTATCTACATATTTGCAGATTCTTGAACAATAAGAAAGGTTACCAACCTGGAATTTCTTTTATGCAAAATGTATAAGTTTTTCACATTTTGTAAATAGTTGTTAGTCCTCCATTACTCGTTGCTAGGAAGGAAGTCTTTGTCTATCAGACGCTTTAGTCAGGTGCTCGGCTTCCGTGCATGCGTAACTCCAAACGGAACTTGTAAGTTTCAGGAAGAGAACAGAATCTCGTTTGTTTTTGTTTTGGCAAACTTCACTGTCACTAGTGTCAAGCACATTTACTTAAATGATGTGAATACCATTTTGCGAAAAAGAGGAGGGAATAAATTGTGGAAGATGGCTCTTGTGACAGTTCAAAGATCTCCAAGCCCCAGTAACAGCACTGCAGAATCGGTAAATGACAATTTTCTTATTGTTTTGTGGAAAAGGGAGAATGTAAATGTTCTGCAGTTTTTCAGACACAAAGTTAAAATAACCCATACACAGGTGAAATGACACAGATAGTAGGTGAGCTTTGAGTGATACAAGGTTACTGTGTCAATTTGGAAGTATCAATATGACATGATAATTGATATTGACAAGAAATGGTGTGTACTGATTCACAGAAATTTGATAGTGATATGTGGAATAACAATTGTTACTATAAACAGTAAATATTACTTTTAGTTCTTTGTTTGGCTTTACTGGAAAGTCTGCTAAGAGAGTAAAAGTTTTATTGCACAAAAAGAGTTTTTGATTAAAATGAGTAATTTTTAGACAATAGTTTTGAGGTAATGCTGGTACTTTAATGCATTTTGATATAAAGATTTTCCATTCCCTACTTTGTAATTAAGAAAAAAATCGAATTGTCAGTTTTTCTTGAAGCAAAGGACATTAATGAGAGGGGATGTCTCTCAATTTCTTTAGATGTAGCTGCAGATCTGTAGCTCACAGTCTGAAAAAAAAATGGGATGGATGAACAGAGAGCTACATGCAGTTTCAGTCATTCAAAAAAGTGAACACAATTCTCAAGTTATATCTTTATGTTTTAGCTGCCATCTCAATGTGTTACTAACTTTGTTCCTAACTGATTATTTTACTATGTACTTCAACATCATTCTCCCACAGTTGTTTTTAATGGCTCTCCTAGGCTTGATAATGAAACCATCAAAATATTGCCTGTTCATACTGCCAATTTTTCTGTCATTGGATGGGTGTTTATTTTAGATTAACAATGACAAGGAGGGGAACATAAAGATCAATATTGAAAAGGATATATGCAATATCCTAAACCATATTTCTAAAATCTGGGGCTCATTGATTAAATTGTTATAGTTTGTCTGTATGTGGATTTTATACTCTAGGACAGGAAATATTATTCGGAGAAATATTTGTTCTGTCAGATATTTGAATTTACATAGTTTAGCATGAACAGTGCATTCAAATGCAAACAAAAGTGTTACATAATTCACTGTTCTGATAATTCCAAATCCCAAAGCGGTTCAATTTGGTGCCAATAGTCACACATTCTTTGTAAAAGTAAACAGTTTAAATGAAAGAATATGGGTTACAAGCCACTTCGATTAATTTTCCTGTATACTCATAAAACTGCAAAGCTTATGATAACCAAGCTTTTATACTGGAACAACAAAGGAAGAAATATTTCATTCTAATGAATTGTAATGAGGTGAAATTTACATGCATATACCAGTAATTGTGCAGTCCTGATGAATGTATGTCTCTCCATGTTTTTGAAAGCAGATTGTGTATAGAAATTCACATATTTATATTTATTGCAAGGTCATACAATCCACTCTCTGTTCAATAATCAATATGATGGTGCATGAACATATTTTTCCAATTATTTTCAACAGGAGGAGGTGGTATCCGAAGATGCAGATGAAGTCGACGCAGCAGGAAAAGCAGCATCACCCCCTCGACAGCGCAGGTCAGTGACAAGTACAACGTACTCAAAGGGAAGAGGGGACTTGTTCACAGCGTAAACTATTTCTAATTTCAAGAGTGGCTGATTGTAGACTGCTTACAGTATTTGAACTCATGCTATTGGGGTGACTAGCTTACACATCCTGAGAAAAACTTTAGATCATATATGTTTACTGAATATTAAGGCTGTGCAATAATAATTTTCAGTTATAATCTTTAGGGTTTTCAATTAAAGGTCTTAATTATTATATAAGAGGAAACTATACAGTTCCAATTGTCCTGTTGTCTGGGTACAAGGGTGTTCACCTGAGAAGGCTGTATGTATTGTAATCTTACTCTGTTTATGTAAACGAGTGAATTAATACAAGATATTTATGGAATGCCAAGCATCCTTGTTGTCATACAGTCTTTATCCTTGTGCTCCTAAAATTTCCTTTCTGACCTAAATTTGAGAAATAGCTATAAATTAAAAAAAAAAAAATAGATCACATTAACTTACTATGCTTAGTTATCACTGGCCAAAAATAATGCACCAGTATGGCAGTACAAAGGGTGATGGCTCTCAGCTGTCACAAGATGCATTGTAATTTTATTTCTGATATAGGGAAACACAGCTGAAATTTTGATATTATAATGTAAGGATTGAAGTACCTGGATATACTAGATTTAAAAAAAAAAATTAGACCATGAGGACCAACAGATAATATCAGTTAGCTAGTGAGGGTTCTTAATTCATTCCCTCAAAGGGACATTATTACATACTGTAAAAGAATATTTCTGGCATACAAAATGAAATGCCTCACTATAGTCTACCCCTTTTCTCTCTTCTTTCACACTAAGTGTTATATGAGATTATTTTTTTGATATATGAAATTTACCACAATTCGTATATTTCTTTCTTAAGATTTTATCTTGTATACAGCAATCTGCATATCAAAAAATGTAATCATAGAGTGAAGTGTATTGTGGCATTGAAGAAATTGCTGATTCAGAAACCAAAGATATTGAATGTAAAGATATTCTTGTAAAACTTAATCATCAAAATCTAGTCAAGTGTCATATACATGTACTGGTTTTTATATTTTTAAAATGAGGAGGTCAAGAAGCTGGGGGACTCATCCTTACTTTAAAAAAACCTTTTACATTTTTATCTCATAAACTCATGAAAACATTTTTGTATCAATTATTTTTATTTCACAGTTGTTTCTAATCAGATCTAAAATTAGCCCAGAGTTAAATAAAACCAAGGTAGATCTCTTTTCTTCAATTTGAAACATATGGGACAATTTCCTTAAATTGTCACGGTTGTTATTGTACCTGGGTGGGACAGGGCTTCATGTTATTTCCTTTATTGTCCAGCCATAAAATGTCATTTTCCTAATGTCCCATGATTATTGACTCTATCATTTGGATAAAGAAACTCACGACCTATTATTCTCAAGGACAGATAATTTCAATTCTATGTCAACCACCCCACTTCAAAATGCACAAATTTTTATCAAGCATAAATGCAAACAAATATTTAAAAATCAATATATCTTATTTAATGCTTTGGTCTTGTTTTGCTGTAATGACAAATTCAAGTTCAAAGTTTTATGACCATCTATTAAAATGTAATCTGTCTACTTAATAATACTGATTAAAAAAATTTCTCAAAAGAAATGGGTATTTTGATGTATTCTTTAAACTTCACTTATTGGAATGTAGAAATATTTTTTTAAAAAATTAAGAGATAGAGTGTATGCACCTAAGCAATGAACTGTAAACAGAGAAATCCATTGAACATGTTGAATTAATTTAACTATTTACACATTATTTTCAAATCTGTATTTGTCGTGTTTCACCTGAAAAAAGAAACAAACATCTTTAGAGGCTATTGAACCATGTCTTATCTTGGATTTGTATCATGGAAGTCCTTAAAACTCATAGTACCAGAAATAGAAAAACATGCCTCCAAGCTAAAGAAAGCAAGGGCTGGTTGGTTGTTGCCCAAATGTGTATCATTAAATTTGAACTCCTAAACTGGTGTTTGGAATTAAATTGTCAATTGAGCGTCATTGACAGCGGAGTCCAATATTGTTGAATTATGCAGTAAATGTCAGTTTGTATGCAGTGGTAGACTTTTGAACTTTGCGGCTGTTGGCACTCTGTAATGGCATTTATTGTCTTTTTGATGTGAGAGAAAACAAAGGATTTTAATGATAAGTCTGTGGATCCTATTAAAAATTAAACAAGCATGTAATCTTGTCGGAGGATGTGGTTAAGTGATTAAGGCAAGAGATTCCGTTGGAAGGGGTAATTGGAGTATGTTTTTGTATGAAGTTAAAAATCCAAATGACAGGTAAATTTTTTTTCATGCTTTTCTTTATTTCATAGTATACCAAATTTATGAATTCTACTTGAACACAGCATTGTTGCCCTATTAGCTTCAGTACATGTACAGATGTATAGTTATAAGTACCGGTACATTAATTTCTTGGTACTATATAAGATTTATTCAAAAAGCAATTGTTGTACTAGTATAAAAACTTTCATGTGTGTGAAGTTTATTTCGGAGGAATTTAATTAAGTTTGAAGGCTTATGATATACATATGAAATGTTACATAACTTGCTATGCAAATCTTTCTGATCAATATCTCAATTTATGAACCCCACATAGACAATTGTATGAATGCATTCTTCAGCACCATTATTTACATGTGTGCTAGCTATGCTGTCTGGACAAATATTGACCAATGTCTGGGAGCAATTGGAAGGAAACCATAATTGGCCTCATTTTTAAACCTTTTCTAAAATAGAAAGAAAATTAACTTTTTAGGTCACCTGAGTCACTCAGGTGACCTATTGTTATCCGTTTTTGTCTGTCGTCGTGCGTCGTCCGTCGTGCGTCGTGCATTAATTTTTGAACATTTTCAGCTTCTTCTCTAAAACCGCTCAACCAATTTCAACCAAATTTGGCATATAGCATCTATGGGTGAAGGGGAACAAAAATTATGAATTTCATGGTCCCTGCCCCCCTGGGGCCCCAGGGGTGGGGCTAAAACCACCAAAATTGATGCAATCTTTAAAAATCTTCTTCTTTACTCCTGGACATCAAGCAGTCAAATTGTTGGCATGATTGTAATAAGCATTGGACCCTCTACCTAAATTGTGAAATTCATGGCCCCAGGGTCAGGGGTTCTGGTGCTAGGGTGGGGCTCTATTGATTATATAGTGAAAATGCATTATTTCTTTGAAAATCTTCTTCTCTGCTCCTGGGTATTATTTAAACAAACTAAGTGCATGGTTATGACAAGCAATGATGCCTCTTCCAAAATTGTGAAATTCATGGCCCCTGGGTCAGGGGTTCTGGTGTTAGGGCGGGGCTCTATTGATTGTACAGTGAAAATGCATTATTTCTTTGAAAATCTTCTTCTCTTCTCCTGGGTATTATTTAAACAAACTAAGTGCATGGTTATGACAAGCAATGATGCCTTTTCCAAAATTGTGAAATTCATGGCCCCTGGGTCTGGGGTTAGGGGGGTGTGTTTCTATTGATTATATAGTGAAAAAGCATGAATTCTTTGAAAATCTTCTTCTCTGCTCCTGGATGTTATTTAAACAAACTAAGTGCATGATTATGACAAGCAATGATTGCTTTTTCCAAAATTGTGAAATTCATGGCCGCAGGGTCAGGGGTTCTGGTGTTAGGGCGGGGCTCTATTGATTATATAGTGAAAATGCATTATTTCTTTGAAAGTCTTCTTCTCTGCTCCTGGGTATTATTTAAACAAATTAAGTGCATGGTTATGACAAGCAATGATGCCTTTTCCAAAATTGTGAAATTCATGGCCCCAGGGTCAGGGGTTCTGGTGTTAGGGCGGGGCTCTATTGATTATATAGTGAAAATGTATTATTTCTTTGAAAATCTTCTTCTCTGCTCCTGGGTATTATTTAAACAAACTAAGTGCATGGTTATGACAAGCAATGATGCCTTTTCCAAAATTGTGAAATTCATGGCCCCTGGGTCAGGGGTTCTGGTGTTAGGGCGGGGCTCTATTGATTATATAGTGAAAATGCATTAATTCTTTGAAAATCTTCTTCTCTGCTACTGGGTATTATTTAAACAAACTAAGTGCATGGTTATGACAAGCAATGATGCCTCTTCCAAAATTGTGAAATTCATGGCCCCTGGGTCAGGGGTTCTGGTGTTAGGGCGGGGCTCTATTGATTGTATAGTGAAAATGCATTATTTCTTTGAAAATCTTCTTCTCTGCTCCTGGTTATAAAGTAAACTAAGAGTGTAGTTATGATGAACAAGAGTGCTTTTTCATGAATCATAGCCTCTAAGTCAGATGTCTGGTGTAAGGATGGGTCTCTATCGATAATATAGTGAAAATGCATTAATTCTGTTAAATAATCCTGTCTGCTCCTTAGTGTTGAGCAAATAAATAAAGTGCATAGTTATGATGAACAATTGAGCTTCTTACAAAATTTTAAATTTTTTTTTTTTTTTTGGGGGGGGGGGGGGCTATATTTGTTTATAAAATGAAAATGTGTTAATTCTTTGAAAATCTTCAACTAAATGCATAATTATGATGATGATGAGGGTACCTCTACCAAATTTATGAATTTCATGACCCGGGGACATGGGTGTTAGGGTAGGGGTGTGTTAAATCTGTAGTGAAAATGCATTATTTCTTTGAAAATCTTCTCTGCTCCTTGGCATATTGAAGACGAACAGAATTAAAGTTTTAATAAGCAAGGATATTTTTACCAGATTTTTGAACATCAGGACCATTTGGTAAAGTGTTCTGGTCCTAGTCAGGGCTCATGACCAGATAGACTTGTAAATAATAAATAGATAAAAAAGAGACAAAAATAACTTATTAAATGTTCTTCAAAGACCAAGAGAGGCCAATGTGACAGGTTGCGATGTGGGGTTAAAAGTAGTACAGAGGAACTATTAGTTTGTTAATAGTCTGCATGGTGATAGTGCTAAATGGGGGATAAATTAGAATTTAATGTATGAGTTGTTACTGAATACTAGACTAATTATTTCATTGATTCTGATCATCCTGTTTCTCTTGCTTTTGGGCAACAAAGCTTCATCTATCAGTTTATTTTATACTCTATGGATCCTCTAAATTGTTGTATTATACTCAGGTGACCGTTAAGGCCCTTGGGCCTCTTGTTAAAAAATTGAGTGTATGTATGTATTGTTTACTTTCACCTGAACTTTTATCTAGATACATTATGCTGCAGAATACACTACAGGGACGTAATGTCTTCTATGCGTAATGAACACACTCTGCTACGCGACCTTCCTCTAATTGTTATTCCAGTTCTGTTAATTCAAATTTGCTTCTTTTTTTTTCTTCCAACCATGGCACTTAATTTCCAGTGAAAAAGAAATGTTTAATATAGTTAATTGATTGTGATAAGGGACATAATTTCTAGTTATTTAAAACATTAACAAAATTAACCTGACATGAACACCATTAGCCCAGGCACAGGGATTCTTTTGATCTCTTTGTTAAACAAGAAACCTTTTAATGCTCTGTTTGTTTGTTCACATTGTGTAATATTCTGGTGAATGTATTTTGAGTTGAGTGCACTATCTTATAAAGTACCTCCATTCAATAGTATTATTTTCTTAGTGGTCTACTAAATCTATGGACTGTCATAAGATACTCCAGTAGATCTGCAGATTGACTGTATAATTCTGTGGTAGAAGAAATCTTCACAAAGATTCAGATTTACCAGTATTTTTGGGCAGTTTAGATAAAAGCATGTATAAAACTCAGAAAGACTCCATCATGTTTATAGAATATTAAATTGTATGTTATTAAGTATGGTCCCTTATGTTATGTTTCCTCAAATTATACCTACTTGGTAGAAATGTATAGGTATTTAAGGAAAAAATTGAAGGATGCATTATACTTGTGTATGATTTGATAATTTTAAAATTAAATAAGCTGTAAAAAATAATAACTTCCTCATATGAAAATAAGTTTCTTAGTGTCACTATATAGTTCAGGAAGAGATGACAAAGATTTTACAAAGTGATGGCTGGTCGATTTATAAAAAAAAAAAAAATCCTTATTATTAATAAAAATCTTGGGATGCAAATCTACTCTTTCAAATTCCCTCTATATTGTCTGTAAGGTTTCCTTCATTTCACTGATAAATCACTTTGGTCATGTTGGTAGCCCTTATTCAAAGCTAAAGAGATGAAGTTAATTTATAAGAGAAGTTTGATATAGAAATGTCCAATAAATGAAATTTTCGGTATCAGTAAATAAATTTACCAAACTCACTTTATACTTGGAGGAATAGCTACTCAAAGATGTTTTACAACATAAAATTATGTTATTACTGGTAAGCTTTGTATGAGAAAACATTTTTGAATTAAAATTTCAGTATTCCAGTTGATATAAGTAAAAAAAATAGTTTAAAATACTGATATAACATATACAATCTTAGCTGTGTATATGTAGCTTCAGCATTCACAAATGCATATGATCTTCAAAATATTGATAGTGTTAAATTTGAGATTAACATATACCATTAAATTGCCACAAGTAAATAGCTGAAATTTTGAAATCTGCAACTGATTATTTACAGTTCTAGTTAAATTAATACAAGTTCATGTATTAGATCTGCTTGCACAAAGAAGTATCAATATTATATATCAAAGCATTTTCAAAATCAACGAATTATGTTGATATAGAATCTGTGAATGACTGTAAGTTTTCATTTGATTTATTATTTTTTGGAAAAGCAGACACGTTATTAACCCCATGATAAATTAGGTTTATGTGGAATATATTGCATTGATATTTATGGACTCTCAGCATTGTTGTCCACTTCTCTGTTCTTATTACTCATTGGATAACTCAATCATTTAGAAAGTCAATATTGACTGCAAGGTAGAGATCAAGGTCAATCTCAGAAATTAAAGACTGATTAAGAATTCCCCACCTGTCTGCTAAGTGGGATGTGTTTTGTAACTACATCTTGTATAGTTTTTTGCACTGACTCATCATTTATAATGATATTATTGTCTCTTACAATTCTGTTAATTGATATGACATCAGTACTATTGTACCAGTAAGAAAGTAGTGTTAAATCTATAGCAAACTAGCATGGCGCGGCGCCATGCCCTTTTTTTCCAGCGCCATGCCCTTTTTCTGCTTGCCAAAAATAAATAATATGCCCAACAGTGGAGATTGACTAGCTGCTCTGTTTATTCAGTGCATGCTGATTAGCCCTTTTGTTTATTTAATGTATACTCAAAGGTGTGAATTCACGGCAGGAAATTACTTCTCGCTTGAACGCACACAGCCACCTGGTCAGGTAACATGCCTCAGGCTGTTGGGGTATAGGAGATAACATGAGAAAAATATCATTTGATTGCATTGAATATGCAAGAATTAGCCCAATGTCTAAGATATATGAACTTGTGAATTAAATTAATTAAGACAGAATCGTTTTTTTTAAAACTGAAAGTAGGAAAAAACCATAGTTGATGGTGAAAAGTGTAAAACAGTCTGCTCATTTAATCTGAATAAACTCAACTTGTATTGCACCAAAACTGAATATTATATGAGAAATGGGCTTGGAAAAAACAAAGTATGAAGTGAATTTCTTTGAATGATGTTTTGTTCTTTAAGAGTTGACACCCTGAGGGTCAATTAAAAGCATTTAACAAGATTTGCTTCATTAAAGTTTTAAATTTTTTTTTGTTTAGATCAAAATTTTCACATGATAATATTGATAGATTATTTTCCAAATAAAGAAATTGCCAATAACAATTATTTTCTAAGTAACCCCCCCCCCCCCCCCCGAATTTTTTTTTGTTTTTTGCATGTCATACTCCAATAACACTATTCCAAACAGGAAAAAATCCTGGGATGCCTCCAACTGATAATTCTTGGTGCATGCAATAGCTAGATTCACACCTATAATAGTTTTTAAAATAACCTAATATCTAATTCCTTGTGTAAAAAATTAAATGCATATTTTTTAATTGTCATGTCAGTGTGTGAATTGTATTATGTTGTTTTTTCTTTTTTAAAAATGAATAATTGAAAACAGATTTATAAATTTCATTACCTTTTAATTACTTGTATACAATGTAAATAAAGATTTTAGTATAATAATAATCAAAGTACATAAAGTAAAAGTTTATAATTGCAAAGGCACGTTAAAGAGTGCCCCCATGAAAACTTGTCGCAGAATAAAGTGCCCTTTTGATTTTTGGATTACCATGCCCTTTTTAGGGTCTAGATTTAACACTAAAGAAAGTGAAAACATACAACTGAGGGTGTTTTTTTGACACATTTAGAACAAGTACTTATTGTAGAAGGAAGGAAACAGGTCATTCCAAGGGAAGTTGGTCCTTATCCAGTTATGATATTCAGGACAAGTTCTCTATCTCGCTCTGCATAAAATTCATCTCAGTGCTTGGTATTCTCTTTCCTTTCCCCCCCCCCCCCCCCCCCTATTTCTTTCCATGGACTTCATCTCTTAAGTCGGTTCTGTAAATTGAGTATATGCCACATTGTCTAATATGAACAAATTACAAGATTATCATTCTGTGGGAGTTTTCACTCTATTTCTTTTTGTCTTGACCATATTTTCTCATCAGATACTCTCCTAATGAACAGTTTGAACTATTTTTTAAAGTATGAAATTGGTCAAGATCTTGGTAAAGCATTTTGGATATTTCAGAAATGTTAAGCACGGTTGTATTAGTTCTTAACTTGTAAACAAGGATTAAACACATAGCCTGTCAGTCATACAACCCCTACTAGGACATGCAGTGAATGACAAGATCTCTGTTCATCTTATTCATGTAAAAATCTCTACATACAAAAAAAAGTAAATGTACCAGAAGGAATTAGTCAAAGCGAATAATGAACTTGCATCTCCTTATTGGATAAACACAGCCTGGAACCAGACATCTTTTCCTATTATATACTCTTGATATTTGTAACATTATCGTCTGAAAACAATTACATGAAAAAATAAAGAAAAGGGAATTTTTTCATCACAAGACACATGCCCCCAGGGGTGATACCGGTAATTTTCATTTATTTATTTAAAAATTCAAGGTCATGAAGTTGCTTATTTTGTGAAATTTTCATTTCTTGAAATTTTCTGCTTATTGAAGCAGCAATATTTACCAAATACCCCCCTCCCCTCAAAAAATGATGGAGAAGTGTTTTGGTAATGACCAATTATACATTTTTACAGCCGGATGACTTTGGTAGTTGAAACGGAAAGGTAAGAGATGGATCATAATCCATCAGGATTTACCTCATTTCGATATTGTTTTATTTTTATATCTGTATGCCCTCAGCATGACCTGTTCTTTGTACTGTATTTTGCCGTCTTTATTAATAACGTAACTCTTCCAGGACCAAGACAGCTGCTAAGAGACTCAAGAAATTTTTCCATACGGTCCGATTCATTTCCAAATTGAGGCCGTGAGTTTCGTCTCTCTCTTTCTCATGCATGCACATGTCTCTTTCCTGTTTGCTAGCTATATATAGTCGTTTATATTCCTTTTATGCAGTGTGTATAGAATCAATTGACATATAATGCTTTTGATATGGTGTTTTTGATGTGTTTATCTTGCAGTGTGTGTCATTTGTATCAATTTAAATATAACGCTACATTAACAGCATGTTATCAGGGTATGAAGACTCAAGATAGATCTTTCAAGATTGACAATGCTCATTGAATGATTGTAAAGTAAAAAAAAAAAATAACAAACAATTTTTAATACTTAGGGGGTGTTCAGTTAGAAATATATGAGGCGCCGTTTTGGTATTTACTGCCAAAAAGTGATATCACCTATTCGAATAGGTGATATCACCTATTCAATTGGTGATATCACCTATTCGAATAAGTGATATCACCTATTCAGCTTCTGAATAGGTGATATCACCTATTTGAATAGGTGATATCACCTATTCGAATAAGTGATATCACCTATTCGAATAGGTGATATCACCTATTCAATTTGAATGAGTGATATCACCTATTCGAATAGGTGATATCACCTATTCGAATAGGTGATATCACTTATTCGAATAGGTGATATCACTTATTCGAATAGGTGATATCACTTATTCCTTTTGAATAGGTGATATCACTTATTCGAATAGGTGATATCACCTATTCAAATCAAATAGGTGATATCACCTATTCGAATAGGTGATATCACTTATTCGAATAGGTGATATCACTTAATCATTTTGAATAGGTGATATCACTTATTCCAATAGGTGATATCACCTATTCAAATTATTTATGAAATAACAACTGCTCCCAAGACTACAGCCTTTAATTCTCATTTACTTTCACTTTCGTTTTATAACTTACCATTCTTGCAGACAATGGATTACAGCTTCGCATTTAGTTTTAAGCAGCCCAGTAGAATTTGTAGTTTGTTTTGCTCACAAATTATATTTATTACACTTATCTATCATGTATACTATAGGAAAATTCAAAGGGTCTGTAAGTCTCGTTGACTTTCACTTTCGTTTTATAACTCCCGGGTACCTGAGCGTTCTTGGAGACAATGGATTACTTAAGTTGTAAGCATCGCAGTGGAATTATTAAACTTGTAGTTTGTTTTAATTCCCGATTGTTGCAAAGAAGAGGAGAAAATGGATTGATAAGATGCAGGTGAATAGCGTTTAATTGCTTTATTTTTTCATTACATAACGTAAACACAAGCTATTCCGAGGGGGCCAAGATTAGCCAACATACTTAAGCATAAAGGGAAAATTAAATCGTTTTTATTCTAAAATCGTCTGTATTCAAAAGGTACTCTTATCTACAGATTGGTTTCATAAATTTAAAGCATTGATTTAGCTTACAATATGGTATAATTTGGAGTATTGGACAGGTATACATGAGATTGGGATATTGAATGCGATGTCATTGAAAGCAAATAAAAAAATAGATGTACCCAAATGCATCGACCATGGGAATACAAAGTTGAATACCACGTCGATAGCATATGATCTTTGTAGAAAACACATTTTTTTTTAATTTAATTACTACAATAAAAAAAAAATGGTCAGCTCAAAATTGGTCATTCTGTAGGCTACCCTGTCTATTCAGAAATAAAAATGGTCACATACACTAAAAAAATAATTATTTTTTATTTTACAAAGAAGAAGGCATTTTTTTCATTTACACATACAAACTGTATTAACTGCCAAGTTTCATGACCACCCCCCCCCCCCTTTTCCAATACTTCTACAATTATGAGACAGACTTTTTTTTTCTTGAAATAGGCATTTTTCTCCATTTGTCATAACATATTACAGGGCTGCACAAGGTACTGAAAAAGGGACAGCGCTTTGAGTGAATGTGTTATCCATGTATCTGCAAATGAAGCAGATCCCCCAGTTATTATACTCATGGAGAGTGTAACAACTTCCAACTTGTTAATGACAGAACTCCATTTAAATCAGGTACAAGTTAAAGTTTAGGCTGCACAATTCTTTATTACAATATTCAAAACTTAATAATTCAGGATCAAGTTCACACAAGCTCACATTCCATGGTTACTTACAACACCATTATGCTAGATAAATTTGTTATACACTTTCATGTTAAATAGTCAAATTTGATTGGTTTAAAAAACATTTGTTAACAAGTACTATTACCATACTGCATGCCAGACATTACATCCCAATGGTTGAAAATGCATGACTACGGGTAACAGTATATACAGTAATAAAAAATGTTAACTGTGCAGAATGTTTGCACGTTCGTTTCACCTTGTTGTTTTCTTTAAAATGCATTCTATAACAAGAAAAATATTACCTGTTTATTTTGGGTGATGTGAAATTCTTACCCCTTAAAAACCATTGCTGACCGAGGCGAGGTCAGCGATGGTTTTTGTGGTATAACAATTTCACGTTATCCTACTAAACTTGTAATATTTTCATGTTATATGTACTTCTATTTGTAAATGTTAATGACTGTGAAAAACATAAATATTTATAAATTAGTAAAATCAATTTAATACACTATGAATACACAAAAGGACAAATTTGTACATAATTCTCTATGATTTGGTTAATAAGTTTATATAAAGGATGTAAATGGACATGACATATCATTGTTAATATTCCAGAAAGTGTTCACTGTTTTTCTTGTAGATGCTTCTTTCCATCTGATGTTTTCCAGGTTTTTGTGAAAAGTTTTCTTAAAAATGGCACCATTCAACTACAAATACTAGCCAGTGGAACTGTGATATCAATCAACTGCTTATGACACTATTAATTGGCAGAGAATTTATTTTTTTTTTATTTGGGACAAGCAATCTGTTTCAAACATTTTATACCTGCAAATTGGTACATGTACTTCATGAAATGCTTGAAGGATGCTAAAGGCTACTGAAATTCCAAGCCAGATGAAATTCAAAAGGATTGATACAAAAGTCATTTGAAGTTTTCTATTCTTAGTGATGAGTGTTTTTCAGGATGCCCTCTGATATCATAGGTACAACTGGTCACTGTCCTTTGTTAGTTACACATGCAGACAACTTATTAAGGCAGTGATATAAGTAGCTCGAAGTGATGCTTTATTGTTTTCCTCAGATTTATAACCTGGATTGATCTCTGATGCAGTAATTTAAAGCCATGTCTTTTCACTGTCACAAAGTACTGAAATAAAAATAATTTTGATTAAAATATTTCTTTTAATTCACATCATTAAATTTTTAAGCTACAGAAATTCAAATTAATTACCTATTAGTAAATAGAAATCTTTAATTGATTAGCAAGCCTTTGCATTGTCAGATCCTTTTCTGAAAGGGCCATTTACCTTTAACAATGTCAGGACAGGTGAGGCAACTGGCTGGTCTTCATGCTGGAAGTGTGTGTTAACTCTGTAATCTTTTTAAACAAAACCATCCAGTGATGTCCTAAGATTGCCAGATGAGCAGACATATACCTGTATTTAAGAAAGATTCTGTAACATGACATAGAATTTTTGCACAGCTTGACGCACAACTGATGGTATCTTAGGTGCCTGCAAAATAATAAATCTGGCACATATTTATTTATTTGATACAAATCAGAACAAAATTTGTCCTTTTACAGAACAAATTATTTTCATTTTAAAGAAAAGAGAAATGCATATGTACTGTTTTAATACATATAACCTGTATTATTGGATATTTTCACCCCATTCTAATTTTTAAAATATTCACTCTTTCACCCTTGAAAACAATTTTGCCCTTTTAAAATTTGATCAGACACATTTGTGTTTAAAAGATATATGCTGCCTTCTTCGAATTTGTCCCGTTTTAAATTCACCTACTTGTAAGGAGGGCAGAATGAGAAAAATAAAACTTAACTGGGGCGAAAAATTTCCAGAACAAAGTACCATTACTTGCCTGCCTGTTGTACTATAACTCCTCCAACCTTACAATATTCTATAATCATTGCTTTCATGCGATACCCCCCAGTGGATTGATGGTCTCTTTTCCAAATTATATGCACTTTCTAAAAAGAATGAATTTGTCAATTTATAAAATTTAGTAATACAAGTTAATAAAGACAGTAAAACAATGTTAACAACATTTATATGCAAATGAACCTCTGTACAAATCACTTATAAATGATTGACAACTTGTATGGAATATATCGAATACCCTTAATTTTGACATTTGGAAACCCAGCGTTAAGGCCAAACAAAAAATATGTGTGGTTCTGGTTACACCTCCAAAAAAAATAGGGAAGGTGGGTAGGGATTTTTTTTTTTTTTTTTTTTTTTAACAAAATGATTTTCTAAATTTTTCCAAATAATACCTATTTCTTTTCGTTAGCATAAGTGAACTATTTTATGTGTAGAGTGTTAGATATGTTTTCTCTTAAGCATATGGATTAGATATGTGCTTTAATGTGTGAATAAAATGTCTTGGGTATTTAAACAGTTGTTTGCTGATTCTATTCATTCGAGTTCATACTCATCCAGAAAATACAATGTTTGAAGATCGAAAATCAGCATGAGCAAATTGAATTATTTAACTGATATTTGGATATTATATTTTCTTTTTTTAGAATGTTAAGTTTTTACGAAGATGATAAGTGCTGTCCTTGTTTTTAAAGGATGATATTAATTTCAGAATTGTATATTATAAGTAAAATTAATGGATATCTTAAGCATTATACATTAAATCTTAAATATAGATCATGATTTCTCCATCGGAATCTGCTGCGGAAGTCTTTATACAGGTATATAAAATCTAAAATTGTATATTATAGAATGCGAAAAAACAGAAATATTTTGTGAAGAGCTGAGTATATAAATCATAACTAATAAATGTTTTGTTTATTTTGAATTCAGTCTTTTCCAACTATGGTTCAGAAAAGAAATGTTTTATTTGTGGATGAACAGAGTGAAGGAGAAAATAAGTGGCATTTCAATGTGGCGTGAAATATACTAGTCAACATTGGTAGGGGGCACCCTAGTTATGAATATGAAACAAATATTTTTAAATCAACAAGATGTGTTTGTGAAACACTGATGCCCCCGTATGGCATCTTATGGCGAAGGTTAAAGTTTCTCAAATGCAAGTCAAAATCCAGGCCAAAAGATAAAAAATGTTAAATTTGAAAGCCCTAGCTGCAACTGTTCAAAAGTTATGGCAAAGGTTAAAGTTTTTTAAAAGTAAGTAAAACATCACGGTCAAGGTCAAAGTTGTTGGTATCCAAAGAAAGGTCTTGTTACAAGGATTACATATGTGAAGTATGAAAGCCCTAGCTCCAACCGTTCAAAAGTTATGGCCAAGGTTAAAGTTTTTCAAAAGTAGGTCAAACTCTAAGGTCAAGGTCAAAAGGTCATAGTTGTTGGTATTCAAAGAAAGGCTTTGTCACAAAGAATACACATGTGAAGTTCGAAACCCCAAGCACCAACTGTTCAGAAGTTATGGTCAAGGTTAAAATCTCATAAAATTTTGCAAAAGTGGGTCAAACTCCAACGTCAAGGTCAATAGGTCAAATATGATGGTACCCAAAGAAAGGTCTTGTCACAAAGAATACACATGTGAAATATGAAAGTCATAGCTCCAACCAATCAAAAGTTATGGGCAAGGTTAAAATTGACAACAGACAGATAGACAAACAGACAAACAGACAGACAGGACAAAAACAATATACCCTCCGGATCTTTCGATCCAGGGGCATAAAACTAATGAAAACACAATCTTTTCTTTTTGTAAAAAAATAAAGTCCAAGGTGAACATCCTTTTGTTTAAAATCAGTGTTTATAAATGAAATTAATTACTTTTATCCAGAATAGTTCTTATTTTACTTAATAATAAATTTTGAATGATAAACTTTTAAGAGCTGTCAGAGGAAAAGAATGTGACACCTATACTTTGTACAGTAATGTTTAAAACAAAATAAATCACCTAAGCAAGATGACATAGAATGATTCAAATTCGTCAGAATTACAAATATTTAATATTATTAAAATTTTAAATCCTTTCATGAAACCTTTTTGCCTCATTGAAGACTTCATACTTCCAAGCTCATTTCTCATATATATTGGTGTTTTGCAAGTTGACTTTATTCAGGTGAAATCAGCAGTCTTCTTTTTCACGTTTCCTCATGAACTGCTTTTTTTTTTCTACTTTTGGTTTAAAAGAAACGATCCTGATATAAATTATTTAATAATTTACAAGTTAATCTATCTTACACATTGGGCTAATTCTTGCGTAATCAATGCAATCAAATAAATATTTTCTCATGTTATCTTCCCTCTAACTCCAAAAAACGTTACCTGGCCAGCTGTCTGTGTGCTTTCAAGCGAGAAGTGATTTCCTATCCTGACTTCACACCTTTGCGTGCATTAATAATAAAGGGACTAATCAGCATGCACTTGTTATAAACCAGCTGTAAACAGAGCAACTAACTGAATCTCGCCACTCTTGGGCATATTTATTTAATTTTGGCAACCAAAAAACAAACAAACAAAAAACATGGCGCTGGAAAAAGGTATACTGCTGCGCCATGCTAGCTTGCTTTAGATTTAACACCATCAAACACTTGCACTACGTGTTGAAACGATTTTTGCATGGAGGTCACCATTGCTGGAACTAAAACTAATACCGAAGTGGATGACGGAAATCACGGAAAATTCCGGAAAATAAATATGAAAATTGCCAGAAAAAAGTTAAGGGTCGGGGATCTAAAATAGGGACGGTCGGGTAACGGGAACCACACATATTTTTTTTATTTGGCCTAATAATATTCCATACATGATTGAGCTGTCACCTGATGAACCTTTAATTCTTTTCTATTTTTTATATGCTTTATATGTATATGAATTATAAGAGTAAATGTAAGTCCAAAAACTTATTTTGTGACATCAATTTCATACCTGTATTTGAGTTGCCTTTTTGAGGATATACCAGGTAGATTATTCAAAGTCGATGTACATGTAGTCTTACATGCTGCAGTTCTCTTGTACTTTAGCTATAAAATAAATTTTAATGTATACAATTGTGTAAGATGAAAGAATATTTCAAACACTGAAACAGACTGAAACCTTAACAGACCAAAACTTTAACCAAAATATCCTCTATAACATGCTCTCTGAACTGAAGAGTATGGTCATATAATTATTGCAGTCATATGAATTTTGTTCAATGATAAATGCAGAGAGAATTTGCAGAATATATAAAGAAAGTCTTATCGTTGGGAAATAAGCAGGTCCAGTACAATCTCTTAATTTAGCTATATAGCTTGAAATTATAGCTATATAGCTTTATTAAGCTATTCAAAATAGCTTAATTTAGCTATTTATATGCAGTTTTTCACAAAAATTATTTTGGTAAGAAATAGACAAAAAGTCGCATGTATTTGACCATTCATATATGTGCTATGGGCTATCGAAACAACAAGCAAAATCAAAGATATCTCCAACTTTGCAACTTTTGAATACTTTTAAGCAAAAGATAAATTTCTATTATTTGAGTAACTGTCCACTACCTTGTGTGCATTGAGGCATGGATAAGTATGATTGCTTCTCATTGTACTGAATTATTACCAATCAATTATCTTCTTGACCATAATTGGCCTCCTTTATAATTTCATTGAAGAAGTAACTGTATCAATTGCGCATGTAGCCTAAAAACTTTTAGAACTTTGAGTACAAAGTCTCTTTTGTTTCTATTTTCCTAATTATCTCCCCTTGTTTAAGGGTCACAACCCTAGTTTTAGTATAAATGGAAGCCCTTGGCCCAAGGATACCCTGTGACAAATTTGACAATAATTGGCCAAAGGGTTCTTGAGTTATGGCCCATATTCTAAAAATTTTACGCACACCGCACAAATGGCCATAGCATTAGCTCTTTGGGCCTTTGGCTCAGAAGAGCTAAAAATGAACCTCTTGCATTGAATTTTGGTTGATATTTTTTACTGTTTTTTTATGAACAATGTACAGTATTTTCACCCAAATTCCAGTATTTTGAGGACTGCTGTACAGTATTTGGGCCTAAAAATTATTACATGAATGCAAGGAGATTTTAATGAGTGAGTTTTATAATGCATCAATTTCAGATGAGTTCAAGGTTGAGTATCATCACTGCACCAAGGTGCGACTTTTTGTGCATGCTGAGAAAAGTACACATTTAAGAAAAACTGATATAAAATAGCTAAATTAAGCTATTCTGAATATAGTTAGAATAATCTAACTGTGTCTCGGGACAAGCCCTCACCACAGTTAGAATACCTCCCATATACTTGCAATGTAGCAAATCAGAGTGGATCCACTCCGAAATGATTTTGAAGAATACAAAAGGAGTTGCATTGAAAATAACTACCAAATTAATCATAACAAACATTTTTGAGATTGTATATGCCTTTTAACCTACAAATAAATCCATATATATACGAAAATTCAACTCATTTTCTCAACGTTTTTTCCTCGCTTCAAATTTAACGCCATGTTGACATTCGGAACTCTCTGGATTCTTCATACAAAATGCAGAGAATTCGAGTTATTGCCCGTGTTTATTTTGCTACATTGCGAATACACAGAACAAATTCTATCGTTAAACCGGGTCCATAGGACAATATCATTTTAACGATAGAACGTTCTATCTATTCTGAATAGCTTAATAAAGCTATATAGCTAAATCAAAAGATTGTACTGGACCTGATAAGTGCTTTCAAACATTGAATACTTATAAAACTAGACCCACTGACATGCAACAGCTTAATTTCTGTTGATAAATGAAGCGTATTCTGAACAAATTATTTACCCAAACAAAGGTGATGCTGTCACAAGATGACGTTCGTACCCATCTGACACTTACACTACTCCTCCTTAATCAGCTGGTAATAACATCATTATCCTCGAATTCAAGAAAAATCTGTTAATAAATTAGTTGTAATGATGATAACAAAACTATTCTAATCAGATACAAATGTATAATATAAGACTTCTATTTCACCAAAGAATACCCAAGAAACAGGTGACATTCTCTGACTTGTTTACCTGTACTTCGATCGAAATTCTCCTCCTACTTGCTCGCACCCAAGCTTTTATGACACTCAATTTATCCATCGTAAGTCAGAGAACCCTTCGGCTTTGTACAACTGCTTAAACTTTCCTTATACGCTTTGTGTAAACCATAAACATGCATAACCCAATACACATCTTGCATCTCCATGTGTGAGGTACCCGGAAGTTAATATTATCGAAAAATCTCGCGAGTCACGTGACGAGACTTACAGACCCTAATGCAGCCCGAATTTGCTTGGTTCCAATGAAAATGTAGATAATCTTGAGGAAGGGAGCATTCATTATTTATTGTTGTAAAAAATGCAAATAGGTGATATCACTTATTCGAATTGGTGATATCACCTATTCAAATTGAATAGGTGATATCACTTATTCGAATAGGTGATATCACTTATTCGAATAGGTGATATCACCTATTCAGCACGAATAGGTGATATCACCTATTCGAATAGGTGATATCACCTATTCATTTCGAATAGGTGATATCACCTATTCGAATAAGTGATATCACCTATTCGAATAAGTGATATCACCAATTCGAATAAGTGATATCACCTATTCGAATAGGTGATATCACCTATTCAATTTGAATAGGTGATATCACTTATTCGAATAGGTGATATCACCTATTCGAATAGGTGATATCACCTATTTGAATAGGTGATATCACTTTTTGGCAGTAAATACCAAAACGGCGCCTCATAGAAATACATACATGTATGCATAATTTTCATTTCATTGATCATGATTTAGATTATCAATAGAGAATGTTCAGTGAATGCTAAATAGCATGGAGATATTTGTTGTAGATGATATTGATAAAAAGAATAGTGTTACTAATGGAATTTCTTGCATGAAAGACTGCTCCCTTAGGAGAAAGAATTCAAACTGAATTTCCCATCATACTAAAAATAATACATGACAATCTTCATGTACATGTAGCAAAGTCATAGCATGATCGTCATTTATAATCTGTATAGTATCTGAGGTACATAAAAACAGACATCTAGATGTATTGGCTATGTTGATGAAGTCTGGACGTAAGATAAACCACAAATTAGTTCAAATTTTTATACCTGATAAATTAGCTGCATTAGAACGAACTTGATAAGAAAGACAGGTAATACACAACATTGTACATATATATATCCATGTCATAATTTTTTTTACGTTATCAAATTTGGGGTGTGGGAAAAATGTTCCTTTCTGAGCTTAAGCACATGGCACTTAAATACTTTGACAAAAGCAGTCAAGGTTTTTAAATCTAAGTGCAAATACATAAGCTAGATAGTGCCAAAAATTACATTCTTGTATATACCTTATTTTTGACAAAAAGAAATTGCCTCTTTTTTGTCAAAGCTAGAACTAAGTGGCACAGATCTAAAAAAAAAAAAAAAAAAAAAAAAAAATTCTCATAATGCTTTGTACACTTTTTCTGTAATCTAATCATGTCTTGCTATAATTAAACAATATATTCTATTCTGGTATTTATATATATGATTATTACCTATATACCATTATTATAAGGGTGATGGGACAAATACTCTACAGGATCATGATCTAATATTAAAGGTAGAAATAAGTTTGTGCATTCTTTTGTTCAATGACTGTTACAATTATCATATACTTGAAAACAAATTAAAAAGTCTCTGTGTCTATCTGAGAGAGAAAAAAATCAATAAATCTGACGCATTATTCATTACTCTGTATTATATCACATGAAGTCTGATTCACTTTTCTGTCAAGTTTTTATAATTATTTTCTTTATGTATGATGTTTAAATACTTGCTTACCTCATAATAACTTTTTTCTTCATTTTCTAGTTTTAGTGAGAGTTACTTTACAGTCAAAGGGGCGGCACTAATTCTGCCACAGAATGAACAAGAGTCAGGATATGCTTCCAAGCGGATAACAAAGAACTGCGACAGTAAGACTTAAAATTGTATTAAAAATCTTAATTATAGTAATTTTTTTCCTTCTTGACATTTTAATTAAAGTCACAGGTTTCTTTCATGAAAAAAAGTAGAGACTTGGTTTGATATTACTGTTCAAAATAAATGTCATTAAACTAGCTGATACAATGAATGCATGGGAAATCTAAAAATTTAAGATTTGTTGATATAGAATTATAATTTGTTTGAATATAAAATAGCACTTCTTTTGAGCTGAAATAGACAAACTTGAATATCTACATGTATGTTGCAAATATATGTACCATGATTAAAAAATATATAGATAAATTTATTTTCCAATTATGAGAGCTCTAGGTAAATCTTGAGGGTGTAGACCTCTTGTTTTCTACACAATATCATATTGTCAGTGTTGACACAATGATAATTATCACTAATTAACACATGTTTGATTACAGACGAGATACAGAGTCATCTGCAGTCGATGTTTTACCTGTTAAGACCACAGGACACAATAAAAATAGTGAGTGTTGATTTCACCATAAGTCTGTCACCTTAGATGTTCAGCTGGCACCGTCTGTTACATTATAGTGGGTGTAGTCTAGGGCATTGAAACCTTGTCATATTTTTCATAAACGCTAGGCACTTTTACTAACCATACATTTTGTGTGCTTGTGCAAGTAAACAAGTTATACATGTATTTTCATAATGAATATATGCATTTTCAAAAAGAGTGAACAATTAATATGTATTTCAAGATATTACAGTATGTCATCCATTTAATGATTTGGTGAATGGCTTTGACAACATGAAATATGTTTGGATTAATTATAATTTTAAATGTTTGTAACATAGATTATTCATTTTACAGATACATGTTAAAAAAAGATAAAGTGACTGTGTAATATTGTTGAAGTCAAATCTAGCGTATTTATTTCTTAACATAGATTTATAGTACCGGTACTTACTCCTTTGGTCTCACCTAACTGATGAAGCTTGAAAATAAAGTATATGTAATTAATTAATTCATCAGGACCAAGTAGCTAATAGCTAGAAATTGAATATCCTAATCACATTGTAGGCTGTGAGACTGGAAACTACGAATCCCACTGGTAACCCACGGTACATGGCGGTGGTGTCATGTGTGGGTCGCCAGGACGAGGAGGAGTCGGTGATATTGGGGATTGACTGTCAGGAGAAAGCCACCATAGGGCTGGTATACCCCATCTTCTCTGACACCTCCATCAAACTCGATGGCGATGGGTAGGTTTACTGACTTTGGTCCTTTGTATTTTCGCTTTTATTTTCACATTTTTTCAACTCATTATCACATTTAATTCTCATGTGTCAGCTGGTACTTGTTCACATTATTATTAACATTGTATTACATATTGGGTTAACATAAGTCTTTTGGTATAAAAATTGGAACACAGTGTGCATACAAATCAAAGGGGACAGATAAACTTGTTTTTGGGGAGAGGATACTTCTTTTTTTTTATACTTAAGTGCCAGCTACATCAATGTCATCTATAAATGCGGTTAATGTCAGGACATATATTTAATGTGTTAATGTCAGTACATTTATTTGATGTGATTTTCTTCTTTTCCTTTATAGTGGTTTTATTGTGTCCTCAGATGGCAAGCTACATGTCTTCAAACCGGTGTCTGTGCAGGCCATGTGGTAAGAAACTCGTACTGTACACAGAATAGGTAGAGTGTACAGGCAATGTGGTAAGAAACTCGTACTGTACACAGAATAGGTAGAGTGTACAGGCCATGTGGTAAGAAACTCGTACTGTACACAGAATAGGTAGAGTGTACAGGCAATGTGGTAAATAAACTTATACTATACCCAGAATAGGTAGAATCTGTATAGGCCCCATAGTAATAAACTCATACTCAACAAATAATAGTAAGAGTGTTCAGGCAATGTGGTAAGAAACTTGATTGTACACAGAATAGGTAGAAAAAAGTTACTTAATATTCATTTCACAACAGAAGGAGAATTTTGTAGCTGAACTCTTTAGATAAATTTATTAAAGTTAAAACCTGAATGTTTGATATTCTTCGTTATCAGTCTTTAGATTTTGCAATGTACACATGCAGTTATCATGAAAATGACATAAATGCAGGGTTTTGATGGTTTCAGGTCAGCTTTACAGAGTCTCAATAAGATTGTTAAAATGGCTCGTGACAATCGCCACATTCCTGCAGGCTTGTCACATACTTGGACAGGGTATTATGAATCTTCTAGTCTAAGATCCAGTCTCACCCAAATCACAGAATGGTGAGATTTCGTTGATTTTTGCATTCATTCAACTTTTTATTTACTTTTCAATTGACAACATTTTTATATGTAAAGGATATTAACTTCATTTTTTCCAGCTTTTTATCTATTATTTGAAGTGTTCTCAAATCTATGTAAATTTCTAGAATGGGCTACCTGTACAGAAATGTCACATTTTTGTGATAAAATACATCCAAACAAACACTTTTTGTACTTTTAAGAACGATGTTAGATCAGATAGATGGCATATGTATTTCTTTCATGTCCTTTCAGGCACACTAATGAAGATGTAGAGTTTTTCAAGTCAATGCCAGTTTTTGTTGAAACTGATGAGTAAGTATTCCATAAATACATATACGGTAAATTTCATTTTTTTCTATTATCATAGATGAAAATCTTGTAAAAGGTTCAAGAAATATGTATTTTCTCCACAATTTTTCAGCTGATCTGAGTTTGATATGTGTAATCTACATGCATGTGTATATCTGTAACATTCTGTGATTTTAGTGAGGAGTCACAGTTTAAGAAGAGACTGAATGTAGAGCTGAAGAATGTCATGATGAGAATGGATCTAGAGGAAGCTACATGTAAAGAGGTGAGTGTAATTAGTACAAATAATTAGTATGCATAATGAAAGTACATGAGTCACAGAGGCAAGACACACAAATCACTTCAGATGTAAACCTTGCACTACTTAAAAACTAAAGTGCTTCTAACAATACTTAGGTACGTATATTAAGTATTTATCATTGAGTTTTATGGAGTAGTTTGCAATAATTGAAAGCAAGAAGATAAAGAGTTTCACAGAAAATAAATTTTTAAAAATGTTTATCCCAGATACGTCAAGAGCTTGAGGAAGCTATGGGGACGGATTTATCGGAGTACAAGAGTTATGTTGACCAGGAAATGATGAGGATTTTGGGACAGATGGACTCGCCAACTAAAATTGAGGACTACCTCTACCTCGGTTCAGAGTGGAATGCTTCCAACATGGAAGAACTCCACAACAATGGGTAAATTTTACTGGTATTTTAAAGGTGTTACACTGCCTTAATGAAGCCATGATAATCATGTCACAGGAAGTCAAGTTTAGTAAGATTTCCAGACAAAAAATGGTTGAATTCTCACCTGTGAAGATTACACACTGAAGAAAGAGATTTTTTGTCATCTATAGATAAGTGGAATGTAGTTCTTGATAAATATAATGTTAAATTCATTTTTGAAATAGATTATAATGAAATATTTATAAAAAAATTCATTAAAGAAATTCATATATTGGATAAAAATCATAGAGAATCTCTTCTCTGTGCAAAACATGCATGAAAAGGAAACAGAATTCTGTACACATATGTATATAAAAGCCAGTCTATTTAACAGCACTTTCTCTGTGTTTTAGTGTGGGACACATTCTAAATGTAAGCAGAGAGATTGACAACTTTTTCCCTGGATGTTTCGTGTACCAGAACATCCGTGAATGGGATTCTGAAGAAACGGACCTCATGAAGCACTGGGACAAAACATTTATGTTCATCAAGGAGGCTAGGTAAATCATGCTTGACAATTTATATATTTACCCCTGCAACAATGTTGTTGGGGGGTTGAACTGGAATCACAGTGTGCACCTGTCTTTTTATTTGTTTTGAACTCTGGTTAATAACAGTGTTTTGGTTGATTCCAAGCTTATCAATTTTGATTTCTATAACAAATTTGCATACATGGGAGAATGCCCCCATGGGAGGGGAAATATAAATCCTAGTCAGCAGTTCTAGTTCTTAATAAGTGTGACAGTACACACACTTTTTTGAAATACACATGTATATATTTCTTTGCTTATTATAAAGACCATGTACATCTGTATAGAGAATATACAGGTTAAGTTTTCCTTAGAAAGAAAGTATCTTTTCCAGGAATCGAAATTCAAAAGTTTTAGTCCATTGCAAGATGGGGATCAGCAGATCTGCATCTACTGTAAGTTTCAGTATAACTTCCCAGACAATTTTACTACTTTTATATTATTAGCACTGTCAAAGTTGATTTCACCATTAAGTTATGAAGAATAGAGCTTGTATATTCAGCCTTAACTTGTTCATACTTAGGTGATGGCGTACCTTATGAAGGAGCATAGGATGTCGAGACAGGAAGCGTATGATTACGTAAAGGAGAAACGTAGCTGTATAATGCCAAACTCCGCCTTCTGGAAACAGCTGGAAACTTACGAAGGCATACTGCAAGCCAAGTAAGTTGTTATGTTTACAGTTACTTTTTAATGGCATTAATATTTGAAAAATCATATCAGTGCAATTTTAAAACAAGCACACAAGGTATGGCAAAACAGACTGAAGACAACAGTAAAATTACATTAGGTGTAACTTTTATTCAGAGCAAAGATTTATGAAAAAGAGGTTGTGAAATAACTGGGGGTATGTATACTAAGGTATATCTCCACATTTTGGCTGTCTGGATATTGTGTTGATATTTGTTGATGATAATAATAATTAAGGTACTTTTACTCCCCTTAATCTTTCCTTGACACTTAATGCACCAATTCCTTTTGTATTTTATTTTGGGAAAATTTCAACAAATAAATCCTATTTGTTGTATGATGTCATTTGTAAACCTGTTTTATAATTTGATTTCAGCCTTCATTTTGCCAAATGGAGCATTTTGTTTCACATATAATTGATTAGTCTCAGGCTGACACTTTTTTTTTGTTCCTATACCCAATGCATCAACATAAATGTGAAAATTTTTTAAATCAGATCACCATATCTTTAATTTAGAGCATAGTGTTTCACAATACACCTCTTGATTTAATCCAATGAAATTGTTTTTAGAAATCTTTTCAAAATATAAATTTCCTTTGGCTTCATAGCATACAAGTATTTTAAGGGGATTTGAATATGAAGCCCCATAATATTTTTGATTTACAGTGTATTTTTTTTTTATTTTGATAAATGTTGATATAATAAATACTTGTATCTATTGAATAAAAAAAAAAATAAATAAAGTAAAAATTTAAAGCCTACCTTGAGTGTTTTGAGAAAAAAATATTGAAAATGATTTTTAAATGTAAACATATATATACCCATGATTAATTTTGAAAAATTGTAGGAGAAAACTTGAGCTGTTTAAAAGCAAGTCCCAACAAGACTTACTGGATGCTTCCATGGAGGAAGATGATGTGGGCTTCAACAGACATCATCATCATCACCTCTTCACGGAGACTGACATGACCAGGTGTCATAGTATGCCAGGTGGCCTGGATAATTCTGTATTTTATCATCCTGGTACGTGTACTGTTCAGTGCTGTATTACAATTATAGCCGGTCAGTTGGTTCAGTCCTCAGCCAGTTGGTAAACCAATGGTTTCCAACCAATATCTTAGGAATTAGCTTGGCAGTACATGTAATCTAATTTTGGAAACATGTTGGCCATGTAAGAAGATGACTTCTATGGATTTACTGAATTATCCAATAAGGTCAAAGGTTGCATGGATTTTGACTTAACCACATTAATATATTTCCTTCAGTATCTTGAGAACAATGAAATTAAACAATATTATGTATACGTCTAGTATATACATACATGTAAATGGATTAGACAATGGGCAAAGTTGCTTCTTTAAGTCCTTTTCATATGAAAACCATTTGATAATCTTAAAGCTCAGTTCATAGTTGTCAAGGAACTTTTTGTTTCATAGTTGTCAAACTTCATCTTTAGTTTTTTTTTCTACTGTGCTTGCCGTATGTTTGTACATTTTTGTCACTATTCTTGATACATCTTTGTCACAATTCTTGACAACAGTAGTTTGTGAATTACACTCCTATTCACAGATTATGAACCATGCCACATGGAACCAGATATGGAGGCTGAATCCAGAAGTGCTGACTCAGCAGAAGACTCCCTGTCTGATCATCCCTCCCCCAAACCTGAAGAAGAGGAAGCCTCAAAGAAAGATCTGGCCTACTACATAGGGGAGGAAGATGATGGTCACCAGTCGGAAGGCATGGAAGAGATAGATTGGAACAAGCCAATGTCATCTTCACTGCCAACATTCAAAATTATTAAGCCAGATGAGAGCTGGATAAGGGGAGAAGCTGAGAAAGAAGAAGAAAGTGAAGAGAAGAAGTCTGATGTGGAAGTGAAGGTCATTGCTGCTGATAATGGAGAAATGTCAAAACAGAGTCCAGAGGAGGAAGAGAAAGTGTCCAAATCCGATGATAGTGCTATGGAAACTAACAGTCCCTTTGTTCATTTGAAAGAAAACATTCCCTGGAATCCAGGGACTGTGAAAAAGACAAAAGAAAACATTGAAGGCAAAAAGACTGAACCTTTGGTAGGAGGAGAGAGCTTCATTCCTGATCAGATAATTGTGATAAAGGGTGCAGAGAATGTTGGTGCAAAACCGGATCTGAAGCTGGATCTGGCTGGAGTTACAGTGTCAGAGAGCTCGGATTATGGTAGGGACACATGCACTCCTACATCAGAGAGTAGCAGAAATTCCGGATCTGTGTATGAAAAAGAGGAAATTCCTTTGGCACCTGGAACTGTAAAAAGAACTCTCAAGGAAATAGAGGAAAAGCATGGGTAGAGTATTTCTTTTTATGCCACCAGAACATTTATGTTTTGTATCTCATGCTAATTTGCTTATTCCAAAGTTACAGAGTAAATCAAGAGACTTATATTTTAGATATTCTTTAGGTTGTAGTCTACATGAAGTGTATTTGGTTAATGTGCATTTTTTTCTTTTTTTTTGTGAAATAGGTTTTTGAGAAATAAGGACCTACCTCCACTTCCACTTCAGAGATCAGAAAGTTTAAAGAGTCCCAGAGACAAGGTGAGACGTCGGCGTATGGACCGTGAACGTCGTAAGACCTGTAACCCAGTCCTAGTCAGTTCCCCCAGAAGTCCTGAGGAGGAGGTGGATTTTGAATGGAGGAGACACAGTACAGGGGAAACGTTCTCTTCCAAGCCTGGTACAGAGGAGAAATCACCAGAAACCAAACAAGCTGTGTACAAACTGATGGGGGAAGAAATTACTGTAGAAAAGGGCATTGTGAGGAAGCAGAGAGAAGGTAAATATAAGGGAGGGCATCCTACACAGTCAGAAAACAAGTGAATAAATTTTTAATATGAGTTTAAGGTGGGGGTGGTATTTAAGTTCAATTTAGCATATAGGAATCCATTGACTGATTTTCTTGCATAGTGATATTTCATAGTTACTCAAATACTGGATAAGACTAAATGATATGTATGCTAGCAGACACTGTTCATGGCATATTTACAGGAAAATTATATTTTATGAAACTTAAAATACATGTATAATCTATATGTACATCCATTTTTATACCCCACACAACTAGTTGCGGGGGGTATAATGTTTTTGACCCGTCAGTCAGTCAGTCAGTCAGTCAGTCCGTCATGCCTGTTTTTTTGTCAGCGCAACTCCTCCTAAACTGCTGCACAGAATTTCATCAAACTTTGCAGATATTTAGGACACAATGTGTAGATGTGCATACTACCAGGAAATTCCGATTCCTTTATTTTTTCTGGGAATTTCGGCACTTTTCAACTTAGATTTTTGGCCATATCTTGAATGTAGAGATGAACAGTTTGTCAGCGCAACTCCACCTAAACCGCTGCACAGAATTTGGTCAAACTTTGCAGATATTTAGAACACAATGTGTAGATGTGCATATTACCAGGAAATTCCAATTCCTTTATTTTTTCTGGGAGTTTTGGCACTTTTCAACTTAGATTTTTGGCCATATCTTGAATATAGAGATGAACAGTTTGTCAGCGCAACTCCTCCTAAACCGCTGCACAGAATTTGGTCAAACTTTGCAGATATTTAGGACACAATTTGTAGATGTGTTTATTACCAGGAAATTCCGATTCCTTTATTTTTTCTGGGAATTTTGGCACTTTTCAACTTAGATTTTTGGCCATATCTTGAATATAGAGTTGAACAGTTTGTCAGCACAACTCCTCCTAAACTGCTGCACAGAATTTGGTCAAACTTTGCAGATATTTAGGACACAATGTGTAGATGTGCATATTACCAGGAAATTCCGATTCCTTTATTTTTCTGGGAATTTTGGCACTTTTCAACTTAGATTTTTGGCCATATCTTGAATATAGAGATGAACAGTTTGTCAGCACAACTCCTCCTAAACTGCTGCACAGAATTTGGTCAAACTTTGCAGATATTTAGGACACAATTTGTAGATGTGCATATTACCAGGAAATTCTGATTCCTTTATTTTTCTGGGAATTTTGGCACTTTTCAACTTAGATTTTTGGCCGTATCTTGAATATAGAGATGAACAGTTTGTCAGCACAACTCCTCCTAAACTGCTGCATAGAATTTCGTTAAACTTTGCAGATATTTAGGACACAGTGTGTAGATGTGCGTATTACCAGGAAATTCTGATTCCATTATTTTTGCCCTAAGAGTTTTGCCTATTATTGAAGAAACTTTCCAGCTAGGTAATAAGGAAATCCACACTGGAATCAGCCTTTGTAATGACATTTTATGAGAAATAATTTATGACCTTAAAAGACCCCTATTGATTTTGAGATCAAAATATTAATGATTTAACACACACACACAAAATCTTGAATCTTGGATAGTTCTCACCCCCCCCCCCCCCCCCCACCCACCCCCATGGACTTACACTCATTAACAAATCAAAATCACTGAGGAATTTAAATAACAGTTTGTCAGCATAACTCCTGCACTGAATTTACTGAAACTTTGTAGGTATTTCAGACATAATGTATAGATTTGTATATTACCAAGAAATTTTTATTCCATTATTTATCTAGAAACTTCAGCCCAATTAAATTTGTAACATGCAAAGATTTGAATGTCCTTATATGCAAGAAGTTTTTGATGTGATGATTTTTTGCAAGTAATGCCCCTTTTTGAATTATACTGTGTATTTAAAATGCACTGTGCTATTCAGTACATGTTGCATTGTCGAGTTTTGGGGGAGCGTGGGGTATGTGAGCTTGCTCACTTTTTCTTTCATTCTTAGAGTGATTTAAATTTTTATTTCATTTGCAGGAATCGAAGGAAAGAGTCGACAGAGTTCTCCTTGTAATGATGCCAAAGATCAACTGAAGGTTACACCTGATGAACCTAGTAGTACTGAATCAGAAGTTTTGATAAAAGATGACCTTAAGTCTGAGAATGTAAAAAATGTGCCAAATAACAGTGAATGTGCCTCAGACACAAATATTAGTGCCAATAATAATGCAACTAATGAAGAGAGTACATCCAAACAGTCAGTGAATGAAATCAAATCAAATTTTGAGAAGAGCCCTTCTTGTGGGGAGACTCCTAAGCATGAAGTTTGTCCCAAGATTGGAGATTCTTCAAGGACCACCAATCAAAGTGGGGAATCTCCAGAATCACCAAAGTGTTCTTTTGCAGAAAGGAAAAAGACTTTTGAGACTCCTATCCCTCTTGAGAGCCCTGAGGTATCAAGGAGGCCAAAAAGGAAATCTCAAAGTGAGGCTAGGTTTGACCCAGAGACTCTGAAGCTCATTCGAGAGATTGGGTCTGCTTTGATGAACAGTCCTGCTAAGTGTAAAATAGAGACAGACACAGATTTGGATAGTAAAGGAAATTTTAGTCTAGTGAAGCATTTTGTTAGAGACATTGAGAGAAATGAAAGGAAACCTGATAGAGAGATCATCATTATCGACAAAGAATCACAGGCTAGAAGGAAGAGGAACTGGAGATTCAGTGCTCCTACCCCAACAAAGGAGGATCCCAGTGAGGAGAAAAGTTACCTCAAAAGAACAGTGGCCAAATCAACCAGCCAACCAATATCTCTGCTGGAGGATTCGGACAAAGGGACCCTGAGTCAGGATAACATAGGATCTCAACCACAGAAATTGAGTGACCAGAATACTGAAATCAGGAATGAGGTATATCCTTTAACTCTGCCATCTGGTACACCTCCAGAAAACTGCACAGTGTCTGAGGATCATATAGATAAAGTGCATAATTTGGTTGGGAAATTCCAGCCTGTTGAATTTAAAGGAAAAATGAATTTAAATGTGAAAAGTGACACACTAGAAAAATGTGGACCTGATTTAGAAATGAAGAGCAAAAGTGAACCACCGGAAAAAGTCGAAAGCCTTGCTACTGCTCAAAATGAGGCAAATAAGGAGAGTGACTCAGAATCTTCAGACAATACACAATTACGGTACGTCAAAGAAAACCTTAGAAAAACAAATCTCTATTGCACTAAAAGACCTCAGTCTGCAGAACTTAAAAGATCCAACACCACTCCTGGATGTACCTTAGGAACACTGAGAGAGAAAGTGAACTCTAGAATGCAACAGAGGAAGAGTACAGATGATGCAGACTCAGAAGTTGCCAAGGAGAAAAGAAAAGTCCGCAAGCTTCAAGGGCGGAGTCACCCACTTACAAAACTGGAATATCGAAGAAATAATCCATTTTACAGCACCATGTAAATACCAATGCTCAGTCCCAGTCAGGATTGTTACAGTGTATATGTGATAAATTATCAAAGCAAGTTGAGATTAAGTTGGCATTTTTCTGTGATAGAATGTGACTGTGTGATTTTGTTTTGGTTTTTTTTCTCTCGCTTGTTATATGTATGTTTTAATGCATTATATTATTGATAATATATGTGAAACTTGTTAACAATTGGTGAATAATGTTATACGTGTGTGTAATGATTGCATGAATATATGTAAAAATGAAGTTAAAGTTCAAATGTCAGTGAATTACCATTTTGAATTAATTACTATTAATTGCAATTTATTTGCAATTACTTTTAATATTGAAATGTGAATCTGACAGTTTGTTATTTGCAACAAGTAAATTTTAAAGGAAGGCTATCTTATTCATATTTGGATATACTGTTACATAAAAGAGACAATATACCCATTATTGGCCACTATTCCAGGATTTCTTCAATGTAGGCTAAATTGTTCTTGGCTGAGAACTTATTCTGTAGTATAAGTGTAAAACATTTTATTTTTTTCTGAAAAAAAAAAATTCATTGCTATCAAACTACAGATTTCTGTACATGTATACCTCCAATTTAAAATATTACGGTATTACAGATATTTTTTCTAACTTGATTTCATTCCACCGCAGAGATTATGGTGCTTAATTATTATTACAGTATGTTAGTTTGATAAAAATATCAACCACAGATTTAGTACTGGGAGTATTTTTTCTCAAAGAATGACACTTCAAAAGACAAGCAATTGTTTTGCCAATACATGTACCATCACAAAATTGTAGGAAGGAAGAAACAAGTTTTTTTATTTGACTATTTATTCACAAGAATTACCATTTTAACACACTTTATTTATTATCCTGATTAATTCGTCAATTTGGATACATTATGTACTAGAAGCTCAGCATTTTCTGATTAGGATATAAATAAAACGTGTACCTTCAAGGAAAATAAAAAGGGTATTTAAAATATAAAATGTAAATAGAATTCCAGCAATTTATTAAAGTTGCACATTGCAGCACATACAAAAAGTCAGGATATCCAAGTGTTCTGGATATTGAAGTTCAGACTCGGATATGAGTAGGAGACTGCAGACTGGCCCTCAACATATCCCATGTCTCATGGCCATAAACTGAGAAGAGACTTAAAGTTAAAATTTTGATTTTGAACATTAGGTGTTTAAAAATCTACATATTTTTAAAATATTCATATTCAAAGTTATGAAAATTTTGTTTAAATGTCTAAACTATTTCAAAAGTTATACATGTATAAGTTAAAATTGTGGACTTTAAGTCTGTTCTTAGTTTATGGTCTTTGGACCTGATGTTTGGCATATCTTAGTACAAAGGGCCTACTGCAGATAATATCAGATTTTTAAAAATCTTTGGGAATGTTTAAAAAGATAGAAATGCTTTAATGAAGGTGTTACTGGAACACAAAAAACAGTAGGCTGTCTAACCTTTTTATTTATAATAACATACAATACTTATTACTAATTACTATTACACACAAAATTAAAATCCCTATCAATTTTTCCAGTAATTCATTTTCAAAGTTTTTTTTTTTGGGGGGGGGGGGGGGGTTGGAAAGAAGAAAAATTTTGTTTATACAGCTAATAAATTAAAGATACCACAATGGCAGTGTTTATGAGATTCTGATTTTGTACCATTTCTATTGTGTATAAATCTTTACAAATTTTACTGCACTCTACCACATTAAATTAGGTTATTCTGTTATATTTGTACAGCTGACATGTATATTCTGACAGCTGGTAAAACAGGTGCATAATTTTTTTTTATTTATATTGAGATTATCCTGATTATAAGTTATATATATATATTAATGAAATCTAATTTATACTTTAACTTTTTGATACCAAATATGGGAAAAAGTGAACATGTGCACACAATTGCTGCCTACCTCTTTGTCAGTTTTATTGCCATTTTTTCCCTCTTTAACTACATACTTGTACAGATTATTTTTACATCATGAGCTTGCACACATATCTGATTTTTTTTTCTTCAGAATAGTTGATGCTTTCTAAAGCCTGAAGTAGTCTTCATTTGGTCTTTCTCGGCCATGTTTGTTTTAAATAATCACTAGGCAACCCTGACATTTCTTTCAATAGCTCAGCACAGATTCCATTGTCCACAACCTTCAGTGTTTCCCTTTTGTTCTGGATTTTTCATTTGTTGCTAGTTCATTAGAGATTAGGGACTCAAAAGAGGTGTGGATCAAACAGAAATATGGGGTGTAGATCACTCCCTGTTTAATCAATGCTATTTTTATAATACATTGTAATACTATTTCTGTCATCTGGTGCTTTTTAAAATGTGCAATTATTTGTCAAAATTGCCTATGATGATTTGTAGTCATTGTTAATTTTCAATAATAAATAAAAATCTTGCTTCTTAATGTCTCTTTTATTTTTCAGAAAATCATAACAGATTTAAGTCGTATACTTCATGTTGCATATGGAATTTAGAAACAATCTAACAGACTTCATGCACATCTAGGGCCTTTTTTTCATTTCTTATTATGGTTTAGTAGAATATTTGAACGAAACTATGTTTTGCCAAAAGAAAAAATGTGACAAATTCACAAAAGGCCCATGACAAGTAAACTAGCAACAGCAGTTGCAGTGCCTTTTCCCCTCGCATCACAGCATATATAGCAGCCGTCATGTGGCGGTTTCATTCTGGAGGTGTTTGTGCCACAGGAGGTGAGATTTCAAAATTCATTGAAAGAAATTTTTAGATAGTGTTTTCCAAATATTTTAACCACAAGCCATGAACTTTTCAAGGGATTAATTAACCATCTCGTGATTTAGTCCGTGCCCAGAAATGAAAAACAAACAAGAAGAATAATTAGTTTCTCCATTCCTTCAAAATCACTAATTAAAAACATAAATATTGATTTTTTTTTTTAATTATAAAGTTTATAAAATATTTGATTTCATGATTTTATACATGTTATCATTTAAGAATTATTTTACTGAACTAACAAAGAAATAACGTCTCTTTCCACATGAGCACTTTATAGCACAACCACAAATAGATCGGCCGCTGCAGTGGCCGATAAATGTTAGATCCATCTTCCTCACAACAGTTGTAATATGTTGACCAGCAGACGTTAACATAAAAAAATACAAATTAACAAAAACAATTTTATTCATATTGATTCATTGTAATAAATCTAATAGATGAAACAAAACACCAACTTTATAGTTTGTTTGACGTTTGAGAGATTGGCGTCTCATCTTTTCTTTCATTGCCTTCTGTTGTTCCTCTCTTCTTAGTCTAGCCTTTTCTTGTTTTTCTTCAAGTCTTTGAAGAATTGTCTTTTCTCCTGAAAAAATATTATTATATTACTAGTAGAAAAAATTCACCAAGAAATGCGGTAGATAAATGTCGTATACGTAAGAACTGTAAGATTGTTTATTGATACGCATGTAAATACATAAAACTTACGCCCTAGACCAATTTAATTCACACCAGGAGTTGAGAGGTGGTTGTGTGAACTTTGCTTTGTACTGATTCCGATACGCGTAGGGGGAAGCTTTGGCCTTCTGAAATCGTTTGAGACTGGAATATCAAAAGCAACCCCACTTTTCGACACTTTTGCTTTAATGCCCTGCATTTTCAGAATCTTTTTCAACATTTTCCGCTCCTTCTTGTTTCGGACACGATCAACAGGAGGGAAAGGCGCAACTTTGCTGCTGAAGCAACCCATGGTATTACACCCAACTTTGTTGTTGCGATATACAAAAGATATGCTTAGCAGTATTATGACGTCAGCTAATATTGTGACGTCTTGTGGCATTGTTACGCCGTGAACAAACTTTTGCAATATTGACCATGAACCAACCCCCCCCCCCCTCCCAAAGGGGGGGGGGGGGTCATTACATCAATGAAACCATTATGTTTCAAATTTTCTAATTTAAACTAATAATTTAACAGTGAAAAGTAAACCGAGCAGCCTAAATACGAATTTTTCTATCTAGCTAACTATAGTTAACAGAGGCTTAAGTACTACCTCAGTATTCTCTATTGAGAAGTTGATGGCTCGTTTAATACTCCCCCTCAAGGGGAGTATTAAACGAGCCATCAACTTCTCAATAGAGAATAAAGTACTACCATGTACATCGTATTTTATACTTTGACGCTCTTTCATCAAATTGATATTTCGATTTTTTGAAACTTAACTATGAAACATGGATACGTACTTGATCTCTAATTTGCAGAAATCGTTCTTCTTTCATAGTTTAATGCCCAGTTAAGCGGACGAATTGGACGGCTGACAACACTGAGCTGGACATAATTACGAAAGTTACTCACGTAGAGAAAAATATTACACACATTATGAATTAATACATGTACCTCGTCAAAAAATGTAATTGATATTTAATAAGTCTTATTGCGATTTCTTAGGGTAAAGTTAAATGAAAATAAAAAATAGAATAGAAAAAATTAAAGAAAAAATCAATGGGCGGTGAAAACATCCATGCTTTCGCTCTCAGGGGACTCGATTTAAAAAAATGCTGCGTTCGACGATCGTACTTAAACTTATCATTTCCTTGTTCAGTTTACTGGCAAACACATATACATGTATCATATATTTGTGTATCACATATTATACATGTATTATCGTCGCAGCAAACTGGAAATGATTTTTAAAACAATAATTAATTTAATAGATTTTTTAAATCAATAATTAATTTAATAGCGCATTTACACAATGTGATTTTTTAAAAGGAAAAAGTTCATTTTCATGGTCTTTGGGTCTTCTCTCAACTTTTATATATTTTAATTAATAATTATAAATAATTAATTATTAATATTATTAATATTTTAAATAGTGTTTGTTCGTTTTATTGAGTTCAAATAACATTTTCAAATCACGGAGAGATGACTTGTTTTTTTTCCCCCAAATGTAAGCTTTTGAACTAAATCATTAGCAAATGAAAAGCAATGGGAAAATATTTCCCTTTCTTCCCTTTCTTATATCAATATTCGAGTTATCTTCCTTTGAAAAGCAACATGGCGAACCTCTAAAAAAAATTAAAGAACAATATTTTCAATGATTTGATGTTCCTAGAATGAAGTACTGACTCGTTGACTTCCACGAGAAAAAGCAGAATCATAATATTTTTATATGATTTGTTGAGGTGAGTTGTTATGCGATATAGAATAAAAGATAAATGACAACATAAAGCATAAAGGAATCAAGCATTAATCAAAACGAAAGTAGACTTCTTTCTACAAAGATTGACGTTTTTGTCTGCAAATCCGAATTAAATGCATTACTCTCAATATTGATCAGAATTTAAGATATGATTACTACGTACTCATTGAAAGTCAATGTTATTTTCAAGGAATTACAATATAACGAATATTGCAATGCATAGATGAGTATGTATCCAGTATAAAAGATATATACACGTGTGCTAATTTGCAAACTTCGAAATGTCACAAACTGATACAATCCGCTCTAAAAAAACAAACAAACAAAAAATAAAACCTGTCATTTCTTTGTCATTTACATCAGAGCAACTATTTTAACAAATAGGGTATGGAGATAAAGGTACATGTATAAGAAGGAGGAAACAGAAGTTTTACTTACATGAGTTAGGTATGCAGTGTATGTGTTTTGAAAGATCAAAGCAAAACAAGATTTCAAGCAAACAAAAAATACAAATACTGTTTGGAAAATCGTATATGATCCGAGATTATTTTCATCCATTTTATCAAAATGACAGTGCAAAATCTTTCTCAATTATTGAGATTACATTGTTTTTATTTTAAGTAAGCTATGTAAATATTATGAACTATTAAAATCCTCAAATTGTTACATTTATATTTTCAGATGCTGGGTCCTTCCTGTTAGCAAAAGTTTTATATGTTAGAAATATAAGTCTACTTCTCTTCAACAAAATGGCTTTGAGTGCAAACACGGACTGGCGCACGGGCCGGACTGTGTTACAATGCAATAAGTACATGCTTGAGCATCAAGTAGAGTGTGATGTTACACTTGCTGTGGGGAGGGAAAAGATTAAAGCCCACAAATACATGCTGATAAGTCGCAGTGCAGTTTTCCATTCTAAACTTACAAGCCAGAGAACTTTAATGGAAATCAATATCCCAGATATTGAACCTGATATAATTCGAAAAATGTTGATGTGAGTAAATTATTCATTTACAAGCAGGATATTAAAGATGAAGGGCAAAATCTTCTTTGTTACATTGTTACAAAAAGTTGATGAGTTGGGCGTTTCAGCTTTGCTTTTCCTTCTTTGGCCATGGCATTTTTTTTTTATCAGCTGCTAATTCCTTTCATCAGTAAGTCTTATTTTAAGACTAGCTGCAATAATGTAGCCCTCTCCGATTTTTTTATCTGATATTTTCTGGAGAGGGCTACAATTCCACAACATCTCTGTAATGGTGCAAATATATTTTTTAAATACGGGCGAATGCAGGCAAAATAAATTGTTTTTACATTCAACTTACTTCTAAAAAGGCGAAATTTTTATTCACTGTCAACAACATAGCCCGTTAAACGCGAAAACCAGATAAAATAAATCTGCTTGTTTCCCAGTCGCTCTCATCAGAAGCCATGACAGTTCTCACGTGATGCACTGAGACTTGCGCTTGAAAATTATAAATTACTTTGTAAAGTAGTTTTTCGGGGTTACTAAATGATTGTGCTGTATGGCATCACTAAATATTGATAAATAAAACTATTCCATGTGACATTTTTTCGTAAACAGCGATATTTTTGCCTAAAATAAGGTAATTCCTACAGATATCCGCTCCCTAAAGATCCCTAGTCTCATTGGCTGTCCCAAAATAAGATCGATCAAGGTCAGTAAACATGGCGGATAAATTCAAGTTGTGATGTTGACATACAAGAAAAATAACCGATATATGGATTGTTCTGTGTATGTTTGGATTGATTTATGTTTTGCATAACTACATTTTTGGAGTTCAGGTAAGAAATGTTAATTAAATAGCCATTTACTGATAATTTAATCCGAAATCTGTGCGGGAGTGAATCACTCCCGCACTTGCACCATTACGGAGATCCTAAGGAGTTGTAGCCCTCTCCCAGAAAAAAAAAAGGGAGAGGGCTACATTATTGCAGCTAATTTTAAGACAAGCAACTTCCATGACTGTCAGTCAAGTGATGAATTAATTCACTGATACTAATATATATTATGATCTTTGAAACCATTATATAAATCCTGAATTTATTTTCTTTTTATTTTCTTTAATCATCATATATTATCACTGGTGCATATTTTAACATTTTTATCTTGTATATTTTAAGGTTTATATACACTGATGATGTTGAGTTTGACAATCGCTCAACAATGAAACTGTTCCAAGCTGCCAGTAAATTCAAAATTGAAGATCTAAAGAAAACATGCTTTTCTAAAATGCAAGCAGAACTTTCTAGAGAAAATGTGTGTCACGTTCTAAAGATGGCATATGATGTGGGAAACAACGATGTGAAAAATAGTGCATTAGACTACTTTTATAGATATGCTTATGATTTGTTAGAGACTGAGGGAATTTTAGAATTACCCCAAAGTTGTTTAATTGACATTATGAAAAGTGATAAATTGAGAGTATCAGAGGAGAAAAAGTATGAGGTAGCAGTTGTTTGGGCAGAGAGTAAATGCAGACAACAGCAAAAGGAAGTAAATGATACAAACTTGAAAGCCCTACTTGCCCCAGTTGTGAATTGCATTAAGTTTGAAGAAATGTCATTGGGTTATTTCACTAAAAATGTTTCAAATAGAGGTATTTTAGAGCAAAATCAGATCATCAGTGTATTTCAAAAGTTAGTCAGCAATTCACAACCATCACACTCAGCACCAGCAGGAAGAGCAGGAAATGTAGGTCAATCAGCACCTCTGGCTCTTGAAAGATCTGTCAGTGCACATGAAGCAGATTCTACCAGCACATCAGAAAATCTCTCAAGATCTGTTCTGACCTCCTCAGAATCCTTACCTCAAATGGAGACAGATCCAGCAAGCTCTTCAGAACATGTACTGGCAACAGGACGCCAAGGCCCAACTCCCATTCCTCCAAGGGGAAATAACCATCTGAACAATAACCGGGCACAGCCAGCTAGGAGACAGTCTGCAGAACTGCCAACAGGTGCCCAGCCATTACCAAATGATTTCAGAGATGAAATGGGTAGAATAACGATATGGAGGTTTGGAGGTATTTTGAGTGGAAAGGCATATTTAAGAGATAATCCTGATTCCATATCAATAATTCCTAGTCATTCTGGAAAATTACATGGAGTCTGGCTGTATGGGAGCCATCAGAGACAAGCAACCTACAAAGTGGACATGAAAATAAAGGAAGATGGCACAGTGAAAAAATCCATTCCCAATAAAGAAATTGTGTCTGATGGAAGGGAAAAGGTCCATCTGTTGAAGATTGAACCGCCAATGAAATTTGAGGCAGATAATGTTTACACCATTGAAATGGTGATGAAGGGCCCCACAAGTTATTATGGCAGAACAGGAAAGGAAGTGGTTACTGTAGATGACGTCAGTTTCACATTTATTCCTGATGAGAATGGAATCAATGGCACTAATACAGAAATTGGGCAATTTCCTGGGTTTGTATTTGAGAAAACAGAATTATAGATATACATATAAGTACATGTATATTGACATTTATTTGTAGTTAGACCGGGTTTAATGTACTTCATTTGGGATACTGAATTAGTTTTAAGATGTAAAAGTTGCTCTTGATAAAAGAAATATTATCTCTGGTGTTGAAATTATTATGTCATGTTTAGAAAGGAAGAATAAATGTTTAACAAATTTATTTGTTCTGTAAATGTGAGTTCTAATCATGCTAATTACCATTTGGTTGAATGATATGTTTTATAAATGTTTTGTTAATGTATAAGTGTGTATAATTACTGCAAATTGTCACAGAATTTTTGTCAAAGTTTTGGATCGTAACGATAAAGAATTAAGAGTGAATTAGTCCACTTACTGGTACACTGTAAACTTTATAATCTTTTGTTTGTATAAACTGGGGAATCTTATTTAAAACAGTTTCTGTAACATTTTTATCCACATATTCTAAAAATTGTGTACATCCAAATGACTTAAATTGGTCTAAAATATATCTTATTTGCATTTATTTCTCTCCACAGCTTTAATGTTTTGTGATCAATGAAAATCATGTTCGTGTTATTATCATTTTTAAAATCAGTTTCTCATTAAAACATTGTGAAAATGATTTGTAATTGGGTCTCATAGAAACTTTTTTATTATTATTTTATAATTTATGAAAATTTCTTTTTTAAAATCAATTATGAAGTTTTTACTGAAACTGCTAACACCTGATTGATATTTATTCTTTTTTATACACAGTAGTTAATGTTTTTAGTTTAAAAATAAATTTCACATTCACTGTCTAATAAATGAGATAGTGGGAGATTTGTGTAATAATACAAATGTTTATGCAATATATTTGTATAATATTATGTCTTTATTAAGTTTGTCTTTGTTTATTTCATTTGGTTGAATAATTAATAGCATTTTTTATTCGAATTGGCATGTATTTGCATTCATGATTTCGCTATGTGTACACCTGATGCATAAAAAACAGAAATACAACTTTTCTGTCTCTAAAAACAAGATGTGTTTGTGAAACACTGGTGCCCCCGTATGACAACTTGTAGCAAAGGTTAAACTTTCTCAAATGCAAATCAAATATGTTGGTACCCAAGGTAAGGTCTTGTCTCGAGGAATATACCTTTGAAATATGAAAGCCCTAGCAGCAACCATTGAATAGATATAGAAAAGGTTAACGTTTTTCAAAAGTAAGCCAAACAATAAGGTCAAATGGTCAAAATTAATGGTGCCTTAGGAAAGGCCTTCTCACAAGAAATATACAGGTGAAATATGAAAACTGAAGCACCAATCGTTCAAAAGTTATGACCGAGATTTAAGTTTTTCAAAAGTAGGTCAAATGTCAAGGTCAATGGATTACAATTGTTGGTATCCAAAAGAAGGTCTTGTCACAAGGATTACAAATGTAAAGTATGAAAGCCCTAGCACCAACGGTTCAAAAGTTATGGCCAAGGTTACAGTTTTTCAAAAGTAGGTCAAACTCAGGTCAAGGTCAAAAGGTCAAATATGGTGGTACCCAAAGAAAGGTCTTGTCACAAGGAATGCACATATGAAATATGAAAGCCATAGCTCCAACCAATCAAAAGTTATGGGCAATGTTAAAGTTTTTGCGGACAAACAGACAGACGGACGGACAGGGCAAATTTATATACCCCCGAATCTTCGATACGGGGGCATAAAAAGCACAAAAAACTGCTTATGGTTATCGACACCCACATTTGACGTCATAGAGTTGTGCAAAATCTTTCATAAATCAAATTTTGTGCCCGATATAAATGGAATGAATTTCAAAAGGTATTATAAAGATAATTTTTTTTTTTTTAAATTTAAAAAATTGAAGAAATAACATGTCAGCTGGAAAAGGGGGGCGGGGTTGCCACATACTTATTAACCTTAATTTGTTTTCCGATCCTTTTATGTAAATAATAATATTAAAAATGAGGAAGTATAACAATTATTTGTTATTACTTGAAAAAATATTAAAAAAAAAAACTGAAGTAAAATGACCAACATACTACATATAGCCGTAACTTTTATATTTTTTTGACTGAATTGCTTTGTTACTCAGAATATAAAGATTATTATATTAATAGCGTAGATAAGATTTCAAGGTCAGCATGCACGTGCCGTTCAAAGATGGAAAAGCCAAGATTAAAGTTAGAATTACCAACTTTAAAGTTAGAAAAGCCAAGACTAAAGTTGGAATTACGAAACTTCAAAGTTGGAAAAGCCAAGATTAAAGTTGAAATAATCACCTTATAAGTTGGAAAAGCCAACTTTAAAGTTGAAATTACCCACTTAAACAATATTCGTGGCACTTATACGGAATAAGATGCTGTAACATGGTCAGTGCACAAATGCATGCATTTGCGAGCACGTTCGTGCGCGTGGAATGACATCATGATTTGAAAATACTCGGTGACTGATCAGATAAGTGGTTATTGAAATTAAATCCGTCTAAGACAAATGTTGTTTTTTCACAAAGAAATATGTAGAAGAATATCCTAAATCATATTTTCAAGGAAATCAGCTGGATTATGTTACGACCCATCGTCATCTTGGTTTACCTTTTTCTGAATGGTTGGGCTGGTTTAAATATATCGGTAATATTGTAAGCAGTGCGTACAAAATATTAGACCTCTTAAAGAAACTCAAATTTACCCTTGGCAGAAAAAAAATTATCTAAAATTATATCGCATTTATTAGACCAGTTAAAATGGATAAGCTAGAAAAGGTTCAGTTAAGTGCAGCAAGAATTGTTACTGGTTTACCAATTTTAGCATCGAAAGAATTTCTTTACTTAGAGACAGGGTGGAAACCTCTAGTCAAACGTCGTCATACTACTAAGTTAATAACTATGTTCAAAATTCACACTAGTCAAGTACCCGAGTACTTAAGAAGTATCATTCCTCCTAAAATTAGAAACAATAAAGATTACAAGGTTCCAATAAGTAAATTAGAACTTTACAAAAAATCTTTTGTACCTGACACTATTCGAAAATGGAACTCACTGAAATTAGAAGACGGAGAAACAACTTCTTTCAAAACAATCAAGAACAAGACGTGTTTGTGAAACACTGACGCCCCCGTATGGCAGCTTATGGCGAAGGTTAAAATTTCTCAAATGCAAGTCAAACTCCAGGTCAAAAAATCAAAAGAGTTGGTACCCAAAGAAAGGTCTTGTCTCGAGAAATATACCTGTGAAATATGAAAGCCCTAGTACAAACCGTTGAAAAATTATGGCGAAGGTTAAAGTTTTTTACAAATTAAGTAAAACGGCAAGATCAAATGGTGCCCAAGGGAAGGTCTTGTCACAAGTGATACGCATGGTCGTGAAATGTGAAAGCCGTAGAACCAAAGGTTCAAATGTTATGGCCAAGGTTTAAATTTTTTAAAAGGAGGCCAAGTTTTATCAACAGTAGGTCAAACTCCAAGGTTAAGGTCAAAGGGTCAAAGATGTTGGTACTCTAAGGAAGGTCTTGTCACAAGAAATACACATGTGAAGTTTGAAAGCCTAAGCTCCAACTGTTCAAAAGTTAGGGCCAAGGTAATAGTCTCAAAAAATTTTGCAAAAGTGGGTCAAAATCAAGGTCAAAAGGTCAAATATGATGATACCCAAAGAAAGGTCTTGTCACAAGGAATACACGTGTGAAATATGAAAGCCATAGCTCCAACCAATCAAAAGTTATGGACAAGGTTAAAGTTTTTGCGGACAAACAGACAGACAGACAGACGGACGAACAGGGCAAAAACTATATGCCCCCGAATCTTCGATTACGGGGGCTTAAAAATATCTCCGAAATAATTTCTAAACCCCCGAAATATTTTTCGTTTGGTAAACGTATATCTATCAATATTATACACACCAAATTAAGACACAATTGTTTGCTAAATTATGATCTTTAAAGACGAAATATTATTGATTCTCCAATTAAATTGTATTTGTGGTCAGAATGAAGATATTTATCATTTTTTCTTTGTTTGTAAGAGATAAACTATTAAAGCAAGAAACAATCTTTTCGATAAAATTTCTAGACTGGAAGAAACTATCCTAATAGACACACATCTGTTGCCATGGGGTAGTGATACTTTGTCTTATGATTGAACTGCTTTATTTTTTCAGCTGTTCACGAATTCATTAATGAATCTGGAAGATATTTGATTAATATTTCAATTTACATGTATTTATGCCACTTGCCAATATTAGTTTCTATGTTATTATTGTGACAATAGTACCAACTGTATTAACTGTACTTACACCAGGAGAAGAACTTGTAAGTTGTAAGAACTTGTTTCTGATCCTTTTGTGTTAAATAATAAAATATGTTCAAATCAAAGTTGAAAAAAGCCAAAATTAAAGTGGGAATTACCAACTTTAAAGTTGGAAAAACCAGCTTTAAAGTTGGAATTACTAACTTGAAAAAAAAAATTGAGGCACAAATACGCTTCCGTACGGAATATAACGATAGACAAGATAACATGGTCAGTGCACATATGCATGCATTTGCGAGCACGTTCGTGCTCGTACAAGGAGTGGAATGACAGTTTTTCTGGTTATTAAGCCAATAAATTAAGTATGTAGTTATGATGAGGAAAGATGCCTCTTCCAAAATTGTGAATTTCATGGCCCCTGGGCCAGGGTGTGTGGTATTAGGGCGGGCCTCTATTGATTTTATAGTGAAAATGTGTTACTACCGGTAGTATTTCTTTGAAAATCTTCTTCTCAGTTCTTGGGTATTATTTAAACAACTTAGTGCATGGTTATGACAAGCAAGGATGCCTCTTTCAAAATTGAAAAATTCATGGCCCCAGGGTTGGAAGTTCTGGTGAAAGGAGGAGGGGGGGGTCCATTGATTATAAAGTGAAAAAGCATAATTTCTTTGAAAATATTATTTTCTGCTCCCGGTTAAAAAGCAAAGAAACAATAAGTGTATATTTATGATGAGCAATCGTGAGTTTCATGGCCCCTGGTTCAGAAGTTCTGGTTTAAGGGTGGGGCTCTATTGATAATGTAGTGAAAATGCATTTATTCTGTTAAATAATCCTATCCGCTCTTTAATGTTGAGCAGAAAAATAAAATCCATAGTTATGATGAACAAGGGTGCTTCTTACAATTTTTTTAAAGCCTGTGCATGGTTCCAGGGTCAGGAGTTTTGGTGGTGGTCGTGAGGTCTATTGATGATATAGTGAAAATGTGTTAATTCTTTGAAAATCTTCAACTAAGTGCATAGTTATGATGATGTGGGCACCTCTTCCAAATGCACATGTGCTTGGATTCCGATTGGTTAGTATGCGGGTTGCTGTAACTTTATACGTTTTAGTTAAATTCTTTGAAATCTAAAATGTAGCTCTGTATTTTATAAAACCATGAGATGATGTATATGGAAATTATCGAAATCACGCGCATGCACATGCACTGAAATCTTGTTAGTTTATGCTCATTTTGCTCTGTGTGCATTATCCTCCCAATACTTCGGAAAATAAGTTGTATAAGTCAATAATACAGAGATTTTGCCTAATTTAGTGAAGCTAATATGGAATGAGGCACCAAATGGGAGATGGGAAGCGTTTTGGGAACATCTGTAACGGTCTCCGTTACAATTATAACTAGTTTTTGAATGTTAGCTTTGAAAAATTATTGTTTATATACAAGCGTTCCTCAGCTTTTCCAACATGTATATATATGAGAGGGTGAGCGAAAGGTGTTTGTGTGACTACTATGAAAACAACAACAACAGAGGTATCATGACATTGTGATCCCTCCCGCTCCTTATTTAATTTGGTGTACTTCCTGTTCCAAGGTCATGACATTGGTTTTTTTTCTTATCATATTGACAAAAAAAGATAACCCTGTACTTCATGCATCTTAAGGAGTTGTATATTTTTGTGATAATAAAATATGGAGATAACGAACAGTATAAAAGCTCAAACTCCATTTAAACAATACAAATCGCGGGAGCAGAGCAAACACGGGCCTCCAAAAACATCAGAAGTGGGATCAGGTGCCATGGAGGAGTGGGCATGCATCTGCTGCCGACCGGAAAAAAAACGGAAATCAGTGTGTAAATAATGGCGTAACAATTAATATGAAAAAAAAACGTCAGTCAGGATAAGTTGTATTTTCTGACAAGGTCATTGTATCGACCATAAAACTTGCGATTGTTCATACGTAGAGCATGCTTTTGATTGCGTATTGAATCAACTTGGAGACAAAAACCATATATGCAGGTGTTAAGGGTATATTGCTACATAAGTAAAGGAAGTTGACGGTTGAGAAATTGAAGTCATCACGTTTATCATAAAGCTTTATTGTTAGGTTACCATCAATGGTACTTTTTCTAGTAAAATATCCAAATATGAAACAGATGTTTAATATGACAATATGATAATATATTACGTCCAAGTCAAGTATAATCTTGGTGTCCAGCGTTGGGCATTCAGGAAGCAATTTCAGTTGGGGGGGGGGGGCACAACCAAACATTTTCAGCTCGGGGAGGGGGGTCGTCATTCCTTGATAAGCCCCCCCCCCGAAAAAAAGGTCATCAGACATTATTGAGGGTCCAAGAGCATGAAGTAACTAAGTTTTCTGCAGTATAGTATATATCGTCAACATTATAAAGATTTTAGCAGGGAAAATTGGGCATTTTAGCGGAAGATTCATGGGACACTTCTAGACATTAAAAGTATATGTAGACATTTTGGGAGATATTTAGTTATGTAAGACGTATTATAACTCTTCGTTAGCCAGGCTTAAGTCTGTAAATTAATGTCCCTTGCTCAGTGATGGAAGTAGGATTTTCATTTTGAGCAAGATAATGTTCATCAAAATACAGTTATTGACTAAAACTCAAGCACCATGAGCACTGTTAAAATATAAAATCAGAATATAGTTATATTATATAGTTATAACTTATTTACATCTCAGTGTTACATTCGTCAGAGGTGACTGAAAGAAACTGAACACCCCGTCCCATACATGTACATCCAAAGCTATTCGGCGTCACACTGGTCATTTGGGGGGGGGGGGGGGGTCCTCTTGCATCAGTTTGTTTTCTTTCCTACGCAAGTATAGTGTATTTTTTTTAATTATTGAAATACATCTCAAATTTCCATTTAAAAGGAAATAGATTAAGTTGAATAGTAGTATTAAGTGAAGGAGGTGTCAATCCCCAAGGATGTTGACACTGGTCATTGCTATTTCTTTGTGGTTTATAACTTTAATATAACCCTAAAATGAATACACTATGAAAATCATACATCACATACAATGCCAATGGCTATTTCAAAACACGCTGTTGTTGCTATTCAATCGAAAATTTAAAGCACGTTGCAAACCACATGTATTTTAACCTTGGTGTGCTGGAATCCAAACAACACACTTCAGGTCAATGGCAGGTGAAAAATTTACTTGTTCCACTGGTATATACAACCTTGATACATGAAATATCTATTAATATATATATCCAGATGAATAATATTTAAACGGAACCCGCTATCGCACTATTACCGTATTTATATACATTGTACGAAGAGTTTGTTTAGTCTGTTCTTGGTAATGATCTGGCATCTCAAACCACACTAGATCTGAGAAAAGAAAATCTCATTATACTCCACCGCTTTAAAAGTGCTGGTATATAGTGATGGGGGTGTCCGCCCGTCTGTCTGTTACGCTTTGGGGTACCCCTCTGTTATATGCAACAGGCCCCTAGGAAGCAGTTAATTTCACTTTGAGGGGACACAACCATACATTTTCAGTTAGGGGGGGGGGGGGGGCACTATCAAGTACCAAAAATTTCCTTGACAAGCAAAAGCAAAAAAAAAAAAGGTCATCAGACGTTATTGTTAAGGGGAGCACCCCCCTCCCGGTTATTACAGCCATGTGCAACTCCTCTTATACCACTGAATAATTATCAAATTTAATGAGACTTTCACACAGTCTTTGTTATACCGTGCCATTATTGTGCACCTCCTAATTTACTTTTTCATTTGACACACATTTCAGGTTTCCCACAGCAAAACAGAGACACTGCCACTCTTTCTATAATATTTTTTTTGGGGGGGGGGGGGTACCCATCTCTTATCTGCAACTCCTCCTATACCACTGAATAAAATTTAATTATTTTTTTACAGAATCTTTATTACACAGTGTCATTGTGCACTTCCTATGTTACTTTTTGATCTGACACATTTCGAGTTTCCAAAAACATGGACACTGCCACTCATTTTATAAAGTCGGGGGTACCCATTTCTTACCCGCAACTCCCCCTAAGCCATTGAATAAAAAATAATGATACTTTCTCAGAATCGTTATTACCGTGCCATTGTGAACTTCCTATTTTACTTTTTTATTTGACACATATTTCAGGTTTTCCATGACAAAACAGACACTGCCATTCTTTTTAAAATATCAGGGATACATATTTCTTTTCCACAACTCCTCCTACACCACTGAATAAATTTTAAAGATACACTCAGTGCTTACAGTACCTTTAGTTTCTGTTTAATTCTCTGCCTTTGTAATGTAAAAAAAAAAAGTAAATAAAATTCTAATTTCCATTTCTTCACTCAGTTGACAATGCGTGTATATGAAAGATCACATGTCAAAGCTTCAGACTTTTTATCGTTACGTGATACACTACAACTACTTGTCTATTATTCATAGGAGAGTAATCCCGGATAATCGTCACCGATAGTGCGATTTTACGTTACTCAGAATAACAACTTATACCTGGCAGATGTCTTCCTTTGTATCCAACTCATTGAATATATCTTGCCATGTGTTAGAATTATCCTGTCATAAACTCTCCATCCATTACAAACTATGTTGCTTATAAATGACAAACAAAAATAATACTTTTTTTTTAAATTTAATTAATATTTTCAACAAACAATTATTTAAAACAAAGAACTCTATCACAGCCAAAATGTAGGAAAAGGAGTTCAAAAAGTGATTCATATTATGTATAATGTAACTCTGCTGAGAAAACTGGATACACAAGTACATATTCATATATGTCTGTGCATATTGCAATAATATACACATTTTTAAAACAAAATTAATCTTAGAACATTTTTTTTTATCAAAACATCATGATACCCAGGCAGCATATCTTTTTGCAACTGTGACAACTAATATAACTGTCAAGTAGTATTTAAAGAAAGTATACCCACCCTTCCCCGATCCAAAATTGGTAAGTTAGCTATAGACATGTATTGTTATTTTTTTTTCTTTGTATCATTACAAGTATGCACAAGTAATTACAAATTTAAGAAATTTTACATTAAAGTAAATAAAATCTCTACATCCTCCCTCCTATTTCTTGGTACTCTCATTCTCTCTCTACCCATCCCTAATTTTTAAAACAAGTATTTTATTTTGTCTTTTTTTCTTGTTTTTTTTTCTGTTTTTCTTCTTCTTTTTTTTTTTTTTTTTTGGTTTTGTTTTTTTTTAAAAATTTTTAATTTGTTTTTTTTTCTTTTTTTTTTATAAATGCAAATCAATATTGCCACAGGTAATTATATTTCTGTTAAAAACATAGGTATGTTTGGTAAACCAAACAAAAATATCCCATGGAATAGGAACTGTACAAGTGAATAAACTGCATGGATTTGAATTACCCTCTTGTTCATGTGGTACAATACAGATCAGGCATATTCATGGCTATCTGTCTACAGAATGCATAGCATGGAGACTATATTTTGATTCTAAATGAAGGTGACTACAGGACAGTAAAAACATGAATATTCACAATGATTGTCTAGCAAATAGATTGTTTATGTACATCGCCATGGCTAACTAGTTTATAATCAGGCAATTACCTTCAAAACAATGAATGCCCTATACACTTTTAAAAATATGTACCCCACAACTTGCATATATACGCTATGTGGTACAACTGATAATAAACATGGCTTAAAATGGGTGAAAAAGGTGACTTAGAGGTAGAAGACATAAGTTGTATCTAACAAAACAACTATCTCCAGAACATTTCTCTCAGACAAGCACTGAGATTTTGTTCTTCAACACTCTGCATAACTAAGGGGAGATGATTCAGTCACTTCAATGTAAGAGTGACTTCCCTTCGTACTTTTTAAGTTTCTGTGAGAGTTGAGTGTTTTCCAGCTGCAGTTTTCTCAGTTCTTCTTTCAGAGTGTTGTTTTCCTTCTCTAGATAAGCTGCTCGCAGTGCAATTTGGTTTTCTTTGATTCTTCGAGCCTCTCGTGAACGTTTAGCAGCAACGTTGTTCTTCTTTCTGCGGCTCCAGTATTTCTGGTCTTTGCAATCTTCGGGCACATACACCTGATAATAGCACATCATTTTATTTACTTTTTTTTTGTCAGATACAACTTGCCAATTTACAGTCAATTTTCACATTTCATAGAAGATTTACTATAAAAAGGGGCAATGGTCTGCAGTTTTCACTGGTCTGCTTGCTGTTTTTTTGCAATATAATGAACAAAAACTTTTTGGGGGTAAAATTTCCCACAATTTCATGGTTACAATTAACAGCCTTGTGTACATTGTGAATATTTCCATGATTATTAAGAAATCAGTTTTATTTTGACTGCCTCTAAAGATGAGAAATGTGATTGGCATTTCCTACTAAGTATTAGTATCATTACTCAACATAGAGTATCCATATTATATGTTAATCTTTCTTTTATTTCACTGAACAATTCCATAACTAATTCATATGATGATGGTGACATAAAGCATTGATAATTAATATGCCTCATTCCTACCTTTCTGGACTTCTTTATGATTGGCTGAGGTTTCAGTTCATCTTCAGTGAACCTTCTTCTCTTTGGATCAAAATTCTGACCTACAATTCATTTAATGACACTATAAGTACTGAAAAAAAATAATAGTAATCTGAATATATTTTGGCATATTTACTTAACTTGACATGAATACTTGTAATAATCTAGATATTATGAAAGTTTTGCAATTTGGGTCACATTTAATAAATTACAACAACAAATGAATGTAATTTCTCATTGCAGGATAAGGAATTTCCCAAATATTTCCCCAATGATGGATTTATACTTCAACATATAAAAAAATTACAAATAAGACTTGAAAAAGTTAATTTCAGTAGAGTATGTCATAGACTTCTATATGTAACTAAGCAACTCAGATATATCCTACGCAATCTGCTGCCATCCATTTTTCATTAAATTTTCTATGGGTCAAAAACCTGAAGATTAATTGCCCCCTCAATGTTTTTCACACTAAAAGCTTGAATGTAATACCTCCTACCTGCCAAACCCTAGCATTAATTTTGTCTCCTACCTGGGATAGATGCGAGGGCCAGATCACTTGGGTCAATATCATACTGCACTTCTGGACTATGTGGAGGGGATACCTCTGGGGTACTGACTGGCAAAGGGGGTGAAATAGTGTCTTCCTTCTTCTGTGGGGATTCTATCAATGGTAGCAGCACATCTGCTAAATCTGCACAAAAGAATTGAAAGAACTCAGCAATGAAACATTTTCCTGGTATGTTTCACAGCTTTAATACTTAGCATAAAGTATTAAACTTGAAACATGAATGAATGCAATAGGCTTACTTGATGCATTTTTTTCCCTCAATGAATTATTGTTTGCAAATTTTCTAATAAGCTACACAATTTGAATTGATTGATTCAACATACCACCAGGAGGGGCAGGTGGGCTTATGGGCTGGGTTATTCCATCAGCGGTATTTGAGTTGTCCTCCACAGAAATTCCAGTCTCTGACAGGAATTCATCCAGATCCATAAATTCCAGATTGAAGTCATTATTGTCAGGATTGTTCCAGAGATTGGGTCCCAGAAAGGCTGCAGAGGAATCGATCTTACCAGCTGAAACTTTTCCTTTCACTGTTCCATCTGCAAAAAAGAAAATGAATTACATACTATAATATATTCAGTACTGGCCTATCTAAAGCACATCATGTTTGATTTAGCTGGCCTAATGATGCCTTTCATCCATATCTATTAGCTATACACATTTCCGCCAGAACTTGCCATATATTGGACATTCGATTTGCAAATGCAGGATATAACGTACATGCACTGATACAGATATCTGAATAATAATTTTAACAAATAGATAAACCATAAAAAATCAGAATATCTTGAAATCTTTTGACTTGTCTGCACCAGGTACTTGAGTATATTTGCACTAAACATGGCCGACGAAATGACGATGTTTACAAAAAACACAGCGTCGAAATAATATGCACTTACCACTAAGTTTGGGTGGATTCTTCAAATCTGGGTTCTCCAAGAGTTCCTTCAAAGTTATGCCTTGTCCAAAATCAAAGAGATTCATCTTTTTCGTCTGTTAAGTGGCCAAGTCTGATGAAATATGGCGTGGATTGTTGTCTATGGTCAGTCCCGTGTAACTACATGTGAAGTAAACAAGGTTATATAAAAGTGAATGCTAAATATAGATAGCTGGAAACGGCAACCAATCAAAACAATGAAAACTCGTCACGTGACTTGAACAGACGAGGTCATTTAGTCCATATGTACGCATTTTAGTATGTGAAGACTTAGAAATTGACCCTTTTAAGCGTAATATTAGCGTATAATCATTCTTATTCAATAAATTTAATTTAACATAATATTTCTTTCCTCCATGCATCACAGTTTACGAAACTGGAGCCCTCTTTCAGATTCAAAACAGCGATAACTTGACAAGAATATGAATATAATAATATAATCCGTTAAAATATTAATAAAATTACCTATTTTCCTTCCGAATTGCCATTTTTACGACGGAACAAACAATCACCAGTAAGGAAGTGAATGATGCAACACAACTTATCCTGGTTGTTACTTGCATTGATACCTCTATTAAATTAATAGAATCATGTATTTTATTATTAATCCCGAAAAAACATGAAATAAGTATTTCAAACTGAGTTGCATTTAAAAAATAATAATTAATGCATTTCAACCATAAAATAAACAGAAAAGTAAATGTATTCTGTTAAACGGGCTAAATAAATGCATGAAGAAAATATTAATACATTATTTACCATGGTTTAATTTTGGTCTTTATTATTTTTTCATCATTATGTCTGGTAGGAAGAATACATGTATTTCATATATTACTTCTCAAAATCAATCTATTGAAGTGATTATGTATGGTTTCTTTTTGCAAATGTTACTAGGAAATATGGCGCGCATTATGTACAGAGAACTATAGTTGTAATGCAGTAAAATCCTCTTGCATACTTTTTATGCAGTTAATTAATCTTTGCCTTCTATCTCCATAAATAAATATGCCATGCACGGATCAAGAGGGGGGTCGGGGGGGGGGGGGGTCCGGACCCCCCTGGAATTTGCAATTTGTAGAGTTATTAAAAGCATATACTGAAATACTGAAGCAAATAAAAAATGACTTTGGACCCCCCACTCTCCCTAGAAAATGTGGACCCCACCATCACCACCATGAAATAGTTGTCTTTCACGAGAAGTGGAAATTACTTCTTTTTTTTTTTTTTTTTTTTTTTTTTTTTTTTTTTTTTGCTTTTCAACAAATTCTCTGGGTTTAATACGTTTGGGAAGGGAATTTAGTTTTTTTTTTTTTTGAGGGGGGAGGAGAAATTTTTGGGTTGGAATTTTTTTTTTTGGACTGGGGTGGACCCCCCCCCCCCCCCTGGAAAAAAAAAATCCTGGATCCGCGCCTGTGTGCGGATCTAGTAGGGATATACCCACTAAAAACTTACAACTTAGAAAATTTTTGACAAGCAATTTTGGACAAGGAAACAACTTGTCCAAACAAACTGAAAAAAAACCTTTTTCGTGTGTACGTGTCTGTTTGTGTGTGTGAGGGTGTGTATGTGTTTGTGTGTGGGTATGGTGAGGGGTGGAGGAGGAAGACAAGTCGCTTTCCTTCATATATGTATATATAAATGACTCTCCTTACCATTTTACTTGGAATCCATGTTTTCTGGAAAGGGGTCGTGCGTAGTTTTCAATAGGATTCCAAGATCGTCTTTTCCTTACTTTACTGTACAAATTTTAAAACTCTGAAATGAGCTTCCATTGTCAAATAGAAAAATGAAATGCATATTCTATTCAACGACCTAGTTCAAACAAAGGCCAATAGCCTCTCTTGAACCAGGTCAATGAAGCACTAACAAATTGTACTGGAAATGTTCTATTTCCCACGGGGAGGTCATTGATGATTTTTTTAAAATTAATTAATTAATTTAATTTTATGATATTTTTAAAGAAAAATATTTTATAGAATGCAAAATTACTCTTCGTTTTGTTAAATGTTAATTTTTATTAACGATTGGAAAAAAGAGTGGTCCCATTAATTCACGATCTGAAATATCTCATCACTTGAATTCGGTTAATTACATGTAAGTAAATGACATACATGTGCGTGCATGTACCCGTACATTTTTAACTATTTTTAGCCAATTTAAATTAAATTAATTATTAAGCATCAAATATGTAAATACATGTACTAGTAGTTGGGTATTTACTTAAGTTTTTAAAGAATTTTACTCTCCGAGTCACAGCATATAATTGAAGAGATTTACGATTCTTGACCTAAGATTACTATGATATTATTATTCAACATTCTGAACTAATTCATGTTGACAGTAGTACTTTATAAAAGGTGGACAATTCTACTTGATTGTGTCGCTCAATGAGTCTGTAATTAATAGGTAAAAATAGCGACCCTCCCCATTTTCTACAATAAAAGCAATTTTTTTATATATAAAAACACAGCATACACAGAAGAGCTAAAATAGTGGGGTTTTTTTTTCAATAATATTTTTTTAAATTCCAGCACACTTCATGAAAGAAAGGAAAGGACTCCTAAATAAAGTTTTTACATTTTAAGCCCACCGGAGTCCTGTGACAGTGAGGTAGCTATGTTTATTCCTGAATACCTCATCCTTTTTTCAAAAATCAAAGCAGGAAAGAATATAATAATTTATTATAAGATTGAATAATTCGTATCTCTCTGAAATCCTTATGTACACTGTAAAAAATGTGTTTAGATGATAGACACTTTTCTAAGCACAATCTTGTCACACTTTTTTTAATGCATTTAAATTCTAAACATGTTTAATTTCAATACACGTAATGGAAAGTGTTTTGAACCTAAATGCTTACATGTTTAGATTTTAAACACATTTCTAATCAGTTTTAGATTTGCGTTTAGAACCTAAACACTTCAATGTTTTAAACAAGAATCTGCAAGAAAACTGAAAATATGACAGGACATTATACGTTTTATTTAAACATCATATCAAAGTGCTAAAAAATACCTAACACACAGTAAAATGTTCTCTAGGATTCATCGTTCGGCGAAAGTCCTTTCTCTTGTGAATGGTTTTCAATTTTTTGTACAGTCTTTTAGAAGTTATGACATATCATACTTTTTGGCATCTAAACAGTTAGTAACACCCAGTTGTTGAATTGTCTGCAGAAGCAAAATACAAAGTAAATATTGTAAAGACTCCAGGTACACATGTATGGCGTGCTTCTTGCAGTGTGGTGCAATACGGTTCACTATTTCAAATCCCCCGTGATGTAAACAAAACAGCAGAGTATATGGATAATCTTGAAAGTATTTTCTATGGTAGTATATATGTATAATTCATCTTTCACATCCATAAACAGAAAGGAAGTTTGAAATTCTTTCTCGCGGCTATCCAATAAATTTAACCTGTAAGAAAGAATGTACGTTGCATTTAAGTTTAATCAATATCTATGCATTTTTAGAATCAATATTTACACTCACTAATGAATACATGATATGGCACCCAAAGACATCCTAGCTAGATATAAAGCGCAATGTTATTTACCTTTATTAATCTTCATGTAAATTTCATTTAATCCAAAGCATACATACCCTCTATAGAAGTAACAAGAAGCCTTTCATATGTATTTCACTATTTCTGCGTTGACTGTCACTCAAGTCCTCATCAGTTTCCTTGAAAACTTCGTTTACTGTTTTGTTGTGACTTTCTTTGTTTCGACAACCGCGCTTATTAACGTTCAAATATATAACATTTCCGGGAAGATAACTCTGCACTTGACCGAATTTAAAACAAAAACATGTTCAATATCTAAACGCGTATAGATTTTAAATACATTTAGACTTAAGTATTTAGTTGTTAAACACAAAATCAAACACGTTTAGATCTAAACACGTAATGGAAGTGTTTATTTCCTAAGCGCAATTTTTACAGTGTACCTCAGTCTGTATCTTTCTGATTGGCCGAGATCCAACAATTTAGGAAAAAAATCACCTGCACGTGACCTTCCAGGTGAACATAAGGATTCTTTTTTCTACATTGGACTTCAAATAAATTGGGAAATTCCAAAGTGACAAATAGAGTTTTGGAAAGTTATTTCACTTGCATCCGACTTCCACCCAGGTGAACATATTAGTCAGGCACATAAAATATGGGGTGAGGTGTATGGGTGCAGGGAACCTGCCCCCCCCCCACCCACCCACACACACTTTTTTAACGTAAATTTTTACTTTTAATGTAGTATAAAATGGTCATTGAAGGGCTCTGGTGCCCCGGTTAATGGACCTTAACACACTCCCCCATAAAATAAAAATTGGAGTTGGGAAAAATCTCCTCATTTTGAAGAGGAAGGGCTATTCAAAGATTTTTTCAGGTAAGTTATCTTGTTTTTATTCCTTTTTTTAAGTATAAATTATCCTACATATACGTGCCAGATATTTACTTTTTTCTCTACATCGCAACTAAGATAGATTTAAGAATTCCAAATTAATACTAGGTTATGTTTATTTTAAACCAGTTTCTCTCATTGCGTTTGGCTAGGACTTCAGCAAATGTAAAAAATAGTTTATAAGATGGTACCATTTAATCATTGAATCATATAATAAAACAATTATTGCTGTTTTTGAGATCAATACGATGATATAGCCTCATATTCACCGACCCATCGGGCTCGGTGAATATTGTACTCCTCAGATCAGGTGGCTAATTCATCGTATTGACCTCAAAAACAACACTAATTGTATACTATTCAACCCCCCTCCCCCATTAATTTTTTTAAGAATAATCTCTTACTGTTAATTTTTAGGGCTAGGCATGCACGGATGTAGAGGGGGGTTCATGGAAATCAGGACCCCTCCTTAAATTTTCAGAGATGTTAACTTTTTTTATTTATACATAATTTTATTCAGAAAAGGTGAATGTGATTGGGCAGCAGAAAGGGTTTTCAGGCTGAGGCAAATTCCGATTTTTTTGTTCGTCAAAAAAATCTGTGTCCAATTTTTTAAAGAATTGGTTTGGACCTGGAAATTTGTTATTGAAAGGCCTCCGGTCTCAACTTTTTGTTGCAATATACTCTCCAACATTATTAGTTTTTCCTTGTTAATTATTTTTTACTTGCTGACCAACACCCGTTTTTTATTTAAAACGATTACAATGTCTACTTATATTTCTAAAAGATTAATAGCATATATCACAGAGAATTTCTGCAAAAATACAGGTACAACACTGTCAAGCTTAAGCTTAGCGGTTACGAACTTGCGCGTAGGTGTGAGGTGTGTTACAAATTGAATAGTATTTAATTAATGACGCAAATGTAACAAAAACCATAATTATATCTCTTCCATCTTGAGCCGTTCAAAATATGAGTTAATACCTATTAATGAACACCCGTCTTTTTGAGCAAATTATGTTTAAAGTCATACACAACTTGCGTCAGTAAAAAATAAAGTTGGAAATATATTTATTATGTGTACCAATTAAAGTTACGAAAATACTGTAAATTACACAATTGAAAAAAGAACGCGTAAAGATGTCAAATTATTTATTTTCCTGCGAGGAAAGTAATGCCTTGCATCACGTGACACCGTCGCTACTTTTAGACTGATAAACAAAAAATGGCGTCAAGAAAACGAGGTAGGCCGTTTGGTATACAAATAACTTTTGACATGAATGGCAAACGTCTAACACTTAAAAATACTGATCTTTTAAAGCAACCAGTATTAACCATCTACTCTGTTATGACAGATATTAACCTTTCATCCATAATCGTAGTCAAAATGCAACGTACCTCGTCTATATCTTTTCCCGCGGACATGCGTGTCTATATACTTTTTATGCACTTCCTTCATCAATATTCACGAAAAGACAGAATTTTTAATTGCAGATCTTGCTTAATTGTTTTGTAATTACAACGACTTATTTAGTAAAACTTTGTGGAAAGTATTATTTTTCATTACACATCATATGTTTCTCCAACCATTTAATCATTCTGTTTCACACAAAAAATCGGCGTTTATATAGCGTGTATTTCTTTAATTCTTTGGATTTTCATTAATTAGAATACAGTGCATTGCTGGGCAATATTACGAGTATTTCGTCACATAATTGTGTCTTCTATGCACTACTAGTATTGATTAATCCCCTCACCCCACTCCCACCCCCAGGGTAATGGAAAATTGATTTCTTAAGTTAAAAAAAATATAACTATGTCAAGAAGTGTCAAAATATATCTTCTTTATATAAAAGTCTTTAATACTCATGATAAAACATTATACGCATGGTGGTGGATATCAGAGTTACATCTTGTCAAAGAAAAATAAAACTTAACGATATATTGACCCATCTGCATTTATTATACAAACACGCCATTAAAATAGATGAATCAAAACAACGTAGTTTCACTGTTGTTGAAAAAAATGTTTGTAGAAAGCATAGATATTTCAGTCAGATCGAAATCTTTAAATTTTATCCCATTAGCATAAGATGGCATGTCCAATAAACATCTGATGTACATGTGTTATATAAAAAGTTTAAAGATTTTTATAGATGAATTTAAATTGATAAATTTTACAGATATATCAGAATGGCATGTCAAACGTTGCAATATTCGATCTTTTCTATTTGTATTGTGTAAATTTTTCATTTGCATTGTATAATTTTTCCATTCGTATATACTCCTTAAGTCAGATTTATTTAAGGTAAGGCTTTCAGATAATACTCAGTGTTCTTGTGGATATACCAATTAAAATACTGAACACTTCTTCCTGTATTGTAAGAATTACGCTGAAATAAGAACAGAATTATTTCACACCATAAAAATAACAAAGGGGCAATATACCTTGACATAATTCTATTTGGGGACCCAAACTTGGGTCATCAAAATAATATCAATATTATTAAAGCCGTACATAAGTATATTAAACAAGAGGCCCATGGGCCACATCGCTCACCTGAGTAACTTTGGCCATGCTGTTCTTTACAAGATTTCCCCCTTTTAATATACCTATTGTGGCCCCGCCCTACCCCCGGGGGTCATGATTTGAACCATTTAGAATCTACACTACCCCAGGATGCTTCCATATAAGTTTCAGCCTTTCTGGCCCAGTTGTTCTTGAGAAGAAGATTTTTTAAGATTTTCCTATATATTTCAATGTAAAACTTGGATTCCCTATTGTGGCCCCGCCCTACCCCCGGGGGTCATGATTTTAACAATTTAGAATCTACACTACTCCAGGATGCTTCCTTATAAGTTTCAGTATTTCTGGCCCAGTGGTTCTTGAGAAGAAGATTTTTTAAGATTTTTCCTATATATTTCAATGTAAAACTTGGATTCCCTATTGTGGCCCCGCCCTACCCCCAGGGTTCAGGATTTTAACAATTTAGAATCTATACTATCCCAGGATGCTTCCATATAAGTTTCAGCTTTTCTGACCCAATGGTTCTTGAGAAGAAAATTTTTTAATGACCCCACCCTATTTTTGTCTTTTCTTAATTATCTCCCCTTGTAAGGAGACTTGGCCCTTCATTTTAACAATTTACACTTTCCTTCACCCAAGGATACTTTGTACCAAGTTTGGTTAAAATTGGCCCAGTGGTTCTTGAGAAGAAGTTGAAAATGTGAAAAGTTTACAGACGGACGGACGACGGACAACAGACAACGGGTGATCAGAAAAGCTCACTTTAGCTTTCAGCTCAGGTGAGCTAAAAATGGAAAAGATTTTTATGAATAACCAGCGTAATCATTCTGTATCTATTACAACCCCTTCCTTCTTTCTTCTCTCCTTGTACTCCTATTTCCTTCCTTTCTTAATTCTCTGCACCCTTTTTCCCCTTCTTTTTTGAATTGTACATTTGTTGGTGGTACATCACATGTATATGCTTTTTGTCATTTTCTTTGTGTTGGAGAGGACAAACTAAGTTGGAATAACTTGTGTCCAATCCCATTGATTATGTATCAATAAAATATGTTTAAATCAAATCGTATACTTTTTATTTGCATTCTATAATTTTTCCTTTGTACATGTATCGAATGATTTTATTTTTATTCTATAATTTTCCATTCGTATTGTATAATTTTCCATTTGCATTGTAAATTTTTTCATTTTTGTAGAATAATTTGCCTTTTGTATTTTATAATTTTCCATTTGTTTTGTGTAATTTTCCATTTGTATTGTATTTCTTCATCTGGAAATTTATACAATACAAACTGAAAATCATAGAATACAAATGGAAAATCATACTAAATTAAAGGAATAATATAAATTAGAACTTAAACAATTTAAATAGAAAATCGAACAATTCAAATGGAAAATTATAAAATAAGAATGAAATATTATAGAATACGAATAAAAATTATATACATGCAATAAAAATGAGAAACTATAAAAAATGGAAAATTATGCAATATAAATGGAAAATTACAAAATACAATTAAGAATTATGCAACACAAATAGAAAAGATCAAATATTGCAACGTTTGACATGCCATATGCAAAAAAAGATCGAAAACCTTAATTTTATCCCCCAAAACATAAGGATGGCAAGTCAAATAAACATCCGAAGTACATGTGTTACATTAAAAGTTTAAAGATTGTTATAAATTTAAATTGATAATTTTTAATATTTTAGTGTAATACATGCATTTCTGAATCATCCCTTGCATTAAATATCTGTCACCTTGCTCACGGGTCAGCCCTATTTGATTCCGTAAACAACTAGTAATATTATCCAATCGTCTTTCATCGTTTGAACTTTAGTCATTCAGAGTGCAGTTTTCATTTAATATGGTTGACCCGATTGAACTTGGAGGCTAATCGAAGGAGCTGATCTCTCGAGACGGACGATCAACGGTCCCTCAAATATTGTGAGAATGACCAAAAGCAGTTATATTTTTAAACGTTGCTCTAATATTGAGTGCAAGAGATGACAAGTGTGGAAAAATTAAGGTAATGCACGAAAATTGCATGGGAAAAAATGGTGTAGGGTTAACGACGGCGACCTAATTCTCGGAAGTTCAAATATTTTTTTTTCTAAGTTTTAATGAAGGAAGGTAAATGATCAATTTATGATAATAAAGGACAACATTCTGCCTTGCGACTGACAAAATTTTTTCATGGGTTTTTGGAATAAAAATCGAAGTTTTTAAGAGTTTGAAGCGAGGCACCAAGGAATTAATGGCGGCTCGTTAGGTCCCTTCTCCCCTATTATACTATATACCCGATTTTGCTAAGATTTTCTGAAGTCCCTATGATCATCCCTATGTTTTCTGATCCCAGATATGTTTTCTGCTATCTATAATGCCGAGCTCTGAAAAAAAAACACAAAGACAATTTACAAGTCTACAAATGTAAAGTCTAGACGTTTGTCAAATTTTGATAATGAAAAAGTATGGCGTATCAGTATCAGTACCACAATCTTTTGATGTTTTACTTTCTAGCTCTTTTCTAACTTCTTGTTTTTCCAAATTTATATCAATAATTTTATTTTTATTTCTTATTTTCATTCTGACTTCTTCTGTAAATATTCCAATTTTATTTTTTCCCTCTAGATTTCAGTTTATTTTGACATTTTTTCCTTACTTTCTTATTTTGATTCTATCTTAAAGTTTTAAAATTATATTTCATTGTGCCTATAGGTTGATATGGATTTTAAGGGAAGATCCTTATCACCCCCTCCCTCACCCTTCCACTTAGTAGGACTAGTTTTAGGAGTTTATTTAAATTTTTTTTATTTGATTATTTATTTTTGTGCTTGTAAAACGTTTTTGGAAGCCCCCCCCCCCCTTGAAAAACGCTGTCATGAACCTGCATTTATTGGTTGGCTATTTTTAAAAAGTTATAAAAATAACTGTGGCACTGATCACAGTAGCCTAGTGTCTATGGGCGATAGCTTCGGACGACATGGGAGCTCAGAATGTGATTGTCCAAACTTTCTAGTTTTCAAACTTTCCAAACTTTTCCGTGCCAAACCTAGATGTTTAACATAGATAGTGACTATTCCTTCGGCATTGAGTTAATGGTCTTTCGGCTGAGATCTTAAAAATCGAGGTTCCATCTAGATCCCCGCATGCCGTGCATGAGCGGGAAATAATTCATACATGTATCATGAAATATGGTGATAACGAACAGTATTCAAGCTCAAAAATCCATTCAATCAATAAAAATCAGGAGCAGAGCAAACAAGGACCTCTAAAACATCAGAGGTGGGGTCAGGTGCCATGTAGAAGTGAGCATCACCTCCTTGTCATGATCGGGAAATAACGGATAAATTTATCGACAATTCAGTGTGTAAATAATGGCCTAACAATTAGTATGAAAAATGTCAGTTAGCATTTGACTTAATGATTGTATCGACCATATAACTTACGAAATGACGACTTTAAACGAGACTATTGATAATCTTGTTTCATCAACTTGTTTGTCTATAACTTAACCTCGTTTTAGAAATTGTTCATACGTAGAGCATGCTCTTGTGTAACGAGTCAACTGAGAGATGCAGACTGCAAGTGATAAGGGTATATTGCTGTGTAAGTAAGGGAAATAGACTCAGTCTCTCCACACCCCCTCTCTCTCCCCACTCACCCACTCTCTCTCCACTCACCCTTTCTCTCTCCCCCCCATCCTCACTCTCTCTCACCCCACTCACCCTATCTCCCCCTTCCTCACTCTCTCTCACCCTACTCACCCTATCTCTTTCTCCCCACTCTCTCCCACTCTCTTTATTTATTTATTGTCCGTCTGACTTAGTGACTAATTGGGATGGTGAAATAAACTATATATATGCATGATACATAGATGTTTCATAGTTTATTTACAATAAAAAATATTGGGGAAAATAATTATCTTCAAAAAAGAGAAAATGCTTATAGTTATTTTAAAAGAAATTATAAAATGTTTATTCTTGACCTTTTTACTTTAAAATGGATTTAGCAGAATTGTTTATTGATGCAAAAAATGAATTCAATTTAAAATTATAAGGGCGATAACTTCACATAACAGAAAATACTGCTTCCCAGTTCACAATGAGATAATTGCGATGTTTGTTTGCGTATTTAATGAAGAGGAATTTATATACATTGTACTTGAAGAACAATACTTATATGTTTACTAACATGTAAGGGAGATGATGATATGTCAGCTTTAAATCCCAGTAGCAGGATATTATTAGTTGTATCGTTATGAAAAGTAGATGTGCGGTTGATGCCCTAAATTATCCACATGCTGAGAGGAGGTGTATAAAATATTCTTTATTTGACCAAGTATGTAATTAGGGTTTGACATACACTATCCCTTTCCCTTGTATGCATTCAGTTTACTAAAATTTTATATTTTTATAATTTTTGTCCTGTTCAGACATCGTGTCGCTGTAACCAAAATGCATTTTCATCATCGTTGTTCTACGCATTACCGAATATGTCATATTTTTTCATTGCATATAATTGTTCGTTTAGTGCTTTATTCAAATGCGTTCTGTTAATAAACCTACATGCAGCCTTTATTTGTTGCATGGTTCTACTCCACTAACCATCGATTTTTGAATGGATAGTGTTAAATGATTTACCGTTGGGCCATCAGTGTAATTTGAGTAAATGTTCACCTTTTAACACGCCTTAGCCAAGCTTCTGTGAAAATTACAATCAGTACAGCCATTCAATACAAAGAGTCATGCAAAATGTGTGCTTAAAACTGTTACAAGGTTGCCTCTGTCGCGCATAGCACCCTCCTCAAGCCATGTAACATTATAGAGATAAATTTGTAAATCGTAAAACATTTGAAACAAGCATTCAATTCTTAGTCTGAAGGAATAATTTAAGATAATAAAAATAAATAGAATCCTTATAAGAGGATTTTTTGGTGAAAGGAAAAAAAATTTCTTTTCACTCTTATCTTAAAAACCCTTTAATATTTTCAAACCTTATATCAGACAGCAAGAACGCTTAATTACATGGCCAGAGGGGAATTCTTTCCTATAGGCTAGCAAATTTAAAGAGTGGTTTATAACCCGGTAACCCCCTCCCCTCAAAACTCACCTCTATAGATACGCTTATACGAATCTCGCATGGTACTTGATTCTAACATTCTATTGGTCAATTTTTATTACATGTAACTAGAAATGGAAAAGACGATACCCCCGTGTATACTAGACTTATGCCAATTCTTGGTATACCAAGCACCTATTTTTTTTTTTTAAATCAATCAATTTTTTTGATGTAAAACCCTTATTTTGTTAAAGACTTTGTTGACACTAGCAAACGACAAAAAGACATTTGTAAAGATTTTGAGCTAATCACTTTTTTGTGCCCCTTGTATCCAAGGTCAGAGGTATACTGATTTTAAGTTAGTTCTGTGTGTTATTTTTTTTTTCACAAATTTAATCTTCACTTCCCTATATTTTTATGAGAAGAAATTTGAGACTTTATTCATAGAAAATCAAAGATATTTACGAGATTGAATTTTCTTATCAATCTTCCATTTTTCTTCACGTAAATTTATTTGGGTAGGGTTCCAAAAAGTTAACCTTTCATATAACTTATGAAGAAGAAAAAAAGAAGACTGTAGTTTTATTTGTTGCACATTATTTTCCCAGAGGAAAATCAAAGAGGATTACAATTATGGAAGCTATACATATATATATATATATATATATATATATATATATGTTTCTTTTTCTTACCCCACCTGAGAAAATTCTTGATTTTTTAAAAATATTTACAACTGTGGAAACTTATTTTATTAAATGTAATAAAAAAAAAAAAATCAAAGAATGTGCGTATTCTTGCTCTAATAGTCATAGAACAGCATTATAGCCTTGTTGGGTTTTCCTTTAATGGGGATAAAACATCTTGTATTATTAATGTTACATGTAAGTATAGTATAACCTTTTAATTTTTCATTTAAACTTTAAAGCTTTTAGAAATGAACACTTCATATCATAAGAATGCGTGATTTAACCCGTATTTATTTGCCTACAAGACCAAAACCATGAAGTTTTCGGTACAAAAAATGACACAGGGTCATTTTTCTACAATCTACATGGAGAAAAATGACGCCAAGACCGTAATTTCTACAAAAAAGTGGGTCATTTTTCTACTTAGAATATTGACCAGGGGGTCAAATTTCTATGTAGAAAAATGATTCTCAGTCGATATTCTACGGGGGTCACTTTTTGTTGTTACACCGGCAAGTGTATTCTGGTTCCCCTTAAAAATCAAAAAGGCCATAATCAGCTCAATATCTGCAAGAGTTTAGGGAAAAAGTCTGGAAATTCTGGTTCCCCTTAAAAGAACTGCGAACGATAGTATTGTTCTGCCGCCTACATGTACCTCCAAGTCAATTTTCAAAAGCTGACATATTGGAATGATTTTTCATATTTATGTAGATATCATTAAATATAACTTATTTGGGAGAACAACGAGAGAATTTTCCTATTTATAATTATAATAGGAATTATAATAATATTCCTATTATTTATAATTTTGGTAAAACTTGTGTTTTTCAATATAGAAATCAACAGAAAACGTAAATTATTTTTAAATATCCCCCCCCCCCCGGGTGAAACAAAAATTCCCTTTTACAAATATTATAAATTGTTATTTCACAAATTCATACCAAAGCTTTTGTTGTTTCCCGGAAAGGGGGGGGGGGCATATATGTTTACAAACAAAAAACAGCAAAAGTGGTAATTCTTATACCAATATTCACATGAGATTACAAATCAAAAATGTACTTTATCAATCATATATGTAGAATTTTACATAAGTTAAACATACGGAAATATTCAGTGGTCATTTAGCCATTCTCAAAAGTATTTGAAAATCTGGTTATGTTAAAAAGCCTGATTTCAATGGATAACCCCCCCCCCCCCCCCCCATCCTTATCAAAAGACTTGTAAATAAGAGCAATTAACTTCTTGACATAGTTTTGAAATTTATTAATCAATTAATAATTAATGAACTTTTCTTTGCATCCAATAAGTTTTAATGGCCAATTTGCCATTTATAATTGAATTCAATGGGTTTTAAATGTAGGCAGGAATCTAGAGTTTGCGTTCGTAGTTCGTTAAGAAGGTGGTAACTCCGTCAAAATCATCGAAGCGGAAAGAAAATCAAACCTGATCTGTAACTCATCAAAGTACAATCACATGCCAAATATCAGCTCAATATCTACAAGCATTCAGGAAAACTAAGTGGGACAGACTGACAGAGAGACGGACATACGGGGAGAAAACCTCTAGTCCCCTCCGGTTTCACTGGTAGGGGACTAATAACTGCACTTAAAGAGCAAAACTTAATGGAAATGAATTTATTGTAATAGACTAATTCACTGGTAACAAATACAAACGTTTTTAAAATTAACACATACAACGCATATAGATTCCGTATATGCATTCTAGAAGAGGTACATGGGCTATGCATACATTGCTAACCTGAGTTTCGTTGCACATACACTTGACAACTATTCTGACTCAACAGCAAGCATTATTGGAATGAGATAAATCTATACTACTGGTATATAATATACCGCCTATGATTAGATAATATTGTTATTTATTATATCACCAACAAATGCTCTTACATTTAATATGATCCAGGATTTAAAACCGTCTTCAAACATCCTTTCTCTCAGTAATGCACAGCATATATAATAAAAGTATCTATGAATACCAAATTTAATGTTTCCTGTCTGACTCCAGCTATCGACCTTCCAAGCATAAGGCCTTGTCACCACCAACCATAATAAAAATTGCCCCCCCCCCCCTCGTTTATCCCTGAATAAAATGATTAAGTTCTATTGGAACCATCTTTTTTATTGATTTCTCATGATGTCGACTATGTTGTGACATTGTCTTACCTACATCCTATGTCATGACGATGCTCTCAAATTGTACGTATTTTTCCTCCTCTTTTCGAGGAAATGTACTTTGAACATTTTTTTCTATTGCCTCCTACGATAAGTTTTAACCTAGTACTTTCTTGTTTTTAATACCAATGATGATTACAACTGTCTCTATCTTATATTCAATGTGAAAGTTGAGTCCTTATTGTGGCGTCGGAGATCATAATTTAAACAAATGTGTATCTATGGAGCCCGGGAATGCGTTTACAGGAATCCTTTTATGTCATTTCTTACCTGAAGATAATCCACAAATTTGTTTAAAACAACTTCTCCAAGATATTCTTTTAAAATTATTTTCCATAACATAGAAGACGCTTACGTACCTTTACATGAAATATTGAGTTTTTCTCTATTTTTTCTTTCTTACTGTTTTATTTCTTTGGTCAAATTTGGTGGATTGCTGTAAAGAGATTCTACAGAAAAGCTTGAAAATATACAGCGCGGACGACAGAGAAAGTCCAATCAAAATCTGGCTGAGCCTAACTTGAGCTAAATAACAAAATGTTGAGTATTCACAGACCAAAGTAAACATGCATATAATTTACAAACTCGGTAATTGATTATTTAAAAACAGTCATTAAAATATATACTTAAATAACGTACATTTATTTTACAAGGATAATGATTTGTATACTTCACCTTATAATTATTAAGACTATATATTATGTTGTAGTTAATCTAACAGCATATGAAGTTGTATGATAAATACCAAACTGCATAATTATTTGTTACAAATCCGTTACAATAAACAACAGTGGGTACATGAACGGTGAAACTTTGAAGGGGGATGATTATCAAATTGCAAATGTTCTTTCAAGACGTTGGGATATACTTACACACCCCTCTTTGAAAAACAAATAAACATACAAAATTAATGTACATGTACTTTCAAAATAGTAAAATATTTAAACACCCCCCCCCCATTTCCTCCTTTTAAAGTTAATGATCTGGAAGATGTATATTTTAATTATCCTCAAACGGCCAAAACCATAGGGACTCAGTGTCATGATGATGGATATAAATGCATGTATGAGGTGTATTGGATGTTCTTCATTATGCTTGAATAAGCTGATCACTTTTTGAAAGTTCCTAGAAATACGAATATGATGTTTTAAAATCTGTCAGGAACTTTTCGGTTTTAATCTTCGTCATCGTATTCAGACAGACAAATACGATAAATACATTATCCTGAAACCTAACTCCAGTGTCCACAACCTATTAAAGTCTCCCGCAATTTAAAAGACTTCAACACTGAAAAGTTGCTCTGACCATTGTCTTAATGAAAAAAAAAAAATAGATTAATAAACAATAAAAAAAAAAAAAATAAAATAAATAAATAAAATTTATAGGCATTTTTGTCTTCTAGAGTTCAATCCACATCTTAAAATATATATTTTTTAAACGTCAAACGTCAGCTGATTGAAAAAAATATTCAGTTCTGGTAACTATATAACATTCACTTTAGACGAAGTTAACCAGCAATCAAGATAAAGCAATATTGTGAGAATTAAATGGTGTTATAGAACTTTTTTTTATGAATGCCAAAATTATTTAGTAATCTAACATAACATCTAATGGGATTTTCTATATTAAATTAAGTATTCATATTATGGGTAAGTAAAAGATATTTACATAATGTGTATTTATAAGAAAAAAAATCAGTGTGCACATTTACATGTACAAATCACACCTCGTTGTTCAAACTGTTGACACTCACTGGTGCCCGACAAGTTTCCTTCTCAACAGAATGAATGTCTTTGTAATGGTTAGTTGCGCACGACCCATCGTCTTCGTTATGATCAACTAAGCTACGTTAGAAAACGCAGGATTATTTTGACAGGGGTCGAGGGTTGGATCCAGATAATATGGATCTTCCTTGTCATTTCTTCGTTTTCGATAGACAATAACAATTATTACTGATAGTATAACAATCAATAACAGCACTCCTATTACGCTTCCTGTAACAGTCCCTACTTCTTTTGAATCTGTCGAGCCGAAATGTTTCGCATTCAAAGCTGCGGAGCAGTGTGTTTCTGAAAAAATAACAAATTTCAGAGATAAGGATATCAAGACAACCAGGAAAGGACAACCTCTGAGGTAACCATAATTTCTAAAAACAAAGCTTTCGATCGGGACAATGAAATTTTCAGAAAAATGATGCAATTTGTAATCATATCACATTTCACTCAGATTTTCTTGGGCGATATCCTGTTGACAAGAAATTGCAGTTATGTACCCATAGGCACATTTATATCATATACATCAGCTGCAGTTTCCTCGTTTTTTCTAGGTTGATAATATTGAAAAACAAGAACTACAAAAATGCAGCTATGGAAAAAGCTACAACGAAAACCCAGTAACTATAGCCGCTGTGTTGACTGAAGAATAGGCTTCAGATGGGGGTGATAGAGAAGGTATTACTTGAACTTGTTGATAAATAACATTCATTCACTGAAAGAAAAACATTACTTTTACAATATCCTATCATATAAAATGTTGGAATTGTCGACGGATTTTTCCGTTTGTCCGATCATGACAAGGAGCACACGGCGGGTGTGACCGGTCTGCAGGGGATGCTCACTCCATGGCACCTGATCCCACCTCTGGTGTTTTTGGAGGTCTCGTATTTGCTCTGCTCCTATTTTGTAATGTTTGATGGACATTTGAGCTCGAATACTGTTTGTTATCTCCACATTCATTTATATTTTCATATACCCTTTAATGTCTGTCCCACGCTTGCTTCACTTCAAACAATTTTAGGTAAAATGCATTTTTTTTCATTGTGTAAGACTCAGTAAATTAATATGATGAATATGAATCCTTGTACATTTTTTTCTATAAACTCCAATCCTCCAATGAAATTACATTTATATTTAAAAAATAAATCCATGTGTATATTTTTTTATGTTTTAAACTATTTTATAAAAAAAATTTCACTGCAGCATGATAATATTATTCTAAATTTTGAAAACCTAGCGGTATGTCCAAGTGTACACGTATATCATTCTGAGCACCAAAAAAAAAATGAATTCCAGTGAGGCAATTACTTTTTACACTTACACATTTTTAAAAAGTCCAAACTCTAAAATCCTATTTCGTGGAGGGCGGGGTTGGGGTAGGGGGACCTTTCTCTAAATTTTCGGTATTTTTTGTTTTTTCAAATACTGGAATTTGTTTGTTTCACCCTACAGCAACAAAAAGTGGGGGGGGGGGGGCAACCAGCATTAAAATAAAAATTTGCATATTAAAACTACTCCAAAAAGACTATTCTTAGAAAAAGTGTCCCACCCCTGTTCTACGGGCCTGATTTATAAAGTTTTAATTTCCCTTTTTAAAAAAATCACTCATTTCAATCTGCAGGAGTAAACTGTAATACTAGTAGATGTATAGGAAAGTTTGATCTTCAAATTATATGATTATGTAGATTTATGAATAACAACAGTGAGAATCATAAAAAATATTCCTGACAAATCTATGACGGTTCCTTACGTTTCTGAGATTGAACTTTTCCAAATGGGCAAGTTTCAAAGACATTGCAGCACGTTTCGGATGGCTGAAGGTTATTGCCGTTCTCGTCCTCAATACACCAGCTGCATCCTGCCACCTCTTTACAATTTCTATATTGAAAAATAGGTTTTTGAACAGTAATGAACTTTTGTTAATACATCACAACCAAACATTCTGTTTTTAAGGATATCACCAACATAGACACATTCCTATTCTTTAATATTACTCTATTGATCTAAATTTACATTATGATTATAAACAAACTAGATTATTATTGTAAAGCTAGTTATTTGCTTGTAAATATTAACTTGTATAACTGAAGGATTGAGAATGTTTTATGATACAAAATAAGGATGTGAAAGAGCCATATCATAAATTAGTGTTATGTAAAGTACTAATTTAATTACATGGTACTTTTTTCATTGTAATTAATTAAATTACAAGTAATTAAAAATGTTCTTGCTGTTTATATTTGAAGTTGTCTATTATGTCAAAGAGCCTGGACTTTAATTTATCGTGGGGAATGGTTGTATAAAATGTTGGAAAAGTCGTTAGTTGTGATGTTATTGATTTTGGTGATATTTTGTGATTTAGATTTTTTAAAATTTCTTTGGAGTTTTTAAGTACCCACATCTGATTAAAACCACCTCTGGAATATGTTGTTGTTCGCACGCCTGAAGTTTCTCCTTGACTGCTGTTCATATTTTGGTGAGGAGTAAAGAAAGGGGTATAGTAGACCATTTACATGCTATTTCATAGAAAAATAATTAAATACTTATGAAAATGTACAAAATTATGGAAATTTTACATGAAGTTTACATTTATGTCAATTGGAACATCAAAGACAATTTTGTTATGATTGAGACTTCATTTTTCACTTCCTTGTTTTTTGATTAAAGGCAACTTCCTCTGCTTATTCGCCTATGTTCTTTCTTCTATGTGTGCAATATCAATATGTCATCCTCTATTGTTGCTCGACCCTATCTGAACAGGCTTCAATTATTTGTACCGATGGTCAAGCTACTTCGTTCAAGCTAGCATTGAAGATTTATTAATTTTTCCTTTAATATGTCTGTTTAAGTCTTCCTCTATTGAGGAACCCATTACGGGTATTAAAATACATTTAAATACGTACGATTCATTTCGGGTGTTACAATGAACATCGAAGCACGGTTCCAGCTCTTTTATCCTATCTAATTCTTTCTCAACTTTGACGTTTGAATCTGGTACTCTGGCACTACAGATATGGTAGGTATCCCTATTATAAAGAAGTTTAATTTTTAAAAAATAAATAAATAAAACTTACACTTTTTCAAATTATTGTAACTTTTTGGTAGCTTCAACTTCCGCTGAGAAACAGTAATGCTTACCCTGAAGTCTTTTCTTCGCAGGTATCATAAGGAACAACCTTATGACACAGACAACAGTCTGATTCACTGGTACTACAGGTATGTACTAGAGGCGATTTTTCTGAATTCTAATAAATAAAACAATATCCTTAGATCCTTTTCAGTTCCTATTAATATTATGAACATAAATGACAAACAAATGTGAGCTGTGAGAAGTCATAGGAACATACACAAATCATTTTTACCTATATATATTATTATAGTATAGATCAATACTATAGTGATCGCCCGCGTGGCGCAGTGGTTAGAGCGTTTGTTCTAGAGTCGCGGAGTAAGAAGTTGATCCTTACGTCGAGGGTTCGAATTCCACTGCGGGACGTGGAGACCGGTCCTTCGGATGAGACTATAAACCGAAGTCCCGTGTCACAGTAGGTGCTGGCACGAAAAAGATCCCTCACTGCTTAAAGGCCTAAAGTGCTAGAGGTCTAAATTTGCAGCCCTCCACCGGCAGGTGATGGCGTCTCAATATGAATGGAAAATTCTCGAAGGGACGTTGAACAACAAACAAACAAACAAAATACTGTAGGACATAGAATGTTCATACGATGTTTGAATGCCATGTTCAAGAAATGAAAAATTACTGAAAGTTTACTATACTGCTATTTCAATTAACCTTAAACAAGTTTTATAAACTTGAGGAACAACATTTTACATAATTGGAAATAATTTCAATTTGTTATATTTTTTCCCATCTTATACTCTGATATTCGGTGTCTTTTTTTATCTTTCCTGAAATGTGAAAGTTCAGTCTTTGTACAGACCAGACAACAAGTTCCAGAGAGGATGCTTGTCTTCTTAATGACGATAAACACATTGCTGTTCAGTACAGGGGCTATCATATACCCCTTTGATGACAGTTTGTTTACTGGGTCATCTGTATCCGACAATGATACCTGAACAAATAAACAAAACTGACTTAAATATAAAGGTAACAGGTTATAACTTCTGCATTCATTGCTAACAATAATATTGCATTTGAACTATACGTGAATTTGCATATACTTGCCCGAAAAGAAAACAACTCCTTTTGGTGTTCTATATTCAAACAGCTTTCTTTCACAATAATTCTGTCCTTAAGGAGATCCTCCATTATATTTTTCTCCTTTATAGAAAAAAGAACTATAAGTACTTGGTCTATGTAAAAATTAATCAGCGAAATATAAACATTTCATATTCATCATTAAGTATTTAGAGTGTTTACATACATATTTATAAAATAAGCTTTTTACGTTGGTATTTAGCTGTTTACATACATATTTATTAGATAAGCTTTGCATAATACTACAGTAATATAACTTACTTTAGCTCCTAAATGTTTCCTTGTGAATTCTTCATCGTTTGAAAAGCTGGGATATATAACAAGGAATCCACTTTTATCTATCACCATGCAGCTGAAATTGCAACAGTGAAATAGAAAAACCGCTTTTCAGTTTCTTTATTTTTTAACGATTCAATGTGTCGAGGATGAACTCAAAGTTGAGGGGAAAATACTATTTTAAAATAAAAATACTTTCTGAGAAAAAAAAAACTCTCTGAGTAAAAGAATAGATTAGCAAAGTATAGTATATTAAATGTATCTCCGAAATAAAAGATTCTTATTCATTTAATTCTCCATTGAAATTTTCAGATGAGAGCTCTTACGATTGTCAACGAATTTTAAGGAGAAAAAAACATCAAAAGAAGCAGACTTATTTTCGCTTTACGAGTAACTTGTTGAGCTGCCTAATTATGTCTTGCCTTGAACGAACGGAAGCAAAGCTTAATGTTATATTCTGGTATGTTTATTACTCTTCTTGCTCTTTTTTTTATTATCAAGATTACGCTAAAGGCAAACCTTTCGTTTGTAGAAACAGTTTTAATAGTTGCCAAACTGTGTCAAGTTGACTGCTTTTTCAAATTAGAAGTTCGAATGCTATCTTGCACATTAAACATATGTGAATTTTTTTGAGTATCATTTTGCCACTGCATACTCAGGAATATTTGAAAAATTTTGAGATTCCAACGTGCTTTTAATTGATTATTTTGTAAGAATATCAACATAGAAAATGAAGGTGACAAAAATGTTTCACTTAACAATTTTTCCAAGTAAGAGATTACTTTGAAAAACTGTAAAGTGAAACATTCTTTGTCAACTTCATAGCTTTGGTTTACAGGGGGCGTAACTCTCAAGCCACAACAATTAAGAACAATAGCAAATTCTTTCATTATAAAAACTCTCTACAAATAAATATTTGCTTTTGGTGAAACCTTGACCTTGTTCTGCTGAAACAAGAGTGTCATGGCCATAACGTTCGTCTTTAAAAACTTGGGCTTGTAAGCTTTGGATGCACCCAGTATTATTATTATTAGTGATTGCAATCTTAAATCATATACGACATTAACCAATCACACCAAAGGCAAATTATTAGCTTTAAGCGTCTTTTTACCTTTTAACCCACAGTTTGTATATAATGCTTGGCATAGGATGTATCAACAGGAGGCTGAACTTTGAACTTAATAGTCAAATAAATATTTTGCAATGTCTGTTAGGATTTTTGTTGTTGTTTTTTTTTAAACTTGTAATCAAGAATTGTGATCTTTATCATGCGGTAGTACATCCATTACATACTCTGTAATAATCCACATATTCCTTTTTTGGAAAAAAGATTATCTATATCAGATTATTACCATTTGAGGGCTTATGATTTTTGGCATGTGTATTTCACCATAAAAGAACATATTGCACATCTCCCCTTGACCTTGACCTTTTGATTTACACAAGAAGCAGACTTGCTTTACTTTAAAGCATTTTATCTTGGCATACTATCATACAATGAGAAGTAGCTGTTTAATTAGGTCGAATCAAATTTAAATCTTGGCTCCTAGATCGATTTTTTTTATCATATTAGACAATGAGGCCTATAAATTTGATACATTTTGTCTTGGTTGATGGCTGAAAACTGGTATATCCTAGAACAAGATGTTTAAGGTACATTACATGAGTAAATATGTAAAGCCAGGAAAGCCATCAACGTTAAACACCAAAGCATCTTTCCTTTGATTTATGCACTACACACAAACCTGTATGTTGTATCCCCACATTCTGGGTAGCTCTGGAAAAACTTGCTGCTGAAATATTGGTATGGGTAATCGATGCATTCAACTACATCTACGATATCATCTGTACAGTGCAGGCCATTAGCTCTTAAAAGGTAATGTTCAGGGTTATTCCGAGTCAATTCAGTAATAAAGATCAATTAAACGAAATGCTTTTCGTTCGTGAAGGCAATCTTAAAGATTGAGTAGTGGAAGTAATACTTTAAGAAACAAAATTTCTTTGAATACTTTAAATGAACTTTATCCATAATGTGTTACCTTCCTTCAAATATTGCTTTGCATTGTGATATAACAAGACCAGCTCCCCAATTATCTATATAAGGAGAAATCACAACATTTTTGCCCTTCTGAGCCACAGTTTTTCTCCACCTAAATAACATCACAGACCATTATTCATCATTCATATTGACGATTCTCTGAATTTCAATTCATTTGAATTGTGCATTTTATTATAAAATTTTAAAATTCTAATTCTTTTCCTTCATTAGTTATATATATATATATATATATATATATATATATATATATATGTGTGTGTGTGTGTGTGTGTGTGTGTGTGTGTGGAATTTACCAATCCCTTGTAAAAGGATCATAGTTCTTGGGAATTTCAACCGCTGGATAAACCCTAACATGGCCATCCCTAGTTGCCAAGTAACGCCATATCACAAACTGTGATTGGTCCTGGTTTTCTTTCCAAAATTCCTCCGCCATATAAGTTGCCCGAATGCTGCTTTTGACTTTATCCTATTAATTAAAACACTCAATTTATACTTATTTGCAAATCCAAAATGCATCCAGCATAATTTTAACTTGATTTCTGCAAATTAATAAGGCATTCCAGTATGATAATACATGTTCATTTTCAGTATTTTTTGTCAATTTCTGTATTCTTTAAAAACTATTTTATGGAATTTCTGAAATGAAATCAACATAGGTTCATTGCACTTTACATAAGACAAGGATCATCAACACAAAGTTAATAAAATAAAATAGAAACAGAGGTGGCATACTTTTAATTTTAATGCTTTATCAGCTTGCTGACTATGTACACTGTTAAGGTAATCAGAGTAATCGAACACTGCCTCCTGAGTTTCATTCCGATAGAGATACTCATATGGTTTCTCAAAGGCATGTGGAGAAAGCATCACCATTGACCTCTCTTGCAAGAAGGAAAATAAATATTTTGAAAAACTTTTTATCGACAATTTCGATTCGATTCATTGAAACAATACAAATTTGAAGCATAGCACACACGGTCCACTTTAAACAATCAGAGGTGGAATTAGGTGCCATGGGGGAGTAAATATCCCCTGTCGATCGATCACACCCGCCGTGTGCTACTTGTCATGATCGGTCAAATGAAATATCCGAAAACAATTCAGTGTTAAAATAATGGCCTACAAATTTTTATGAAAAGCGTCAGTCATCGTCTAACATTCGATTAAACGACAGAGCGTACCTGCTGACAATATCAGTGAAGAAAACATTTGCTGTGGCCTTCAACTAGACATTTAGATACATCGACGATGTATTGGCAAATAAACAATGGTCCAAAATTTTATTAACTTTTTTAATTAACGTTATATTGAAAATGGTTTTAATAATTTTGAAAGGAATGTAGTAATATATTTTTACACTAGCAATTTTAAACAAAATCATTTATTTTGCAAAATTTTACAATCAATTTAAGTTTTCGGTCTTAGTCGTAAGTTCTTTTGTAAAACGGGCTGATTTTGACATGTTATTTTGATATATTACCGTATTATACATTTTTAAATAGTCTTGCATATATTTGATTTCTTACTAATTAGAATGATGTAAATTGATATTTGCTTCAATTTGAACATTCTAACTGCTTCCCCTCACCCTAAAAAATCTTTACAGCGTTTGATCCCGCTGGCGCCGAAATTGTAATCAGGGTTCTCCATCATCTGAAATCTTACTGTGTTGCAGACTTTACTTGAACCACTAATATTCGCGACATTTTCGCGATCAAATTCGCAACTGAACCACTATTCATTATAATTACAAAAGCATATACATACATTTTTTTTAAATCACTTATTCGTTACACAAATGGTATGGTCGTGCATATTAATAAAAAATGAATTAATTCAATGGATATTTAAAACAATTCGAATGTATTCATATAATAATGTACATACAATGTACCACATGTATTAGACAAACCAACTGTAACCCCCCCCCCCCCCAACCGCAAAAGCACACACACGACTTAAAAAAATAAGTACAATTTTTTAAAAAAAAATAAACTTATATAATATACTTGTATCACTATCTACAAGCTGAACGTATATACTAAACCTTGATATTTTTGTGTATATACATGTGTAACTTCATGTTTTACACATGCTCTGAAGAGCAGAGGAAATTCTGGTCCATACGATCGATCTACAGTAAATTTGCCATGATTTTTGTCAGTTGATCGAATTACAGAATTTAAAAAAAGAAACTTATATAATAGTAAAATACTTTTAGAGGGTGCCTTTAAATTCCTCAACAATACATTTACATCAAAGAAACGATTACGGTACGATGTTTGACTCACAGTGCCAACATAATTCTAGAGACGTGGTTCTGAAGTATAAAGACGTATATTTATAAGATATCTTTAAATTTTGAAATAATATTTTTAAATGCAACTAGCAATTATACAGTTACATGAAAGTGTGAAAACAAATTATTTGTCTTTGTTCCTTCATGCGTAAAGTCCAGCGAGGGTCTAAGAGATAATTGATTATTCAAGGTGAGGCAAGACAAAGTGCCCTAATTAGGAGATAATTCATCTGCCTTAAAAATTGCAACACGGTAGATTTGTTTGATATTGACTGAAGTTTCAGTTAGAGGAAATTTATGTTCTGATTTTCTGATTATCACAGATCTTACTGTGTCGCAAAAATTTTTACTTTGTTGCACGCATAAAATTTGAATTGTTATTGTGTCGGAGAATATTTTACTGTGTCGGGACCGACACAGTAAAACAGCTCATGGAGAACCCTGTGTAATGAAACCACATTACTCGGGATTTAGTGTTGGCATATTGTACCGTGTGTAAAGTGTCAAATATTTGCTACATGCTTATAGAGGGACACAAATACGCATTGAAGAAGAAGATGATGGGAGAAACATGAGCAGTTAGATTGTCCCCATTGAAGCAAATGTCAATTTACACCATTTTAATTACTAGTAATAAGAAATCAAATACATTTTTTAAAAAATCATATTTTTTTAATTGATAGATAATAATTTACCCCTCCCCCCCCCCCAAAAAAAAAAAATAAACCAAAAAATATAAAAAAAAAAAAAAAAAAAGTGAATCATGACAGAATATCAGATAGAATGTCAATATCAGCAGATCAGTTCTAACTCTTTGCTGTGGTAAAATTTAGAAATTTATTTTAAAGTTAAGGATTACCCTCCTCATGCATAGCTTTGATCCTTTTACGTATTTGGCTCCAAAATGCAATTATTTCATCAAAAATGTTTGTTACATTTACCGCTAATAATCAATAGATATAACTTTTTTTTATCTCACCTTCTTTACAATGTGAGTAATATATATTTTAACTTCATCCAATATATATATATATATATATATATATATATATATATATATATATATATATATATATATATATATATATATATATATATATATATAAAAAGCACTAAAAACCAACAACACTGTATATCCGAAGTGTCGGATCTACTAAGTAGATACAAGGTCACGGATGGAAATTTATATAAAGCACTAAAAATGACCAACGACACGAACAATAATAATTGTCAAATTTTCGGGACAACCTGTCCCTTCCTCAGGACAAAGAAAAAAGTTAAGAAGTCATAAAAACAAAGGAAATAGAGAAGCAAAAACAACTAGCAGAACTACTAAACTACCAAACACTAAATATTTACAAGGTTACATGTTTAATTTGGAGTTTATAAACAGTTGTGAACAAAGAAATCCGGAGCGCTATGAATTGCGTCCGGTCTATCGGGTGTACTCGGTGAAGTGTGATTTACATAATTGAACGAATTAATTATCGCTAATTAATTACGGCCAACAGTAAATCGTACATTGTCTTATTCTCTCAAAATGGCGTAACTCTACATGATAAAAAGAAATTAAAGAAAGATAATATGGAAGGACAATTTTGAAATATGAATTTGGATATATTATAAATTTGGAAATCGGAAAAAAGAAATAAACAAAAATGTGAGCTGTAAATATTTGGGTAGGTTGTTCCAGGATTATTAATACGAATTAACGGTGAAGTTTACGCTATATAGAGAGAATGAACTTGTTTGTTACAATTCGGGATTGGGTCTAGTTCACGTTCATCCTGGTGAAGTCATTAAGTTTGTTAATACCATTAGGGCGGAATGACTTCAGCCTGTGCATCCAGAACTTTTCCTTGCCTTTTCTCTGCGCGTCTGTCCATCTTGGATTATGGTCAATAACCACTACTGTCATGTCCTCCCATTTGTGACCTTCAAGGTTGAAATGTTCCCCAACGGGTTCATTGAGTTTTTTGGTCCTAATGGTAGAACGGTGATTATTGACTCTCCTGCGGAGATCTCCTGTTTCACCAACATACTGTTTGGAGCAAACTTTGCAGCTGATGAGATAAATGCAGTTGTCTGTTTGACAGGACAAATTCCCTAGTATTTTGTAGCTGCGGCCTGTAACGGGGCTGTTAAAACTGTCTGTGTCAGAGCTGTACTTACAGAGAAGACATCTTCTGTCAGAGCAAGTTTTAAAGCCCCCGTTAGGTAATGGATTGTCCAATCTGGTTAAGTCCCACTTATGCAAGAGAGGCTACAATGCCCGCACCGTACAAACTGCTATTGATGAGATGGCGGGACATGACAGGCAAAACCTATTACGCTACAAGGAAAAAGACAATAGCGGCAGGGTCCCTCTGGTAACCACATACCATCCCGTCCTTAAGAACCTCAGCGGTATCCTTCAAAAGAATCTGCCAATTCTCCACTCAAATAAACGAATGGCAGAGGTCTTTAAGGAGCCCCCATTGGCTGCATACAGGCGCCCGAGGAACCTGAAGGACATGGTAGTAAGAACCAGATTGGACAATCCATTACCTAACGGGGGCTTTAAAACTTGCTCTGACAGAAGATGTCTTCTCTGTAAGTACAGCTCTGACACAGACAGTTTTAACAGCCCCGTTACAGGCCGCAGCTACAAAATACTAGGGAATTTGTCCTGTCAAACAGACAACTGCATTTATCTCATCAGCTGCAAAGTTTGCTCCAAACAGTATGTTGGTGAAACAGGAGATCTCCGCAGGAGAGTCAATAATCACCGTTCTACCATTAGGACCAAAAAACTCAATGAACCCGTTGGGGAACATTTCAACCTTGAAGGTCACAAATGGGAGGACATGACAGTAGTGGTTATTGACCATAATCCAAGATGGACAGACGCGCAGAGAAAAGGCAAGGAAAAGTTCTGGATGCACAGGCTGAAGTCATTCCGCCCTAATGGTATTAACAAACTTAATGACTTCACCAGGATGAACGTGAACTAGACCCAATCCCGAATTGTAACAAACAAGTTCATTCTCTCTATATAGCGTAAACTTCACCGTTAATTCGTATTAATAATCCTGGAACAACCTACCCAAATATTTACAGCTCACATTTTTGTTTATTTCTTTTTTCCGATTTCCAAATTTATAATATATCCAAATTCATATTTCAAAATTGTCCTTCCATATTATCTTTCTTTAATTTCTTTTTATCATGTAGAGTTACGCCATTTTGAGAGAATAAGACAATGTACGATTTACTGTTGGCCGTAATTAATTAGCGATAATTAATTCGTTCAATTATGTAAATCACACTTCACCGAGTACACCCGATAGACCGGACGCAATTCATAGCGCTCCGGATTTCTTTGTTCACAACTGTTTATAAACTCCAAATTAAACATGTAACCTTGTAAATATTTAGTGTTTGGTAGTTTAGTAGTTCTGCTAGTTGTTTTTGCTTCTCTATTTCCTTTGTTTTTATGACTTCTTAACTTTTTTCTTTGTCCTGAGGAAGGGACAGGTTGTCCCGAAAATTTGACAATTATTATTGTTCGTGTCGTTGGTCATTTTTAGTGCTTTATATATATATATATATATATATATATATATATATATATATATATATATATATATATATATATATATATATATATATTACCTTTAGTGGCATATCTGTCATACTGTCTACATTTCTGTGTATTTTGACGGTTCTGTTCCAGTCTATGATAGTAGAAGACTCCATTGGTTAATAACTCTTCTTGGCCTGGCCGCAGGCGAGATTGTTGATCATTCTTTCCAAGTACAACACACAAGGAAAAATTTGTACCAGGAACCTTTAAATCAATTCATCGAACATACTACATTATATATTTATTGATTTAGAACAGGAAATATTTCAAGAAAATTAGATGGTCTGATAAAATTACAGAAATAAAATGTAGCATATCATATAAACACATATCATTAGATATATCGTAATAGGGTCTACATTAGGTGAACGTTATGGATGCTATTTTTGCGTCATTACCGCACATCAAAGCTTGTACCTTTACAATCCTTAACAAAAATGAGTTTATATGGTACCTTTTGACAAGTGGGTACGGTTTTTGGTTATCTATGCATTATATAATAAAGTAAATACACCTCTACATTTTTCGACATTTGCACTAACATAATCTTACTTTTCTCCAGCTGTATTCTGCTTCTACTACCCGCGTCTCGATTCCGTCGTACTCCAATTCACCTCTAGATATTGTCCTTGAATAGCTAAAGGTTGCACTCCCACTCTCACCCCTGAAAAATAGAAATGTCTTGAAAGGTTCCAAGAAAGATGTAACTGAAAATAAATTTTGTCAGGCAATCTGGTTACTTAAACTTCCAACAAGGGACTATAAGTGAAAAAAAGCAGCTAAAATATAGTTTATATCGAGTGATTAAATGATTTAAACTTAGCCAAAGTATAATTTAACAGATAGACAGCAGGTTTTTTTTATGTTTCCAAACAGTGTGATGATACTTCTCCTTTTCAAGTTCACATAAGCTAAGGGTCAAGTTCGCTTTTTCTGATGAAAGTATATCCTTGTCAATATGTCTGCCGTCAATTACCTTTTCACATTTTTGACTGAGTCACATTTGACACAAATGATCCTTTGATAAAGGTAAATGAAATGTATGGAGATAAAGAACAGTATTCAAGCTCAAAAGTCCATTAAACAATACAAATTTTGGAGCAGAGCAAACACAGACCTCTAAAATAGCAGAGGTGGGATCAGGTGCCATGGAGGAGTGATCATCCCCTGCCGACTGGTCACATCCGCCGTGTGCTCCTTGTCATGATCGGGAAATAACGGAAATATCCGTCGACAATTCAGTGTGTAAACAACGGCCTAACAATTAGTATGAAAAAATGTCAGTCCGCATTTGACTTAATGATAGATTGTATTTGCTGACAAGGTCATTGTATCGACCATAGAACTTACGAAATGATGACTTTAAACGAGACTGTTGATATTCTTGTTTCATCAACATGTTTGTCAATAACCTACCTCGTTTTAGAAATTGGTCATACGTAGAGCATGCTCTTGCGCATCGAATCAACTGAGAGATATAAACCCCGTATGCAGATGACAAGGGTATATTGCTGCATAAGTAAGGGAAGTTGAAGATTGAAAAGTTAAAGTCATCGCGTTTATCATAAAGCTTTGTTGTTAGATTACCATTAACGTCTTTGTCTAGAAGAATATCCAAATATAAAACAGATGTATCAGACTCTGTGGTATCTTTTATTTCAAGCTCACCGGGATATATCATATCGACATAAAAGTGAAAATCGCCATTGTTAATTGACAATACGTCGTCGATATATCTTAATGTCTAGTTGAAGGAAACAACAAATGTTTTCTTCTTTTCACGTACAAGATTTTGAACAAATACTGCTTTATATGAATACAACAAGCATTCTGAGAGTATTGCATTAGCAATACTAGTCCCCTACCGGCAAGTGTAATCTGGTTCCCGTTAAGAATTGAAAATGCCATAATTCTGTCAAAAATCAATGAATCGGAACGAAATGCAAACTTGATCTTTAACTAATTAAGGTAAAGTCACATACCAAAAATCAGCTCAATATCTGAAAGCGTTTAGAAGAAAATTGCGGAAAACCCCTAAAAATTGAAAAGGCCATAATTCCGTCAAAAATCAATGAAGCGGAACGAAATGCAGACTTGATCTGTAACTCATCAAGATACACTCACATACCAAAAATCAGCTCAATATCTTCAAGCGTTTAGGGAAAAAGTGCGGAAAACCAAGTGGGACTGACAGACAGACGGACGGACAGACTCAGAGGAAACCTATAGTCCCCTCCAGTTTCACCGGTAGGGGACTAAAAATAGGTCTGTTAATAATGGGGCGAAATTGGTACCCATGGGAATATCAATAGATTGTTGGAAGACCTGGTCTCCAAAAAACCACATACACATGTAGATATAGTCAATCAGAAACTGAATCATCTTTTTAATATCAACTTCAGAGTACATGTGTGTACAATCAGAATGTTTTTTAACAAAATAATTTTGCAAATGACTAATGACAAGATACGTAAATTTACGAGTTCCATTTTTATTAAAAAAAAAAAAACAGCTGTCAATGATGTCGAAAAGCCCGGACTTTAATTTATCATGAGGAATGGTTGTATATAAAGTTGAAAAGTGGTAAGTTTTTATGTTATTGATTTTGGTAAAATTTTGTGATTTTAAATTTTGTATATGTATCCGCTGAAGAACTCAAACATTTCTTTATTATTGTAGAAAAAAGTTTCGCTTTCATTTTGTAAAAAATAAAATAAAAGGAGGATGTTTGTACATGTACATGAGCACTATGAAAACCGCCATCTTCATTTTGACTAAAAAATGACACCTTGAACACTGGTGACGACTGGCCAGCTTCATTGCTAAGTAATGGGGACTGACTGCATAACTTGTCCGTGTCCCCAGCTTAGACATTAAAATATACTGAGTTTTTTCGAACTCTAAAAAAAACCAGCAAAGTAAATGTTTACGTATGTTTTATTGAGTAAATCTAGGAGACAGATTCCGTTGATCGATATATATATATATATCTTATGTAACATTGTTTGCAGTAAATGTTGAACTAATGTTAAGTAAAATTGTTTAGTTTTGTGGAAAAAAAAATACTTCGACAATTGATAGATTTTTCAAATGTGAAAGTTAAATTCTCAGGAGTACATTCTTTATCTTGATTTATTAATACCTTTTCATTGACTCTATCATTGGTTTTGCATCGACACTTGGTTCCAGCTTATGAATATCTATAGGATCTGGATCAGTAGTGAAGGCATTAGGTGTCGGCTGCAAGTAGTGGACCATAACACGGCCTTGTCCATCTATCATGAATGCATATGACAGTTCTCCTTCCTTGAAATTCGTGATATCAGACAGCAATTCGTCCAACAGAATATCTGTACACGTGACTCCTTTTAATGATCCGGTCTTATCCACAGGAAGACAGAGAGATGTAATTAAGGCTTTCGCTTTCAAAAGTAAATAAAATGATGTATAAAAGCATTATCTTGGTCTTTAAGATGCTTTAGCATTGGGGAAAATGTCTGTAGTGTCAGTTTGTAAAATTATTATTCTTTTATTTATTTTCTGACTTTCGTCTGTTACATTTTGGACAAGATTTGGACAAGATTCACATTCATGTAACTGCTATTTTCCCCAGTGGATTAGAATTCCTTTTATAATTTTGAAATCTTCCATACCTTTTTCACTGGATCGGTTATCTACGTACGGAACGGAAAATACAGGATCGTCATCCAAATTAGTGCTGAAGAGGTCTAGATAATAAAACGCCATAACAGTTCGAAGTAAAGAATCATTACGCACTTCATTAAAAGTTCCCTCCTGAAAAAGTAATTGAAAGATACAATAATAACTGCGAATCTTGCAGGCAAAGATGCATAAAGAAGAATATTCAGCAAGAACGCAACACTGTTTTCCTTTATTCAGCTTCATTTTTATTTTTATAAGGTTAATACCAAATGAATTATGTACATAATCTGTGTTCCTATGCAACTCTGAATTTTTCCATTTGCTTTTTTGTTTACAATTGATGAAATATTTGTTAATTGCTTAATCTGAACATTGAACGAATACAGTCATATACTTCTCAAAATCGAATGCCATAAACAAATTCCCCGTTACCTTGATTGGTCCAAACGAACGATCATTCCTGACTTGTTTACTCATATCTTTAAGAACATCTTTCGAGTGGTTACTCAAATCTAAAATCGTAAAAATGTAAAAATAAGTAAAGGGGTCCTGACTGGATGTTGATTATGTTTGTTGAATCATGGCCCTTGGGCTAGATTGGAGTAGAAAGTGGGAGCCAATGTCTTGCATTATGTGTAGTAGTATATAAGGAAAGTATTTATCATTCGATGTCTCCAGAATAGACGGACACCAATTACTCATACTATTTTTTTTAAATATCCCTATGCAGTGAAGGTTCAAGTTAGTAAATCATGCCCCCTCGGGTTTCCTGGATCACAATTAGAGTTTAAAATCACATCTGAAGACGTAGGTAAACCCTGATCAAGAACAAAACACTTACATTTATTCAGACTGAAATGCATGTATCCCCATGAGATGTAGATTCAAGTTTAATATTCAATTCATAATCCCTGGGGGCTAGGGTAGGGTCGCGAAAGAGATCAAGGTTGCGCTTAGGAATATGTATGAAAACAAATGTTTAAATATCTTCTCACCAAAAGGATGGTCACATTTAGACATAATAACATGTATATTTTTCTATTCCGTGGTCCCTGGTCTTGGGTGGGGATTCTAAGTTTCACACAGAAATATTTTAACCTCTGCAAAACTACAATTTGCAACGTGACTTTAGTCCTTTATTAGTGTTATTTTTGAAATCATGGAATTTAAAAATGTAGATGGATATTAAAAGGGATTTCAGTATTTGTCAGAAAGGCTAGGTGACTCAGGTGGCCATTAGGGTTCCTCGTATAGTGGTATGACGCTCTCTTCGGGATGTCTGGATCGATGCTCGTTCCCTGCAACAGGTGAAACCTAAAAGTTTATCAAAGGTAGTGACTTTTCCTTCGTCAAGTGTCAAGTAGAAGTGAACTCACGGATCTTATGGATATGGCTTGACAAACGTATAAATAACCCTCACTGTTCACTGGCTCTGAGTGCTGAGAAAAGGTTCAAATTTAAAGCCCTTCATCGGTATGTGGTAATCTCTCATATGAGAGAAAAATTCTTGCAAGGGACTTAAAACAATATACAGTCAACATACTCAGTGTAGGTACTAGCATCCATCAAATTATACAAAAAGTGACATACACATTAAGTCTTTACACTTGTATACTACCTATGCTATTTCTCCTCAATCAGACATTTAACTATCATATTAACAATGAAACATTTTTCTTATGTATTATTACATAGGAACTTTGTATTTCACAAATAGTATTATTTAAATATTAACCTTTTCCAAACGAATACGTAAGAATGATGACCGAGTTATTCCGAGCCTCGTTTTCAGTTTTGATGACATCTACAGGGTCGTCACCGGCATTATCACCAGCCGCCAAAAACAAAATAACAGACTCTGAAAATGAATGATATTGAAGAATTACTATTTTATGTCAAATGAAAGTGTGTGATTAAAGAGAATTAGTTAATATCACAATTTAAACAAACCAGACATGGACATTTTACATAATTTAAAGCGGAAGCATTCGTAATATGATCATCATTAAAAGCGTTTTGGCATCATGTTCATTTCAATAGCGTTACTGATATAATCAAAATTTTATGTACTTAAACAATTAATTTTTTTAAGATAAGTTTTGTAACTATAACACAATGAAAACAATGGGGAAAAAATCAAAATTTTCAGCTGGCCTTCTATTTTTTCTTCGTACATTTAATTAGGGTATTGCCAATGTTTATGCATGGGAAATTGTGGAAAACACAAAATTTCAGTATCATTATATATTTTTTTTCTGTCCATATGAATAGACTATATTCTTCTATATTCTTCGCGAAAGTGAGGAGAAAAATTTAATACCTCTTTCATCTCCAATTGTTTCCACTATACTTCTGTCAAAGAATGAGAAGGCTGCTTGGATTCCCTCGTCGTAGTGTGATTGCTTACTTGGGTTCCATGTATTAATGAAGCTCTTTAATACACCTTTGTATGTAGTCGTTACCCTAGCTAACTGGGTGCCATTGCACGAGGGTGGCGTACTGGCTTGATCATTAAATGCTACCAACCCGATCTGAAAATGTTTTTAAAATAGCATTCCTTAAATCATATCTTTTGATGTATAAAGGTTCTACCTTGATAAAATGTCCATCGTTTGTCCGTCTCTCTACTCATTTATTTGCAAACACACTTTTATTGCGCTTCTCCTACTTTTTTTGTTGTTGACCCAAATGAAGTTTGAAATGTAGACAACTTTTAGAAAGATCATCACAAATATAACTTATTTTTAATGAACTCAAAATGTTACGCCCCTCGTTTTGAATAAGTAGCTGTCCGCTTTCGGGAAAAAACATGACTGTAAGTGAGGACTAGCTTTAGATAGTAGTATGTACTCGTGTATTAATATTTAATATCTTTATATATAGTTTTTTTACAAAAATATTACTATAATAGAATAAGACTGTAAATTATAAAGCCTCTTGCGTTCAACCAAGCCCCTATCCTTACATGTACTCCTCACCAGAATATTAACTGATGTGAAGGAGAAACTTGAGACGTATTGTTGTACAACATATTCAAGAAGTGGTGAAAATTAAATGTGGATTCTGAGAAACTTCTAGGGAATGTTAAGAACATTTCAAATCTCAAAACTTTTCAAATATTAATTTCCTCAAAACATATGACTTTTCTACGCTTTGAACAACCATCCCTAACTACAAATTAAAGAGCAGACTTTTTGATATTATAGACAACTGTTTCCTCAATAAAAATGGAGCTCTGGTTACTCAATAAAAATGGAGCTCTTAAATTTTCATATCTTGTGATTGGTTATCTACAAAATTACTTTGTTAAAAATCATTCTGATTCCAAGTACAAGTACTCTGTAATTGATATTTAAAAGATGTTTGAGTTCCACATTGACAATATCTATGTAGCCTTTGGAGACCAGATCTTCTAACAATCTGTTCGAATTACGATGGAAGCTTATTAGCCGACCTGTTCTTAGATTCCTTTGAAGCAGAATATATTCAAAAACATCTTCATGAGAAGAAGAAAACTCTTGCTGTAGCTTTCAACTCAACTTCTAGACATATCGATGATATTTATCAATTAATAATAGTTACTTTAATTTGTATGTCGACTCGATATAACACAGTGAACACGACATAAAAGACGCTACAGAGTGTGCCACATTTGTTTTATTCTTAGATGTTTAGCTGACTATAGACGGCAATGGCCAATAAATAACTGTATGGCAATCGGGATGACTTCAGCTTTTCCATCATCAGATGGAGCATACTTTGAATACGATCAATTTTAAAATTGAGGCAAGCTACTGACAAATGTTTTGATGTTACAATGATTTCAACAACCCCGTTTAAAGTAAGTTTTTTGCAAATTCTACGGTCGTTATAATGACCATGTTTGTAAATACAACCTATCGTTGGGTCCTGCTTTGTCTAACATGTTTGATACCATTTGATAGGTCATTACTTTTACACCAAATTTGAGTAAGGAGTACTCCATCTAACCGATATATACATAAGGCTCACGGCGGATGTGACTGATTGGCAGAGGATGCTTATTCCTCCTAGGCACCTGATCCCACCTCTAGTGTTTCCAGAGGCCCGTGTTTTTGCCTTGTTCCCGATCCGTTTTGTTTACTGGATTTATGAGAATGAGCAATGTTCGCTATCTTCACCTTTTACATTGTAATATTTGAGTAATAGTTATGGATTGGACAATATCATGATACATCTGTTCATAGCTTAAACTGGTAGATCGAAAGTGTCGTACGATAGTTTGGGTTTCCCAAATTGTTACATAAAATTACAGCTAATTGTTTTATGATTTTAAAGTTAAATAGTCATAGGGATAACCTTACCCTATCATTTGGACTCAAGGTATCGATAACATACTGCACAGCCTCGCGTGCCACATGTAAGAGTGTATTAGTATTGTAGTTACTACGTCTTGCTGTAACTTCCGAGACGTCAACTGCGATAACCAAATCTTTCGGCTTCTTTGTCACCGAGGTAACGTAATACTGTCTGAAAAGAAATGTTTGATTTTAATTTATGTTTCAAGCTAAGTAGAGAACAATATATTCACACAACATTTATACTATAGGACTTATGAAAAAGGTAAAGATAACGAACAGTGATTGATCTAAAAAAAAATCTGCAAAAAAATACAAATTTGTGAACAGGGTATAAAACACGAACCCCCTTAAATTCCGGAGGTTGGATCATTTGCCTAGGTTGTTAGGCGTCCCACGTTGACCGGTCACACCCGCCATGAGCCCTATGTATTGTTCAGGTAGATGGAACATTCCGTATTCAAATTTAGCATAAAATAAAGGTCTAACAATTAGTATGAAACACGTTAGCCAAAATACGGCCCTATTGTTTATGCAATAACTTTACAACTATTTCTGTTGGAAAAAATTAAATGCAGCTCGCTGACTATTAAAAAGGGGCTAATGTTAGTCAATTTGAATGCTTTATGAACGATTGCTTCAGTAATGTTCATCCTTTACTGACTTATTATTGTTTTGAAGGAAAGAGAGTTAGCTTAGATTCAACTTTAGGTGGTTTAAATTTAAGCTTCAAGATATAATCCTTATCGTTTTAAAATTATAAATCATAATGTGGCTTTGATGAATCCAAAGAGTAATACTTATTCGGTGTAGAAGCGACTTTTTTTCTTGTTACATATAATTATGTTTTACTGCTTACCGAGCCCTGGTGGAAAGCCAGTAAATATAATACCAAATAACATTGGTTTTTTATTTGTTTTGAATACCTAATGTAAATTGTAGATGTTGATATCCGAAGACAGCATTGACTGTCTGATGATACCAATTTGTATATTTATCGTCTGCAAAAAATATTGATTTACGCTTATTGGTGTAAATTATCTGCACGAGCTTTTTTACGGCTGAGTTTGCTGATGTTTTATCAATTACGTACATGTACATGTATACAGAAAATGGTCCACCCATTGATTATGATTTCCTCATGAGGGTGAAATGATTTATTAATTTTAAAAAAATACTCAAAGATACTTGAAAAAAAGATAATGCTTTCAATAAAATATAGGTTTTCAATGATACAAGTATCAATTACTAATGCAAATATACTTATAATATTAAGATAAGAAGTCTGCTAAGACTCACTTAAATCTTGGATCATATGACTGACAGTTCTGACTCTCAGCATGTGATGGGTAGATAAGGAAAGTCCCGTCACTTCCGCCGAAGTACTGCCAAAGCATATTAGGATTCTGTCTATAATTCTCTTCCATAGTGGTTTTAATTCGTTGGTTCGGAAAATGTTTTGAAGAAGGGGATTTTGATATACAGGCGTCGTCTTCCGAAATCTGAATAATGATGTAAAAAAAATGCAAAGTAATGGTATTTGCACCCAAAATCATGGCATGTGTAAATATGCATATAAATGACAACAATTCAAGCGTCACTTGATGTTTTATACATACTAATGTATTGGATTTATGGATACATTCAAAGTACATAATGAATTTTAGTTCAACTAGAGATTTTCTCATTTGCCTTGCGTAATAAAATGAAGAAAATCCACTAGAGCATCAAAATTAGAATGGAGACAAATTTGCCTCCTTTTTAAAAAAATGAATGCAGTCTTGAAATATATAGTGTTCAACTAATCTTGAAGTATGATTTCCATTTCAAAACACAAAAAAGACAATTAGCTCACCTTGGTTCTGAACTTTGGATTGTAAGTTCCGTGTATTGTGCAGCACTGTGGAAAAACTCCGGTATCAGATGGAGCAAAATTATCATATTCTTGTGCAATCACCTGTTTTAGATACTTAAGTTGGTCTGTTAAGGTTTTGAATATATTTTCTAGATTGCTTGTCATCTGTTGGAAAAAAGGAGATCAATAATTACTTGAATTAAATGCAGTTAATGAAATAAAAAATTAAATAAGATAAGACGGCTGTTCGAATTTCAGATAATATGATTGACGAATATTAAAGTACGAATGCTGAGAAATATCCAAAGAATACCGGGGTTTCAAAAAATGTGTAAATGAAATTAAATTGTAAATTTCTCTACTTATAAATTAATAAATTTTGCAATTTTAACTCCGAAACGCCTGCACCAGAGTTCATACTTCCTACGCTAGTATCCTTAGATGTAAGATGATGTCCTTAAGGCCATCTTTAAAAATATGTTTGCTTGCCCTCTCCGAATAAAATTAAAATAAAATTAATCTCTCAGGATAAAATTACCGGGTCGGTAGGTGGGGGAGATTTTTTTTTATTACTATTCAAAAACACTTCCGAATATTTTGCTTGAAAGGTTATTAATAGGATGAGAGGGGAAAAAAAAAAGATTTCTTGGGGTTAAAAAAAGTTTTGAGTTGGGGCATTTTTAGTCAGTCGGTCTAGAGAAGGCAAATAAATAGTGTTTTAGAGATGGCCTAAGCTATATTTAGATTTCTCTTGCACAGTAATTATTGTAAGTTTATTCAAAAGTTTACTTTCATTTTCAATATACAGTCGTAACAAAGCATAAAAGAGTACGTTTATGGTTATGGTTGGTGAATCAATTTTTTTGGTAATTTTAATGAATCGTATAATTATTTGATAAAAACGTCATTAGTGAATTATTCAATCAAAACTTGATTCTAGTGATATGGAAGTGACATAAAAGAAATAATTTGTGATAAACTGATTAAAAAACATAATGTGCCAATCGTTTTGTCAGTCCCCAATCTTAGTCTTGATGGAAATTTCTAGATTGTCATATGGTATCGTTTTGGCAAATGTTTTAACTTGCACATGAACATAAAATATAAAAGATTTGATGTGCAGGGCATGGGAATATTGTTGAAGCAATTGATAGAATATATATTTATGTATCGAAAGACCATTAGTATGTTTTGCTAAAAGAATTTATCTGTAAAATGTGTAAATTCGCTACAGAGAGCGTCATGGCAACGAACCCGAAGTGAAATATACAAGTTCGCTGACACGGGATTTACGGAAAAATTACAGTGTTCTTTGAGGAATGATGTATGTTTTATTAACTCACCAACATTTAATGATAAGTATTCAAAAAAATGAATTTAATAAAAATATCAAAATATTCAACGATTTTTACTTTGCGGGTATAGGATCAACGGAGCACCGCTTGATATTTCCACGACGTCAGGTGACGTCAAACAACTTGATTGCAAGTTGTTCCCTAGCCAAGAGTTTCCGCGAAGCAGAGCGGATCACAAACCATTGCATTTGCTAGCGAAGATGCAAAAAAATGTACATACTCGCTTTTTTTTAAATCCTTGATGGAAATGCAAACAGACCACCAAAAATACAGTATTTATTTTCAACAGATATAAAAAAAAAAAAAAAATAAAGTTGCTAACATGTATAAAAGAAAACGTCAATTAATGAAACCGTTTTTTTTTTTTCAAGTTTAAAAAAAAGATGGGTGGGTAGGGGGTATATAGTTATCTACTTCTGCTCCTTGATTAACTGCGGGGTTTTGAAGAAAGTATTTCTTCCTACTTTGAGACTGTAGTTAACAGTCAGTAGAAATTTAAAATATATTATTGGAAATATTCTGCAAGCAGTGATAAAAATTCAGTTCACGATTTTATCTAATATTTCTTTAAAATTAGTAACACACACTTGGCTGATAAAAGATGCGCTAACATATATTTATGGAATGCATTGTCAAAGAGATTTTCTGTACGCACATAAGAAAGTTTGTGTGTGAAATGTAAAAAAAAAAAATATTCCTCTTGCTTACCTTTTGAGCTATATCTGCAGCAGTATCTGTTGGCTTATCGTAAAGTAGGGTGTCGTAATAATTCTGCACATAAAAAACAGTGAAATATAAAAACCAATAGTCCTGTTATAAAAGTATGAAATAAGAGAAAATGCTATGTTGTTTAATTAAGGTTATATTAAATTGGTAATAAATCATTCAATTCCCTTGTGAGACAGCACCTACAGAGTTATATTCTTAATGCTAAGGTTTTATTTACCTGTAGACTGGGGGCACATATTCCCCTTTCTTCCATTATTTTAAGTTCCTTTGAAAATTTTAAACCTGTCAAGGAATTGATGCCCTCGCTCACAGCTATCCCTAAGAAATGGGACATCAAGGCAAGATATAAAATCATAGCCATCCCTGAATATTCTTCTGTCTTCACTGCTAATAGCTACAAAGTATAATATAATATGATATAATAATATTTGTGTGTATGTGCCTCTAAATGAACACTCCTTCATATCTTGGTAACCACTGAAGAAGCCACAAACCTTTTTCCATACAACATGAATATGGTAGAGAAACAAAATTTTTACCTCTAATTAATACCCAGGATGAAAATAAAAATTCCGAAACCTTAAAGCACAGCTATATTGTCACCAATAATAAACTTCAAAGAGATGGTTTAGCTACTGCTTGAAGTAAGAGAGGGATTCTAAGGAAACGGTTTTCGTAGAAACTGTTGGTTTTTACCCTCAATTAGTCTCCTGGGTGAAAACGAAAAATTCCAAAACTTTCTTGCACATCTACGGAAAACCACCAAGCAGATTCCAAAGGATGATTTGACTACTCTGTATAAGTAAGAGATGTTATTGGAACCTTTATTTTGTAGAAAAACGTCGCTCTACATTATCGGCCCCGATCGATCTCATGTATGAAAATTCCAAAAGCTTATTTTGCACATGTACAGAACACCACCCTTAATTATAATATTCCAGATGATTTTGTCACTGCGTTAAATGATAGAGGAAATCTTGGATAATAGTTTATGTATTTTTTTCGACCCCCATTTAGCTCCTGTTATGAAAATAAAAATTCTGAAGCCTATTTACATATCTACAGCTTACCACTAATCATATTCCAAAAGATGATATGGCTACAGCGTAAATTGTAATATGGTTCTGCCAATAGGCTACAAAATTAAATGACAATTTCGAAACCTTATTGCACATCTTCAAGTTACAACCGGTTGAATTTTAAGAATGATTTTACTACTCTGTAAAATGTAAGATGAGTTCTAGAAAAACGACCCCTCCTCCTGTGGCCTCCAGCATGGAATTGAAAACTTCGAAACGGTATTGTGCACACCTGAAAGAAACCACCAATCAGAAAGAAACCACCAATCATGCATCAAAGTGCCATAAACCAATGAGTTCAAAACATATATGAAATCACTGTCTACTGGTTAAAATAGTAGAGAAGTTTGAACTTGAAGATTAGATATACATGTATATTGTGACAGACGGACGGACAGAAAAAAACCAAGACAACAAACCTTTGTTTAGTACGGTGGCTGGTATAGGACATGGTATGAGAATTTTTTTTATTAATTCGTGGCCACGAAATAAAAATTCGTGGCTACGAAATAAAATTCGTGGCCACGAAATAAAATTCGTGGTCACGAAATAAAATTCGTGGTCACGAAATAAAATTCGTGGGAACGAAATAAAAATTCGTGGCCACGAAACAAAATTCGTGGGATCGAAATAAATTTCGTGGCCACGAAATAAAATTCGTGGCCACGAAATAAATTTGTGCTACATAATGCCATTTTTAGCTTCTGTTTTATGTCATTCAAGATGAACGAACTTATATATAATTATCATTTAATTGGAATGAGCCAACGGGATATATGTGTAATGAGCAATGAGATTCGATGCTGTTACGTAGAACAAGTTATACTCCTAACATGCTAAGATTTTGTGTCTTTATTTCATTACAACTATGTGACAGGATTCAATAGAAAATGTGAGAAAACAGCAAATAAGCCCTTAAAGTCATTAATGTTCGGGTTGCCTTGACTAATATCAGGAACAAAACTTGCCAGAGTTATTATAGTTAAGAAAAATACATAACTTGGCTAATATAAAATTGTCCCTGTGTATCATATCATCTAAAAAATCGTGACTTCATGCTGTGTCATGTAGCATGATGACAAGCTGAAGAGAACACTTTCATTTTGTTTTATCATTGGGTTAGGATGTCATTTTGGATGCAGTATCATTGAACTGCCTTAAACTCCAGAACAGTCAATTGAATCGGCTTGAATGTCTTGTTTTAATTTTGGGCACAGAGCAAAAGAGAGAGTTTATTATTATTATTATTTTTACATCTAGACTATGTTCATGATGCATGTACCAATTCTCAGCTGCTTCTAATATATACGCAAATTAAATATATGGGTATTTATAATGATGTTTATCAGTGCGGGCCAGTTACAATAATCTAACTGTGTCTGTGTGTCATGGGACAGACTCTCACTAGGTCCATAGCAAATTATCATTTTAACACTATATGTACATATAATTGTGAAATAAAAATTCGTGGCCACGAAATAAAAATTCGTTCCCACGAATTTTATTTCGTGGCCACGAATTTTTATTTTGTGGCCACGATTTTTATTTCGTTCCCACGAATTTTTATTTCGTGGCCACGAATTAATAAAAAAAAATTCTCATACCATGTCCTATAGCAGCCACCGTAGTTTAGGAAGTGCCAGTATAGAAAAAAAATTTATTGATAAATTGCAATCTTATAATAATAGGGTAAAAATCAACTTGGGATAAAATTTCACGAACCCCGTCTATATGTATACTCTAACAGAAAACATATACTAAAAAGTCATACTCCAGACACATACTGTTTATGTACGAAAGCCATGAAGGGACATGAGGATTTTCAAAAAAGTGTAAAAGTAAACCGAGATCTCGATTTATATAATCCGTTCTCTTGGATTGACAATCTGTGATAACGAATTACTGATTCGTTCTCACAGATTATCAATTCGTTCCCTCAAATTACACAATCCGTTCTCTCGGATTGTAATTCGTTCTCTCGGTTTAAACAATTCGTTCCCACGGTTTAATTTTTCGATCTCTCAGATTATCAATTCGTTCCCTCAAATTACACAATCCGTTATCTCGGATTGTAATTTGTTCTCTCGGTTTAAACAATTCGTTCCCACGGTTTAATTATTCGTTCTCTCAGATTATCAATTCGTTCCCTCAAATTACACAATTCGTTATCTCGGATTGTAATTCATTCTCTCGAGTTAAAAAATTCATTTTCTTGGAATGTTTGTCGTTATTGGGAGGAATATGATTTGTTTTACAGGTTACGAAAGCCATAAAGGGACATGAAGATTCTCAAAAAATATAAAAGTAAATCGGGATCTCGAATTATACAATCTGTTCTCTCGGATTGACAATCTGTTCTTACGAATTGCCAATTCGTTTTCTCAGATTATCAATTCGTTCCTTCGAATAAGTCAAACCGTTCTCTCGGATTGTAATTCATTCTCTCGAGTTAAACAATTCATTTTCTTGGAATGTTTGTCGTTATCGGGGGGAATATAATTTGTTTTACAGGTTATCCATTTTGATTTCATGCACCATTTGCTGGCAGCTGAGTGCACTTATTTATCTGTCCATCTCAGATATGGCAATATTTGTTTAATGAATAGAATATAGAATAGTACACACTCTACATTTCATTACATATCACGGTCCTTACTGAGAAAATTACACGAACATTTTTCCAATCCATTTACGAGTACTAATATTTGTACAAGTAAATTCTTAGATATTTGGTTATTTTAGAATCATGGAAAACCCAGATAAAAGTAAACATGGGTCCTCTGTAATTATTTTTATTAAATAAATCTACATTTACTTAATTTAAAAATACTACGGAACGGCCGGTTGCTTAAACAAAATAGAACGCATGAGTTGAGACAAGGGAATGGATTCTTCAAGCCGTAAAACATGTAATTGATGGATTGTCTAAATCAAGAGGCCGAAGTGATAATCAGTGGGAACTGATTATGTAATTTGAGATCTCGAATTATAAACCGAGGGAACGAATTGGTAATCTGTGGGAACGGATTATGTAATTCGAGATCTCGAATTATAAATCGAGAGAACGAATTGGTAATCTGTGGGAACGGATTATGTAATTCGAGATCTCGAATTATAAACCGAGGGAACGAATAAGTAATCTGTGAGAACGGATTGTGTAATTCGAGATCTCGAATTACAAATCGAGAGAACGAATTGGTAATCTGTGGGAACGGATTGTGTAATTCGAGATCTCAAATTCATTTTCACTTTTTGAAGAAATCGACATGTCCCTTCAGGGCTTTCGTAACAGGTTATCCATTTTGATTTCATGCACCATTTGCTGGTCTACCAGCTGGCAGCTGAGTGCACTTATTTATCTGTCCATCTCAGATATAGCAATATTTGTTTAATGAATAGAATATAGAATAGTACACACTCTACATTTAATTACATATCACAGTCCTTACTGAGAAAATTACACGAACATTTTTCCAATCCATTTACTACTACTAATATTTGTACAAGTAAATTCTTAGATATTTGGTTATTTATAGAATCATGGAAAACACTGATAAAAGTAAACATGGGTCCTCTGTAATTATTTTTATTAAATAAATTTACATTTACTTAATTTAAAAATACTACGGAACTGCCTGTTGCATGAACAAAATAGAACGCATGATTGAGATAAGGAAATGGATTCTTCAAGTCGTAAAACATGTAATTGATGGATTGTCTAAATCAAGAGGCCGAAGTGATAATCAGTGGGAACGGATTATGTCATTCGAGATCTCGAATTTTAAACCGAGGGAACGAATTAGTAATCTGTGAGAACGGATTGTGTAATTCGAGATCTCAAATTCATTTTTGCTTTTTTGAGAAATCGACGTGTCCCTTCATGGCTTTCGTATTTTATGAGATTCGTCCGAAATCTTGAGAAATCGAGAGAGAAAAAATCTGTCACAATTTTGACAAGCAAAAACTGAAAATTGAAATAACTGTTCAATAATTTTAACGAAAAGCCAAAATTTTCACCACTATTTTATGCACATTCTAAAATACTACACACCCTGAAGGGGTACATGTTATTTGTTCCCGATAAATTTCGATTGTATTAACAATTTTGTAGTATTTATATCTTACCCCAAACGATTTTTCTGTGATGCCTACCGCCGTCTTTTCACCGTGTAAATAACTACAAATAAATATGAATCAGGAAGAGATAGTTTGTGTAATACCATTAGTGAGATTTCATCGTATTTTGTTATTCAACACCATTTTGCATATAAATGTGATGTTTCAAATACCCAGACTGAAGGTAAAAGCAGACACTGAAGGTAAAAACATTTTTTTTTAATTTAGATTCACACGAAGTTAAGAAATGTAGGTCGGACAAAAAAAAAGCTTAGACGTAAGATAAGACATTAAAAAATTGTATTAAATGTGTCAAATTGTGTACTTCTTTAGAAAATGAATACAATCTTCCCAAGACTTCTTGATGTGATTGAAATTACGCACTTTGAAAAAAAAAATTTCAAAGTGCGTAAATTTTGGGACCACGTTAACGCACTTTGAATTTTTTTTTTTTCAAAGTGCGTTAATATCGACCATATTAAAGCACTTTGAAGAAGAAAGATGTGCACGGCTTGGTCAATATTCTTGCAAATTTTAGGTATGTTAAATAAGTATTTGAACCTGGTTTAATACTTTTTCAGCGATGATGTCACTTCAGGATCTGAGATATAGACGTTTTAAAGATTTTTAGGGGTTGTTTTCTTTCCAACAGTTCTCGTAAATTTTATAAAAGGGAAATTGGTATTTTAGAAATGATTGTTAAAAAGCATAATTTCTTTCCTTTTTAATAGTCCCCTACCGGTGAAACCGGAGGGGACTATAGGTTTCCTCTGAGTCTGTCCGTCCGTCTGTCTGTCTGTCTGTCTGTCCCTCTGTCAGTCTGTCCCACTTGGTTTTCCGCACTTTTTTCCTAAACGCTTGCAGATATTGAACTGATTTTGGTACGTGAGTGTATCTTGATGAGTTACAGATCAAGTTTTCATTTCGTTCCGCTTCATTGATTTTTGACGGAATTACGGCCTTTTCAATTTTTACGGGTTTTTCTTCTAAACGCTTGTAGATATTGAGCTGATTTTTGGTACATGGCTTTACCTTGATTAGTTATAGATCAAGTTTGCATTTCGTCTCGCTTCATTAATTTTTGACGGAATTATGGCATTTTCAATTCTTAACGGGAACCAGATTACACTTGCCGGTAGGGGACTAGTATTGCTAATGCAATACTCTCAGAATGCTTGTTTATTTTAATTCAGTCTGTAATAAGTTCGGTGGATGTGACTTAAATGGAAAAAGGAGCAATTAGGATTTTTCTCTACCATGAAATCTCTCTCTCTCTCTCTCTCTCTCTCTCTCTCTATATATATATATATATATATATATATGTATATATACATAAACGCTGCCTTGATTTATAGAATATGCTTTTTGGGAAGGAATGCTCCGCTTTGCGGTGCCTTTGTAAAAGTTCCAGTCAAATGAGTATTGTGGCTAATCTTTTATTTTATTACTATCAAATTAATCAGTCTAGCGTATGTTCATATTGAATATGATAGCGATCCCGATGCAAATTACGTCACTTCCGTTTCGCACAGGAAAAACTAACACATACACTTACACACAAAATCGCGTTACTATATCCCCTCAAACGTTGCGAGGGGATAAAAATGTTGTCTATTACTAAAATTTAAGTCCAAAATTTTTGTTTTATGCACATTTTTCAAATTGCGTTAAGTGTATACATGGTAAAAAATTATGATGTACACTCTTAACGCACTTTGAAAAAAAATTCAAAGTGCGTTGATTTGGTCCCAAATTCAACGCACTTTGAAAAATTTTTACAAAGTGCGTTGATTTTTTCCCAAAATTAATGCACTTTGAAAAAGTTTTTCAAAGTGCGTAATTTTTTCAAAGTGCGTTGCCACAGTGCATGTTGAAGAATACAAGAGGTTAGAGCGTCTGCTCTAAAGTCGCGGAGTAAGGAGTTGATCCTTACATGTACGTCGAGGGTTCGAATCAGCTGTGGGACGTGGAGACTGGTTCTTCGGATGAGACCTTATAAACCGAGGTCCCGTGTCGCAGTAGATGATCCCTCACTGCTCAATGGCCCGCAGTGCCAAGTATCGGAATAAATTTGGAACCCTCCACCGGCACGTGGTAGCGTATCCATGTGGGTGAAAAATTATCGAGACCGACGTTAAACAGCTAACAAACAAAATAAACAAGTAAGAATGTTTTCATGTACATAACTTTAGTTTAAATTAAGCTCACCTTCTGGAATAAGTTTGGACTGAAGATAAAAAATAGAATGTTATGTTAAAGAGTCAGTAAGTATACTTACATAAGCATGAAGATTTTTTTAACCTGATAGTTATTCCAAAAATTGATGAATCGTTGACCCTCCTCCCCTCTGTCTCTCTTTGGCAATATCAACGTATATGTTACGTGCCTATTCTGGTGCCTACATGTATCTTTTGAGCTCACTTGTTTATTACACTTTTTATAGTCCTTATACAAAGATGGTTTAAAGTAACAGATTAATAAAAAGAAATATTGCAATTGTAGACGTAAAAAATTGCATCTCACTGCCTTTATCTCCTGCAAGTTCAGAGGAGGGTTATACTGGAACACTGACCGTTCATCTGTCCGTGGACACTTTTCGTCCGAAGACTATCTCTGAAAGTTTTTGACTATTATATATTTAATTGGCAGAAGTTAAACACTTCATTTAGATATGGACTCCTGGTACATGTGTATTTATATTGATTTGTCAAATTTCACAAATTTACGGATTTTTAAAGATTTCATGGTGCACAATATCTGTGACAGGAATAAGCAGAGTGAAATTCTTGTCCGGACAGAGATAAAGATGATAAGACGCTTATACTTCTAAAAGTAATTGACTGTGATTCAAAGGCATATCCCCACGTTAACTTATGGTTTTTGAAAAAGGTGGCTTGAAATATAAGATCGTTGCCATAACCATAACTTTGAAGCAGAAAAGCATTACGGGGACACTCGAATTCAGAAAAATAAGTTCAAACTAGGCAGAACAGTTGCTTGTGATCAGAGGTTGTATAATAACCTACAACATGGACATGTGGGACAACAGCAATTAATGATAATGGATTGTAAAAGTTTTGTCTGTATTATAATTATAACTGCTCTTTCTACAGAAAATTTGGGTATGTTGTTATTATGCAAGTCCGTCACCCCGTCTGTTACACTATTTTCTACCTCAAACTACTCTTACATTTTAAGCAGTAGCCTATTCATTCCTTGGAATTTGATTGGTAGTGGCCTCTAGGTTTTTGAATTTTCAGATTTCATTCTAAAGAGGGGGGGGGGGGGGGCGATTAGGAGTCAATTCAGTTTTATTTTTCTCCGAAACCTGGTTCCAAGAACTCCTCCGAAACTTTACTTAGTAGCCAAGTTATCTTTTCACATGTAGTTTGCGCTGTCCTGTAGATATATAATAGGGTTTTGGAATTAGATTTTAAAATTTTCATTTTCATGCAGGAGGCCAATTGGGAGCCGAAAAACAACATACAACCTACACAAACCCACCTCGAAGAAGATAAAAAAGATGTACCCAGGACTCCTCTCAAATTCTGAGTAGTAACTAGGCTAATTCATATTTTGGAATACGATTGATTGGTTGTGTCGTGTAGATCTGCAAGAAAGTTACGGAATTTTCCTTTTCATCAAATGGACTAATGTAAAGGGACGTAAAACATCTTTTTTTCTACAAGACGCAGATGGGTCTAAGTGGTAATCAGAGTGTAATGCAAACTTGCAAGCGCTAAACACACTCTCGTTACCTTTATAGAGGCAAACGCTTACATGTGGGTATTGATGTGTGATGATAGCATCTAGTTTTGTAATAAATGAAATATAAATTTTAAATAATTTAGAAGAACATACTTGGCCTTAGAGTTACTTATGATCAAAGGATATGTCATGACCATGAACAAAGATCATTTAGACACACTGTCATGGTCACAAACTATAAATGTTGAATTTTGAAGGTCTAAGGGATGTATTACATGTGTATTCCAGGAGACAAATCACAATTTAAGTATTATTTGGGCCATGACTTTTTAATTCCAGGACAGGTGATGGTAATATTTTTTATACCCAAATTTAGTAAAAGGTGCTCACGACCATAGGTATTGCATTTTTAACCAAGTAGCCCTATTAGGACGATTCTAATTTTACGATTACTTTTGTATATAAATTTAATTTATATTCTACCTGACAAAACATTGTGTATTTTCACTACTTATTTTTCTTTAAAAGGAATTCTTATTACAGTGTGGTCTCCATTGAAAATGCGGAAGTTGATTAACATAGCGAGCTTTAAAAGGCTAGTAAGACATTTATGTCAAGATATGCTCTGCACTTTCATTATGAAGTAATGCATCCTCTCTTTTAGCTTGCAATCTGTTTTAAAATGTTTTCCTTCATAATATCGATTGTAAAAAAGAAAAAGGTTCAAGTTTTATATTTGTCTTTGATCTTGTTTTAATTTACTTACAGCTGCAGTTATTGTTTAGTTCGGTTATTGTTTAGTTTGGAATCTGTTCGAAAATGGTAACACCTTTTATAACATTGATTGTAAAAAAAGGTTCACGTTTTACATTTTGCTTTAATCTTGTTTTAATTAACTTGACGTTATATTAGTACTCGGAGGTTATAGATATATCAATTGATCATGTATACCCCAGAAAATAAGGATTTCCCCTACCTCTTTCGACAGTTTTGTTCTATCCTAAATATTAAAAGCTCGACTCATATCAAAATTTACTTCCATAGATCAGTTACACCAGAAAAAGAAGGATTTCCACTTCTTTTGACAAAATCTTTATTGCAGAAATTTAAAGTTAGACTCGCATCATATTACACAAATTTGACAAGCAAATCCATCGTTCAAAAATACCCTTCTTACTTGAAAGATATTAAAGATTAACCCTAATTTATCAATTTGATGAAATGTTTGCCAGTGATTACTTGAAATGTAACGAATTTCGTAAATTCCCCTTTTAATTTCGTATTTACAGGCATGAAATAGATAATTTAAATAGAACATAGGTGCAAGTATTCAACATGAGAAAACTGAAATACTGGGACTAAATTGTCTGAAAACATTGTATAGGACTTTCGCGTGTGACTCATATAGTATACTGAAATACTAGGACTAAATTGTCTGAAAACATTGCATCGGACTTTCGCGTGTGAATCATAGTATACTGAAATACTGGGACTAAATTGTCTGAAAACATTGCATCGGACTTTCGCGTGTGAATCATAGTATACTGAAATACTAGGACTAAATTGTCTGAAAACATTGTTTAGGACTGTCGCGTGAGAATCATAGTATACTGAAATACTAGGACTAAATTGTCTGAAAACATTGTATAGGACTGTCGCGTGTGACTCATATAGTATACTGAAATACTAGGACTAAATTGTCTGAAAACATTGCATCGGACTGTCGAGTGTGAACCAAGATACTATGAACGGGAACATTGGAATTCAGAAAATAAACAAGTTTTTTTTTTCTATGAATATATGTGTATATTGAATTCAGTTCTCCAAATTACCGAAGAGACATGTATTATCAAGTTATTTTTTGTTTGTGTTTTTGTCTGTTTGTTTGTTTTGTTTTCCTTTTTGTTTGTTTGCTTTTTTTGTTTTGTTTTGTTTTTGGTTTTTGGTTTTGTTATATTTTTTTTTTTAATAAGTTATATTCCTTGTGTAGACAGACTAACCAAGGCTGTGCTATGCATGCCCACTCCGTCCGTTCTTTGTCCAGGTTTCAGATTATTTATGAATGAAAGCACTTACTGTAACACTTTGAAATACTGTAACTCTTTAAAGTATATCCTTTTAGTGATTTTGTCATCAACACAAGCAGATTGCTAATATGCCACCAAAACAAATTTCTTGTTTTTAGGACGATAATATAAGCTGATAATATCCTACATTTAATTTACTATTTCGGATAAGTAGCATCAGTGTTTGTCACTTGAAAACCACAGGGTTATCCTGCACCCATGATAATTGAACAAACAAGTTTTTGTAATACACACACACACACACACACACACACACACACACACATATATCTATATCTTATCTAACAAACATCCACTATGAAATTTCAAAATTTATTCTTCAAAATGCTGTTGGATTTATTATAAAAATATGTTAATTCATTAATTTATGTAACCGCATCATCTGACACAATATCGAGTTCGTAGTCATTTACATAACTTGATCTCAAACTAAGATATTTATTACAAGTATAACAGATTACTGTCAAATTGCGTAATTGGTATTACGACTTGACAAGACATTGCACTTGGTCATTTCAAAATTTCATTTATTTCACACCTACGCACAGATTTAAAAAGCGAAGTAAAATGTCCCACAAATCTCTCAACGGCACCACGGACACCGGTTGTTTTTCTGTCTTCGTTGAAAATCTGACCAACTGAAATTCCTAATAAATCTATACCAGTCTCGGACAAAAACCTTTGGAGGTACGTGATACACCTTTGTTATTGTTGTTTTAAACTTGAATGTTCTTCTTACAGCTCCTGATATCTCTGGTTTAAGTGTGGCGGTGGTGGTGGTGGTGGTGGTTGGATCAGGGGTGGATGTCGTCGTTTTAGGGGCCTCTGTCGGTTTTACGGTAGGGCGGGACGTTACTCTTTTGATCGATTGCCGTTTTCTAGGTCTCCTTTTGATCACAAGAAAGTCATTCCAGACAGCGATGTCCTTGGATTTTTCATCTAATTTTGTTTTTTGAAAAAATTGTCATTCTACGTTTACTACAGTTTAAAAAAATACATATAAAATTATCAAAATGTTAAAAGAATATTTTAAAGAGTGCAATTTGAGAATACATGATCTCGAAGGTTGATTATATTGTTTTGTTTTGAACATATTCAATAATTAAATAAAGAAAGAACTACATTAACACATTTCAATTTGATGCTTTCAAAATAATTCAGAACAGTAAAGCAAAATTCTTACCTACAACAACAGATATAGATTTCGAATTTTGCACATTATCAAGAGGTGCGCATAATCCACCGCCAATAAAAACAACACAAATAATTAATCGACGGAGAAAAAATTCCATCTAGTCAATACAATTACTACAACAGGTAAGAAAATGATGATCAGAATTCATAGCTTTTAATACTGTCTTTCAGTTTGTACGTTTGTTAACCACAATATATATTAATCTGTCAGCTTGTTTTCAAATGACGATTGCTCATTAAAAAAATGAATCGATGTTTATTTGTAATTGCAAAAGCATGTTTAAGAATTACATAAGACCTGTCCTTGTTTTAATTATATCTTCCTTACATTTTTATAGGTCAAAGCATTTTCTCATCCATTACCACTGATAATAAGAAGGTGTAAAAGAAATTCTAGGTGGCAATACTACAGGTTAATTTATTTTCTGAGAACCAAAATAAAGAAGAAGTTGGGATGAACATTTAGATATCTGATGAAATACATTTATACCATGAACAATTCCATTTGTTTGGAGATATCTCAGTAAAAGGAAGCAAAGTAAGTAGAAATGACGACATTTTGTCAAAAACATATAATCACTTGGTTATAGACATGCAAACTGAACTATCTGTGCATTAACACTGAAGAAACTAGCTAGATAAGCATGGTCAATGTAGCTGTCTAGTTTTTGGGATCGTTACAATGTGAATTCATACATATATGAACATGCCCTGCCCCAATAAATTATGATGATCATATATTGCATTTACTTAATGATTATTACCAGTATAATTAATTTAACGTATCTATGTAGCTGCTTCTCCATTCACATATTTTATATATATTAATATATATATATATATATATATATATATATATATATATATATATATATATATATATATATATATATATATATATTATGGAAAGCCGTATATATATGAATCAGGAAGAAGAAGTAAATATTACGTGCATTAAAAATGTTATGGGGACATTTCAAATTGGAACAAAATATTTAACAAATTTTAGTGAATTTTATGAAATTATAGATTATCATCAATATACCTTTTTCGCCACTGAGAGTCATTCATACCATGTAAGTAGTGCCTTTACGAAATGCAATAGACAGCCAATATTAGATACACGTACGTGCCCTGATATGATACTTGTTCTAATGTCAAAGTTTTTGTCTTTTAAGTTTGAGGTGTAAAACACACCTGAATTTAGGTACCCGTTTTAACATGATATTTTTAAAAATTATTTCTTTACTTTCTGTTTTGTAAGTTAAAAAAAGTAAAAATTTGCTTAAAATTAGAGCATCATGCAGGGGTGTGCAATTAGCATCGCCCGACGCCCGGGGCTACCATTTTTTGGGGTCGGGCTAGTAGTTTTCTGCACAGAGGTAGCCCCTTGGGCTAGTAAAAATTAAAACTACCAATGTGACACATGAAAATTACTATCGGTATTTTCACTCGTTATTTGCTATCAAATTCTCAAAATATGAAAAAATATATTCGTCAGCATGTTCCTACTGTTCGTTAATCTCCATAATCTTATCCATTTTGCAGTGCTACCTGACTTATTTACTTCCAAAAACGATCGTTTTTATCTTATCCGAATTTCCTCTATTCCTCTGTTTATGGTAAATACACATGCAGATATCTCATTAAATTATTTACGATCACTCAATCAACTGAAAGATAAGTGTTATGTGGTTTACATAAAATATATTTCCAGCGTATTTAATGATTTAAGATGAAAAAAAATGATTTTCATTTCATTGTAGATAAGATAATCTATTTGAATTTATTTTTATTTTCTATCATAATTATTAATTTATACATGATTTAATTTTACTAGTGAGAATTAAACTTTAATTTTAAAAAGAATGACATTAAAACCCTGACTTTTTCAACAATAACTATTTTCTGTTACCCCCCCCCCCCCTTACATTTGGGCTAGTAACTTTTTACTTGGGGCTAGTAACTTTATTGCTGCCACTAGCCCGTGGGCTAGTATTTAATTTTTTTAATTGCACACCCCTGATCATGGGTAATGTAAAAAACACTTTATGTACACAATGCTGCTCGACCAGCCAGAGATCAAAGCATTCTGGTGGAGGACATTGCGTGCACATGTAGATCTTTAATCATTTTTTAAAAAAAAAAAAACGTTTTTTTTTTTTCTCCCTTTGTTTATGTTTTAATAATTCAATTAAAAAAACAATTATTTTCACTGAGCTCATACTCTTCCGAACCCGTTTTGATAATTATAAAGAATTAAGAATATTAATGAAGATTACATGCAAAATACAGAAAAGTATTTCAAATACATTAAAGATACCAATAATATTAGTGACACTATTAATGCATCACTAATAAAATGATTTATTAATAATTAAACAGAAGATAAGCAAAGATTGAAAAACTGAGTTTCTGAGACAACAGTCAAGACAAAGCAAAGAAAATGTTCAGTAAGTCTAATCATGACAATGCAGGTGCCTTACATATATGTTGGTCACAACTGAATGTGTGTATGAGAAGTTTAGTACCTGCATACCTAACATTTACTGCAGAAGTAGAGAAGAGTTTGAGGACTTACATGTAGGGTTAGGGTTACACAGTTATTGTTAAGAGATGGTGTAACTTACAGACTTCAGATTCAGTATATAGGTGGAAATGGAATATTAAATGAGAAAAACACCTTTAAATAAAAGAATGTCTTGGTCATTACTTCAGATCAAAGGTTATGATTATTAATCTATAGTAATACAATGATTATCATTAATTTTTTTTTAAAATTTTTACAAAATGTGAAGATGGTTAGAGGAGAAAAAAAGATTTTGTTGCCGCCTGAAGAAAGACTCAAAGCCATAGAATTGACCGCTGTATATTGGATGGTAATATACTCAGAACGAGAGATCCATGGCCCACAACACTCATCTGAGTCACTATGGCCCTGCTGTTCATTCCTATGGAAAACTTTGATCACATATTGCGACTCCACCCTACTATGGGTGTTATGATTTAAACACACTTGAATCTATACTACCCGAAAAAGCTTCCATATGAAAAAAAATGACTAATCGTGGCCTTGCTGTTCTTGGGAAGACATATTTTAATGAATATAATTTATTCTTACGTAAAGCTTTGATCGCCTATTATGGACCCAATCTACAGTCAAGGATCTTAATTTGAACAAAACTTGAATCGACACTACCTGAGGATGCCTTTATACATGTATATATATATGACTAATCATGATTTTGCTGGTCTTGTGAAGTTCTTAGGATTTTTTTTCTATGTATTCCTGTATTACACTTTGATCGCCCATTGTGGCCCTACCAATCCTACCAATGGGGATCATGATTTGATCACAAACTTGAATTTACACTACCCATGGTTCCTTGTTAATATGACTTACCATGCTTTTGCTGTTTCTGAGAAGAAGATTTTTAAAGATATTTTTCTATGCATTCCTATGTTAGACGACTGTGGCCCCATCTTAGCCCTGGGAGTCATGATCTGAACAAATTTGAATCTACAATACCTGAAAATTTTCCTTTAAAGTTTCATTTTTTTTCTGGCCCAGTGGTTCATGAAAAGAATTTTGAATGATGCCGTTGAATTTTTTTTTACTAATTCTTAATTATTCCCCTCGAAAGAGGTTAGGCCCTTCATTTGAAAAAAAATTGAATTCCCTTTACCCAAGGATGCTCTGTGGCATTTTTTTTGTTAAAATTCGCCCAGTGGTTCTTAAGAAGATGAAAATCTAAAAAAAAAATACTGCAACAACAACGAAATACAACAGACAAATTTCGGTCAGAAACACTCACTTGACCTGCGTGCAGGTGAGCTAAAAATAAAATTAAACAAAATAAATAAAATACATGCTAGTATTTCTTACATCCAATCATATCATGATTTCTTGTTTTAAAATAGTCTGTAACTTTTATTTAGGGTGGTGGATTAATGTTTTTTTTTTCATGTTGGTTTGATTGGGAATGAAATTTACAATTATATTCAAATCATTCAACCAACAGAGTGGTGCACTGGTTGGTTTCACAGATATCACAAATAACACATTATGTGGTGATAAAAACATTGTGTTAATAAATATTTGTTTAGTTACATAACCTTAACAGTTTGAAATACAAAGATTTTGATGAAATTTACAAATATAAGTATGTTACTTAGCCACATTCACGTCTACACAAACATTAATAAGGATAAAGGTTTTATGCATATACATTGTATATATATATATATATATATATATATATATATATATATATATATATATATATATATATATATATATATATATAATATACATGTAAGCATTACTTAGAGATAGTGTTACATATTCAAACGTGCACAAAATATTGCTAAATTACGGAGGAATTACTGTGAATATATTTCAAGGGCATCATTTGTAAAGAATTTAATTAAACAATTATATTATTACTTCATGACTTTTTCCTGATGCCAGGTATTCAAACATATATATCTTTTTCTAAACAAACAATAAATGAACTAGAGGCAGAAAAATTAAAACTAGATTTAAAAAAGAAACAGGAAATGATAAAGAAAATGTTACAAAAAGTACAAAAAAATGAAAATTGATTCAATACATAATAATGTAGATACCTGTACTTTTCATCAAACAGTACTTGGAAATAAAATGTATGTTTCTTCTTGCTAAAGTAAAGATGATTCTGATATGAAAATTTAGAGTCTTTGGGGGGAAACAAGGAAGTTAAATTAAATGCACTTTGCTGATACAGGTCACTCTAGCTATAGATAGAACAATTCTGTATTATCAGAATCTGAACTCGACAACTAGAGCAACTTTACCTCTTGACAAAGGAAGCAATAGCAGCATAGTATTTCAGAAAATTTGTAGGCATTCTAACCATCTCAGTCAGTAGTTTGCTTTATGCAATTTGAGCAAAGTTTTTATTTTTACAAACTCATAAACTATACGTGTAATATCTTAATAATGTAACCAATTGAGTTCGCACTTTGTCTTTTATAACACTTTCAAATGAAATCAAACATTGGCATATCATAAGAAGAATTGCGCAAATAACAGAAATAATGTACTTATGTTTGTATCATTATCAAACAGTGTGTTCAAATGGCGCTTGGTTTTTTCGGGTTATCACCTACATGTGCTGTACAACTTCCATCGTCGGAACTTTGCATTCCTATATACTGGTTACTCTGGTGGGAACCTTCATCCTCACCTCTGAGATAGTTGATTGAAGTGTCACTTTCAGATCTACGTTCCTCAGCTGAACTGAAACCAGGGTTATCAGTAACTACCGTTAGATATGTTGCTTTCTTATCATCCTTTTTATTCCGTTTACGACAGACAACTGCGATGATTATGGCTAGTATAATAATTATTACAACCCCGCCTCCTGTACCTCCAGCTACTATTGGTGTATCATCTGCCTGAGCTGAATGGTCTGGTGTCTGTGACGCAAGGCATTGTGTCTCTGAAAAAAATATTGTAAGGCATCCAGAAAACCAAAGCGTATACGGACAGAGCAAAATTTTGGACACAAAATGAAATTATACATACTCTTTAGAAAGCCTTCATAATTTAAGCATGGGCAGTATCTAGTTATATCTAGCTTGGTGCAATTCACTTCGGTTGTCATTTATTGAGGGTATAGTAATTCCTTGCAATAGGGGGCAGCGGTAAGTTAATTGCTATCTGTTAACGTTTGTTTGGGGTTTTTTTGGAAGATAAATACCACCAACAAAAATTATACATAGCACTGATATGCAAAAAACATCCTTCAGAAAGTTGCAATTGACAAAATTTCAATGGAAACGTATAGTTAGTCTGTTATTAAAAAATACGCAAATACTAGCTCAGACGATGAGTGCAAACTTTAAATATAAAAACATATGAATCACCATTGATCTTCTAAGGAATGAACTTTTTTGTTATTGATAAGTACTGTATGCCAACTTTTATTCGCGTGCGAGAAATATCCGCGATTTTCGCGACCTTCTTTAACTTGCGGATATTAATCGCCGCGAACCATTTATTTTGCTTTGTATTTGTAGAGAATGTTTCCCCAATCGTGAAAAATTAATTGTCGATTTCAAACTGACGAATCGCGAATAATAGTTGGTGTAGAGTTAATTAAATCAGATATTAGAAGTTTATCTAAGAAATTAAGTAGACACATTATTTTCTTTCTGAGAATTACAAAATTGGCAAAGTATATGTATTTGAGTATTTATTCAAAAGAGAAAAAAATTAAACGGTGAAAAAATTGAGGTAGTCACTTTACATCAATTAAGGAAGAAGTTCTTAACTTTTATGACCTTTTCTATGACAGAGCTGTATGCATTAAGGATAAGAGAGTTAGGAAGCATTAATGTGGAAGACTAAAATAAAGGATGATCATTTCCCGATGTTTTCATAAAACAAAACTCAAACGAAAAATTCTCCTTACTTTTTTGGTTCTGAACTTTCCCAAATGGACAAGTCTCGATGATATTGCAGCATGTCTCAGATTGTGAAAATGGTTTACCATTTTCGTCTTGAACACACCAGCTGCATCCTGCTACTTGGTAGCAATTTCTATAAAATATCAATTTTGTGAATGTTGTAGGAAAGAAAAAGAACTAACTGCAGAACTGTAGTTCTCTGAGATAGATAATTCAGACAGACATACAATATAGTAACAGATCCAATATTTGTAAAATCCTTCGATTTACGGCGCCGCTTTTATGTCGCACGTTTAATTTAGGGTAAAATTCCTCGCCTAATATGCTTTCCCCTAGGGCATGGTATCCCTTAATTAACCATATATATTTTACTTCCTAAGTATCAGTAGCTCTCTGGTATGCCTTTCCAAATTATCGATCCCAGAGAGCTGCAGCTTCAATAAATGAAGCTTGTAAACGCGGTGCTTATTTTTCCTAATTGTTAATAAAGCTTTAACCCTTAACTCCAGCATGAATAAGCAAAAATTTAAAAAAGAGGCCCATGGGCCACAATACTCACCTGAGTCCATATGCCCCTGCTGTATTTCATTAGCAGATTTTTTTAATTATATATTCCTACCCCATGTTACCCATCGCGGTCATAATTTGAATAAACTTGAATCTACATTTAGGCTATTTCAAGATACTTCCATATCCATGTGACTAATCAAAGGATTTCTGTGTCTTGAGAAGAAAAATTCAAAAGATATTTTCCTATATATTCCTATGTAAAACTTTGATCACCCATTGTGGCCCCATCCTACCCAAGGGGGTCATTATTTGAACATACTTAAATCTACACTATCCGAGGATACTTCCATATCAATATGACTTAAACATGGCTTTGCTGTTCTTGTAAAGAAGATTTTTGAAGATTTTTCCCTATATATTCTTATGTAAAACTTTTATCCCTCATTGTGCCCACAGGAGGGTCAAAATTTGAACAAACTTGAATGTACACTTTAAATGAAGGTTTCACTTAATTTCAACATTTTGGCCCAGTGGTTCTTCAGAAGAAGATTTTAAAAAAATCACTAAATTTTTCACTATTTCATAATTATTTTTCCTTGAGAGAGAGCGTGGCCCTTCCTTTGAACAAGCTTAAATCCCCTTTAACCAAGAATGCTTTGTGGGAAGTATGGTTGAAATTGACCCAGTGGTTCTGGAGAAGAAGTGGAAAATGTGAAAAATTTACAGACGGACAGATAGACAACGGGCAAAATGTGATCAGAAAAGCTCACTTGAGCTTTCAGCCCAGGTAAGCTAAAATGGTGCAAATAATCCAGTTTTTCGTTTTACATAAATGCGTTTAATGGTCTTTGACTTCAGATCAGTGTGAATATGTATCAAATTTGGGTATACACGTCATACCATAATACCGCCCGACAAAAGAAGGGCGTATAAATATTACATGCTGAAATATATTATTTAACATCTCTCTTTTTTTAATTGTTTTAGTCTTACTTAATTAGTGCTATAGAAAAAAAACTTACTTCTCATCTCGAGCATTACAACCAGCATCAAAGCAAGGTTTCAAGTCTAGCTCTTTTATTTTGTCTAATTCTGGTTGAACTTTGACATTTGAATCTGGTAACCTAGCACTACAAGTGTGGTATTTCTCTCTGTGACAAAAACCAATCAATGTAAGTGATATTATTTCATTAGCATGTTATCAGAATACTTTTTTATGAATTCAGTTTTAAAATTCAAATTTTACATACGTCTTAAGAAAATGGTTAAAATGCATTGTTTACTTGAAAAAAGGACTTACCCGGATGTTGTTTTTTCCTGGCAGGTATCATATGGCACAATTTTATGGCATAAACAACAGTCGGATCCACTATTGGTACAAGTATATTCAAGTGGTGATATACCTGAATTCTGATATGTAACGTTTAAAATAAGGTGATTGCATTTCTTGTGTTAGAGCAAGACTATAAATATATAATTTACTGCCTTTAATGAAAAAAGATTAAATTATGATTTTTAAATGACAAATCAACCCGGTTATCTTCTGTGGTCAAGGCCTCAATATATTTACGGTTCATGTCATTCATAAGCACGTGCACCAAAGAGGAAAAAAAACCTCGAAAATATAAAAAAGATTGTAGACCCAAATCACCCTTATTCGTTCTTTATAAATCAGGTTTGATATAAGTAACAAATATGATAATTTTGAAAAAAATCCCTTCTAAAGCTTGCTGTTATTTTCACTGAACACTTTTTGAAAGTTATAATGCTTTTATTAAACCTGACAACAGGTTCCACTATTGAGTTCTTCCTTTTTGATGATGATGTACACGTTACTGTTAAGGACAGGGGCAATTTTATACCCTACTGAAGACAGTTTGTTAACTGGGTCAGCTGTATCCGATAGTTTTACCTGTAAAGAATTTAAAAATACATAAAGAAAAATATTATCTTATAAGCACAAGAATTCTTAAAACGATAAACATGGAACACTGGGAAATTTAACAATATTCATTTTATTGGATGCTTTAGATAGAATGGCAAATGACTGCTTTGATAGTAAGTAATGTCTGGTGAAAAATATACTTACCCTATATGAAAACAATTGTTTCTTATTTTCTATGTCCAAACAACTTTCCCTCTCAATATTTTTATCCTTTAACAGATCATCCATTATTTTTTTCTCCTATAAAAAATGCGACCTTGTTAAATTATCAAAACTTTTTGTAGCAAACCGAAACCTTCAAAACTCTTACTTAACATAAATCTACATCATGCACACGTTAACAGGCGAAGCTCGCCTGTCAGGAAATATATTCACCTTTAAAATGAAAATTTGCAAAAGGAAAAATAAATTTTCCAAAGGAAACTTTTTTAAAAAGTCTGGGGGATATTATCAAAATCCTATGAGATTTGACCATTTCCAACAGGAAGATTTTAATCTCATGCAGGAATGTAATTTCCTATGGGTGACAGAAAAAACCCACTAAGGAAAAGCATTCCTCTTTTAATTATCAATATTTCTATAGGATTTTTTTTCAGCAGGAAAACGCTATTTCCATCACTTAGAATGTTTTGCTTGCTATTTCGGGATAGATCGATCGAGATAACATCCTATATTTTATTCTAACTTTTAATTGAATAGAATGAAATACTTGTCTGAAAACGAGTGAATTGACAAATATTTTTCATTATGTTTTAAATACAAGTATTCTATTTTATTTCAGTACTGTAGTACTTGTAGGAGCTTTTTTAACACATGAAGTCGTTTCTCTTAACTTTTTCTTGAAATAAAAATGAAATCAATATATGAAGTTAAAATATCAATAATATCATGACCAAAAGACAAAAAAATACAAAATAATACTGTAACATTCTATTCAATATTTTCTGTGAATGTTCCTATAAATTAACTGAAAATTATAAACATTTTTACCTTTACTCCCAGGTGTTTCAGTTCAATATCTGGATTGTCCACAACAAACGAGAAGCTTGGGTATATAACAAGGAAACCGCTTATGTCAATCACCATACAGCTAACAATGTAAAATTTTGAGTATGGATAAATGTTATCAGAAAACTCAAAGTAATTGTGTAAATAAACACCTAAATACATCAACAAACCAATCAAAACATTCATTCTAAAGCCTTGTTATGTAAATTAAGCATCTTCAACATGATATGTCATGAACTTTCCTCCAATACTTAATATTTAAGGGGGAAAAAATTAAATGATCACGTTGTGATAAGAAGTTACCGTCACAAATAAAGTTTTAGCGGAAAATTTCATTTCGTACTTTCATTTATTTCAACATTTCTACTGCAGGTACCCTTTAAAACACGTTATTAAAAAACCTGTATTCGTTATTCGCGCATTCTGGGTAGTTACTCAAAAACATCCTGCTGAAGTAGGGGTATGGATAATCAATGCACTGGACAACGTCAACGATATCATCTGCAGAATGCTGGCCATCGGCCCTTAAAATATAATATACTGGGGTTATTTTCCTGCCATTTTCTTACAGAAACATTGAGAATTATTTTTATTTTCATGATGAATTAATCATCTGATTACATTAAGTCTTAAGAAAAGTGTCTAACCTTCCTTCGTATATGGCTTTACACTGAGTGACCACAACCCCAGCTCCCCAGTTGTCCACGTAAGGGGTTATCACTACATACTTGCCTTTCTGAGCCACAGTTCTTCTCCACCTAGAAACATTATTTTCAAAATCACCCTTTTCTTTCATTGCACACAAAAACACTGAAGATTTTAGTACATATGTATATCTCGTGGGTTATACTTATTTTTGACTTACCAGGGCCTCGTGAAAGGGTCATAGTCCTTCCTGATTTCCACCGCAGGATAAACTCTGACATGACCATCTCTTGTTCCTAAGTAACGCCATATCACAAACTGTGACTGGTCTTGGTTTTGTCTCCAAAATTCTTCCGCTTTATAAGTAGCTTGAACACTGCTTTTTACGTTATCCTATTTAATAGAAATACCAGTATTCAACCTTTATTTCCAAATCCAATTTTCATCTATTTAATATATTTTCAATTGACCATTGATTTCTTTTAAAAATCGGAATAAATATTGAAATAATAGAATATTTATGGAATTGATTAAAATTATGTAAGCAGGAAATTTATTATAATTTGATTGTGACTTACTTTTAACTTCAATTCATTTTCGGTTTGCTGACTGTGAATACTGTTCAAATAATTGGAGTAACCTACTACTGCTGCTTGTGTTTCTATCTTATAGAGGTATTCGTAGGGTTTTTCAAAAGTATGAGGAGACAGCATTACCATTGACTTCTCTTACAACAGAAAAGAAGATGTGTTTGTGAAACACTTATGCCCCCGTATGGCAACTTATAGCGAAGGTTAAACTTTCTCAAATGCAATCAAATATATTGGTACCCAAAGTAAGGTCTTGTCCCGGGGAATATACCTGTGAAATATGAAAGTCCTAGCAAGGTTAAACTTTTTCAAAAGTAAGTTATACATCAAGGTCAAGGTCAAATGTTTTAAATTAATGGTGCCCAAGGAAAGGCCTTCTCACAGGAATTACACATGTGAAATATGGAAAATCCTAACACCAACCGTTCAAAAGATATGGCTATTTCAAAAGTAGGTCCAACTCCAAGGACAAGGTCAAAGGGTCAAAGTTTTTCGTATCCAAAAGAAGGTCTTGTCACAAGGATTACATATGTGAAGTATAAAAGCCCTAGCACCAATTGCTCAATAGATATGGCCAAGGTTAAAGTTTTCCAAAAATAGTTTAAACTCCAAGGTCAAAGTCAATGGGCTATAATTGTTGGTATCTAAAGGAAGGTCTTGTCACAAGTAATACACATAAGAAAAATTAAGCCCTAGCACTAACTGTTCAAAAGTAATGGAAAAGGTTGAAATTTTTCAAAAGTACCGGGTACGTCAAACTCCAATGTCAAGGTCAAAGGGTCAGAGTGTTGTTGGTATCAAAAGGAAGGTCTTGTCACAAAGATTACACATCTGAAGTACGAAAGCCCTAGCACCAACTGTTTAAAAGTTATGGCCAAGGATAAAGTGAGGTAAAATTTTGTATAACTGGGTCAAACTCCAAGGTCAAAAGGTCAAATATGATGGTACCCAAAGAAAGGTCATCTCACAAGAAATGCACATGTGAAATATGAAAGGTATAGCTCTAACAATCAAAAGTTATGAGCAATGTGAAAGATTTTGCGGACAGATAAACAGACAGACGGACGGACAGTGCAAAAACTCTATACCCCCAAATCGAAATACGGGGGCATAAAACATATATCCATTTCTTTAGTAGTTATTTTGAAATCGAGAAAAGAAGAATCTGTAGTATTTCCCAAGAAAGAATGTTAAAAAATGATAGATAACTCATCTCCAGTATATTTAATACCTTTCGTGGCATATCTTTCATACTCTCTACATTTCTGTGTGTTTTGACTGTTCAGGTCTAGTCTGTGATAGTAGAATACCCCACTCCTTGATAACCCTTGCTGTCCTGGCTTCAATTGAGATTGCTGATCATTTTTTCCAAGTACAACACACAACGAAAAGTTTGTACCTGGAACCTTTAAAGATCAATAGTATTAGTTTTCAGAAGTAGAACATTGTTTCCATATATGAATTTTAAGGAAAGATTAGGAATTAGATGTATTTTGCCAGCAGAAATTCTCTAACATATATTATGTACATTGCATTTTTGCAGGTAAGAATTTTTTTTGAAGAACTCCTACATTAAATTTAATTCAAGAGATAACAACAACACACTTTTCTGCACTTGCTTAAGTTTATTGTTTTTATTACTTTTGTCCAACTATAGTCTGCTTCCACTGATCGGGCCTCTATCCCTTCGTATTCCAAAATTCCTCTAGATATAGTCCGGAAGTAGCTGAAACTGTTACTACCACTTTCACCCCTTAATGAAATAGTTAAATGCTCAAGTAAGTGTAAAGTCCTATATATTAACATCATATAAATGAAAGCAGTAAAGGAAACCTTTTTTAAAAATATATTTCCATGGATTCAAACGCAACAAAAACATTCACTGGTATTTCAAATGTGAAATGTGTGACAAATGTTGGTCATTTGATATTGAAAAATCACATAATATGTAAACTTCGTAAACTTGGAAATTATTCTGATTTTCGAACATTCAGCTGAAAACACTCAAAATACTTTTCTGACCCAGATTCGCTAGTTTCATTAGATTTTATTCCTTATTACATACGATAAACATAACAAAATAAGTAATGTCCAATAGCACATTATCAAAATTTGTTTTATTTCGAAATTATTTCAAATATTATACTTATTTGAAATTTCGACTTTAGGTGGTCCGATCCTCGGGTTCTGAAAATCAGGCATTGAATAATTGAAAATGCTCACAAAACTGTATATGAATTCTCAAAGTAATGTGAATTTACCCACGGCAATTGTTCAAACTTCATCATTAAAGTTAATGATATTATATAGGAAAAATTAGTAAATCTCAAATAAAATTTCAGGAAATGCGAATAAAGACACCTACTATGCATTTTCTAATTGGAAATTGATCAACAAAAACAATTTAGGATAGAAAAAACTATAGGTATCCAGTTATTTGAAGAAAATTGCATGATTTTTATACTTTTACAGTACTTTAGTTTCTTCTGTGTACTTCTATTATTTTATAATGCATAGTTTATAAAGTGTTTCCTATCATTGCAAAACACCATAAATCATTTCTAATTTCATATCATGTTAATTAGCATTAGTATATAAGGCTAAATTAAATGACAAGTTGATTTTTTTAAATCTGTATTTTTAACATACCTTTACAGTATAAAAATATCAACGTTTTAAAAAACTGTTTATAAAACTTCAAAGAACCTTGAATCACATTGAGATGCATAAAATAAAAAATTGATGCAGGAAAAGATTTCATATTTAAGCTTCATTTTGAGACTTTTTGAATTAAATAATAAATTAAAGAGTTATCCTTCCTGGCTGAGGATCGGATATCCTTAAGGTTGTTCTCAATAAATAGATACAATCCACATTGGTTAATCTAAGTAACCCAAGAAATCTCTGTCTCTTTCTCTCTCTCTCTATTATGTCTTTTGTGAGTGTACATGACTGTCTGTGTGAAATTGAAATGCATTTGTCAATACCCTCGAAACCAGGATGCTCTTTTAACTTAAAAATCCCTAATTCATATTATTAAACATTTCTAGTTCTAACATTATTCTAAAGTTTAAAAGATTTTTTTCTGATACCTTTTCATTGACTCTATCATTGGTTTTGCATCGACACTTGGTTCCAGCACATGGATATCTATAGGATCTGGATCAATTGTGATGGCATTTGGTGTCGGTTGCAAGTAGTGGACCATAACACGGCCTTGTCCATCTATCATGAATGCATATGACAGTTCTCCTTGCTTGAAATTCGTGATATCAGACAGTAGTTCGTCTAACAGAATGTCTGTACACGTGACTCCTCTCAATGACCCAGATGTCTCAACCGGTAGACAGAGAGAAGTTATCAAACCTTACAGGAATAAAAACACACATTCTCGTATGTATACGAAATACTTGTTTTCAGAGTAAATGGAATGTTTTCAATGACTTATTCCTTTCATTATGATTTTAATCAGATTATGAAGAATTAAATAAAATGAAAGAAAATTAACATTTGAATACAGAATTTGAAATGTCATGTTGAAAATCTTTACCTGTTTCCTTGGATCGTCCGTCTACGTATGGCACAGAAAATACGGGATTGCTACCCAGGTTGGTACTAGAAAGGTCTTTGTAATAAGACGCCATGTCAGAACGAAGTAAAGAATCATCTTTTACTTCCTTATAAGTCCCCTCCTGTCATTTAAAATCAACAAAATTACACCGAATTTAGCAGACATGCATTAAACAGATGTATGAAAATAATGTTGCAATGGGATATATAAGGTAAATTTTAAGGTAGTCTGTATTACCAACAAATATATTTTACTCGTTTAAATCTCTGCTCTATTTAGCATGGAACCTAGTGTAGCAATTTCATTAATAAGTATACGCATATCACGTACTAGAAACAAATTATTTAATAAAATGTCCAACAACTCTTTTTCACGCACATTCTAATGTATGTTCTTTGAATGTGGTTGCTATGAATATGTTACTTTTATTAAGATCATATACGAGGGCTGTTCGGAAATTATTGAGACATTTAATTTAACTCCATAAAGGACAGTGCTAAATTCATGAAAATTCGTCAATTTCGTCAAGTTCTGGTAAAATTATAAACATACATATGTCTATCGACCCGGAGCAGCATCGCTACGTCATTTAAACGTCACGTCAGCAGGAGATGTTTTCGCATATGAAAAGATCGGGAAGCGTTTACTCTTCTTTCTCTGTTATCACATATAACATTCCAAAAACCAAACTGTCTCTTTTCTTAAACGATTCTTTAATTTTTTTTTTCTTAGAAAAATGTGTGTTGCTACCCCAGTGTAAAATATACATGTGTCATATAGAGGTTGACTGAGCATCATGCAGTACCGATTTATGCTACGCGGGTCAATCCGTAATAATTGATGGTCGTCCGGAGCTTTTGTTTTTACTCTGTTTGAATTATTGGTAAGAAAAAAATATATGTCAATGAAAAAAACAAACCCTGAGACATGTTTTTTCTCATTGTTATTGTTTTAGCAGGTCTTTCAGTCTGGAAAAGAGTTCTCCATAGCGCTACACAAAATTTTACGTATGCTCGCTGCTCCGCCTTGACGTCAAATTCCATTGCCATTGTATATGCAAATTTTCCGTCCTTAACAGATTTCTTTACCGCGCTTAATTTTTTTTTATGATCGCCGAATTTCTCATCGAAATTCTAACAAACTTGCACAAAATGAAGTCAAAGAAAAATAGAAAAATTATATACATAAATTGAATTATTTTCGCTCTTACTATGGGTCCATCGGGGGTTTGAACGTTGGTGTTACGTATTTTCAAAATCTGATTTCGTGACTGCGCCGGGTACCCCTACCACTAACACAAAAATATTTCATTGAAAAGAAAAAATGAAATATTTGTAAAATATTTCTGGCTTTTATTAATTCTTAGTGTTTGTCAAATGTATGTGCAAATTTTCAACGAACGACGTTGATTAGAAAGAAAAATATAAACAATGTCTCAATAATTTCCGAACAGCCCTCGTATTTTTCATTTAAATGAAGATAACATAAGAGGCATCATCCATGAGAATTACTTTTACTGGTCCAAATGAACGATCATTAGTGACTTGTTTACTCATATTCTGCAAAACCTTTTTCCAATGATCACTCAAACCTAAAATAGAAAAACATAATTTTTTATTTCAATGTTACTTTAGCCTATAAATATTTTCAATATAAGCATGTATTGCAAAACGTCTAATAAACGTGTAATATTGAATGCTTACCACCTCCAAACGAATATGTAAGAATGGTAACTGAGTTATTCCGAGCCTCGTTTTCAGTTTTGATGACATCCACAGGGTCGTCACCGGCATTATCACCAGCCGCCAAAAACAAAATAACAGATTCTGAAACAGTAATAAAAACATAATGGCAAAAACTTAAGAAAATGTATACTTAATGAAATATTAAAAGATAATTTTCATCAAAACATTTTCAGAAAAAAATAACATACTAGTAATTTTCACTATCGGTATTTTTTGTTATAAAAAAGGATTGCTAATCTATAAGTGCATAATATATCTGAAACATTAATGATAATCGTCGAAGCTATAATTTTAGATCAGGATGATGATGTACATTAGAAATGGCGTAAAAAAGAATCCATGTCACCATTTTCCAAAAGAACTTACAAAGAACTCACGACTGGGACCAAAATACATGTATGTTTTTGCAAATCATTTTCTTTGAATTAATTTAAAATACAGATATTTTTAGAGAGCAATTCTAATCAAAAATATTAGGTAGGAAAGAAGTTAGAAAAGCTAAAATTATTTTAGTAGTAAGTTCTCTTGCCCTTAAATTCCTTATTTTCTATTCATTCCATTGGTATAAGGCAAAGTACTAATAGAATGAACAATTCACTGGGAATCAGGGATTAAACGTAACAATTTTAGCTATCCTTGACAATTTGCCTAAACCATACTGTAATTTTAATCAAATAGAATTTTTTTTCCATTCCTGCTTTTGGGGTATATAGAATTGAAATGTGATTAATCAAATTGTTTGAAAAAGACTTCTAATGGAATTCAAAGTTATTATCTGTATTTTGAGATTAGATCATGCAACGTTCTGCTTTTTACCTCTTTCACCTCCTTGTGTGCTGATGTCTTTAATATTGAAGTATGAGAAGGCAGCTTTAATTCCCTCGTCGTAGTGTGATTGTTTGCTTGATACCCAATCATTAGTGAAGCGTTTTAATACCTCTTTGTTGGTAGTTGTTGCCTTTGCCAAATGGGTGCCATGACATGAGGTTGGCTTGATGACCTCTTCATTAAATGCTACTATTCCGATCTAAATTTGGTTAAAGCAACTTATTTTCAAAAAGTCCATTTGACACATGCAGGTTAATATTTTTCCAGAGTACATATCAATGATTGACTCATTTTATTTTCACTAATAATAAAACTTAAAATTTTGTAATGCCCCCCCCCCCTTTTCAAAATCGATCTTATCTACGACGTTTATGTTTTCTATGCACCTTAAATAAATTTAAAAATTCCAAACTCATACGACTAAAAATTCTTTTCATAACCCTGCGTCTAGCTCTCATTGCGTTTGGCTTTCGTAGCTAGGATTTCAGCAAATGTAAACAAGTTAGATGGCATTGATTGGTTAATACGTTTCATTTATTCATTGAATCATATAATAAAACAATTATTGCTGTTTTGAGGTCAATGCGATGATTTAGTTTCTTCGAAGTACAATATTCACATCGCCTTCGAGCTCGTGGAACATTGTACTCCTCAGGTAGCTAAATCATCATATTGACCTCAAAAACAGCAATAATTGTACGAGGGGTTATCAAAAAGTTTTTGAACTAGCGCCATAAAATTAAAACCGCTTTAGGTATATCAATGGGTTTTAAAACATTTACTTAGCATAATCTTTTCTATCTATTAAATAAAATATCAATCAAAAGTTTCATTTTTTAAATTAAATGTTAATGTTTTTGGAAGCAATGTTATGTCCAGGCGGCGGAACCTCAAATATGACGTTTTTTCTACCTGAGTGTAAATGAGAAAATCTCTTTTGATATAAACATTTGTCACAAAAAATCCCGTTAATTCAGGAATATAGTAGGACACAATTGTCCCGTAAAAAAATGCAATTTTTACCCCATTCTGTAAGCTCTATGAAATTTTATCGTAAATTTTATATGGAATGTCCAAATAATTAGGGGCTTGAAAATCACGTCAAAAACGGAAAGGGGTTTCTTTTTCCAACATTCTATTAAGTTTCACACCTGGAAAAACTGGTATAAACCAAGGTAATGTTTAAATGGGCTACAGAAAAATAAAATGCATCCCGAGTATTTTTTGCCCAAAAAGATTCACTTGTTGATCAGAAATGAGAAACACTTGTCAGTGTTTGGTATTCGGTCATCGGACCAAAGGTCTTGAATTTTATTCCTCAAAACATTTTTTTGGTCTATAAAATGATTTTTAAAAAGTTTGGACTGGTATGCATGGGCGGATACAGGATTTGTGATTAGGGGGGCGTGGATAACTTTGTTCAGGCAAGGGGTCTGGGGGCCGCCTTAAGGCCCCCAGTGGGTCCAGGACGAAGCCCTGGTGGGGGCCCAGGGGGCGAAGCCCCCGGAACCTCCTGGGTTTTCGTGAATTTTAAGAGTAAAACCAGGCACAAAAATAGTGGTATTGATTAGTTATGTACACTATGATATTTCACTTTTTAAAAAACACACACACACACATACAAACCCCAAAATACAACGAACAAACAAGATCAGATTTTAAAAATAGCATTTTCCTAGATATACAAGAAGTCACAAAAATCAGAATGTTTTTCAAAGTGCATTGTCACTTACGAGGGCTGGTGGTGAATACCTTTTATTGTTCAGATTACATTGTATTATATGTATTATTGGTCATGATATAAAATAAATGTGTTCGATTTACAAGATATGTGTGTTGGGTAACTTCTACCGCGCACACAGGGTATTTTTGATCGATGTGCAAATATAAACGAAATTATTCATGTCATCTCTAATTTAAAAATATATATATTAATTTAAATTATTCTGTTGTAAAACATAAAAGATTGTGAAAAAATGCTGACAAAAAACAGTAATTTTCAAAATGTACCTAATTTGAAGACTATAAGTGCACCAGGTGCCTAGAACTGATTTACCGATTTGTCAAGGCATGCCACAAATGTATACATATGCGCAGGCATCTAAACCGCATGTAAATAGAACAGATGATTTTTTCACTGTTAAAGAACTAGTTTCTACGAAGTATTCTTGTACATAATACTTATCCTAATAATTTTTTCATACGGACGGTGGTCATGATTTTTTTTCTGGTAACAAATAGCAATGCGTCATTTTCATTGGTCGAACTGAGTTACCCGTTGACGCCGTATTCATGCATGGGTTACTTCGGCCGATTTCTGTTCAACTGATTTGCATTTTATTTGTAAAAACTAAATACTATAAATTAAAAAGGTATGAATTTAAGTTGTAAAATTAAACATAGTTGATAAATTTCACGCCAGGAATATCCACTGTGTCTTTCTATATATACAAGATATTTTCAGAGGTGATAAACTGATAATTCCCCGCAATGGTTTAAAAATACTCATCTTTGATTTTTCGGGCGATAAGGTTTCTTCTTGGATGTAATTTTCTAGTGAAGAAATAAATTTCTCCTATTATTATCGACATTGATTTGTATATGAAAAATGCATTTTCTTTCTGCATAAAATAGATGAGTGTTCACTATAATGGGTTATAAACAAATTATTTTGAGGTGTTTATGAACGGTCGAAATTAACCAGGTGGTCGAAGTTACACCATCCTAACCTATATCCTGACGTTAAATTCCATTTATATGGAAAGAATATGAGACGTGTGTAATGAAAAAAAGTCTTGTATCTATGTAAGTAAATTACTGCATAGTTACACCATTTGATAAATAAATACATCAATCAGTGGACGGGTTTGTAACGTAGACCGTCTGATTTTAAATTCATGTATTTACCTTCGACCAGCCTTTATATATTCCAGTATTTTTTCTTGCATCATGATAGGAAATTGACAAGTGCAGTATACCCTTCAATCGAAATTGGCTCGACGTTTTCCGGTTTGAATAATTATGAGATAGCATAGCCTAGGGAATGCAAGGTTTTCAGACTTGATTTTTAAGAAAACCGATACTTGGTCATTAAATAAAATTACCATTTTTTAATTGACCATTAATTATAAAACCAAAGTATGGCATCATTAATATTAGTCATGTCATACTTTGAAAATTTTAGGGGGGGGGTGTGCCCCCCATGCCCCCCTTAAATCCGCCAGTGGTATGTACAAACAAGGGCCTTAACGGTCACGTGAATATAGTGAAACGATTTATAGATTAAAACAAAATATGCTGATAAATTAACCCCTCTGTTGCCCAAAGGAAAGAGAAATAAGATGGTCAGAGATCGGCAAAAATTTACTGCTCAGTAGCAAATCTCAAAGTTGATCTATTTATTTGCCTGTACATGCACCCAATTGTCACTATCCCCATACAGACTAAACAAAACAATAATTCTTCAGTATGATTGTACATTAACAAACCCATTTCATTCCCTCCCACATTGGCCTTTCTTAGTCTTTGAAGATTATTTAATGTACAAAGGTAAGGTATTTTTGACCAATTTTTTTGTTTATCTATTATTTAAGACTACCTGATCATTAAAAAGTACGAAAATACTTTTTGTATTAAATGTTATAAAAGTTCTTGAATTGTTATTCAATTGACCTTTTAAGTTACATTATTTACAGTGATTAATTATCCTAGGTGAATAGCAAAGGGGAATAACTTATTTCAGTAGAATAAAAATTAATAAATTGTCCAAGTGGTACAGAATTTCAAAATCTGGTAACACCCTTGCTTATTACAATTTATATACTCTGATTGCCTTCTACATATCCAGGAGCAGAGAAGATTTTCAAAGAAATACTAGTTGTAAAGTCCCCGATCCGGAAATTTTTCCGTTACAGGTTTGATTATTATGTATTTGCTTTTGTTTCCGCCCGAGAGCAGAATGTTTCAATTTAACATGTGCTTGTACTTGGTAAAGCCTCACAGGAGTAAGTAATTATCTAATTCATAAAATTTCAAGAAAGATAATGTTTAGAACACATTTGAATTGTTTTATAAATACCAATGATGCTGCTAAATTTAAATGTTTAAATAATATTTTAGTAAAATGTCAGTCTGTTCAGTGAAGTCATGTACAAGAAACTATTGTTAATGTCAATTATTATGTTTTTGGTAAATCTAGATGATATATATGTCATTTGTTTATGTTCTTTTTGAATTGTTTATAGTTTTTTACCCTCTTCACGAGGTGGAATGTCGCTTCCAATAAACTCAAACTGGAAACATTACACTAGTAATCCAATTTCACTACAAATTCCACATAGCTCAACCCTAATACCAGTGCTCCTGGCCCAGGGGCCAAGAAATTCACAAGATTGAAAGAGGCATCCTTGCTCACAGAAATAATGCAGTTTTACTAATAATTCAAAAGAGGCTCACCCTAACACCAAAGTGATGACCCAGGGGTTATGAATTTCAAATTGTTTTGAAAAGGCATTCCTATTCATCATAACCATGGGCAAGGACCGTGAAATTCACAATTTTGGTTTCCTTTCACTCATAAATGTTCTTTGCCAAAATTTGTTGAAATTGGTTCAGTGGTTCCAGAGAAGCTGAAAATGTTCAAATGTTTAGGCATGACGATATACAAAAACAGATAACAATAGCTAATAACTTAACAAACTCAGAAATTAACGTAAACCCATTCTTAGTTTCTCTGATTATGCACTGAGGATATGTCCTGGAATGTTATGAAATACTAAGAACAAGGTATTATATGAATACATGAACTCTTCAGACAGTTTATCAAGAATAATTTACCCTGTCGTTTGGATTCAATGTGTCAATGACGTATTGCACTGCCTCACGTGCCACACTTAGAAGTGTCCTAGATTCGTAGCTACTGCGTCCGGTCGTAATCCCAGAAGTGTCCACTGCTACTACAACGTCTTTGGGTTTGTTTGTTGCCGAGGCTACATAATATGGCCTGTGAAGAAATCACATTTATTTCAAAGTATGTAATTTGGTTTTCATCTGAAGGGATGAATACTCTATCATAAGGTCATACCTAAAGGGACAGCGGGGTTGAGAGTGGGAGGACACAAGTGTATGTGCAACAACATCCAATCTTGTTTGGTGAACTATTTTTAAAACAACTTTAAAATTATTGTCCTCCAATTTCACAAAAGCGAGGGGACATTAAATATCATTCAACTGTCAGTCTGTCACAAAAATTTTAACCTTAGTCATAACTTTTGAATGAGGAAAGATAGGGCTTTCATATTTCACATGTACATTGACTGTGACAAGACCTTCCCAAATAAGCTATGATTTTTGACCCCGAGAACTTGACCTTGAAGTTTGACCTAATTTTCTACATTTTTTACATTGAAGATAACTTTTGAATGAGAAAAGATAGGACATTCATATTTGACAAAATTATTATGCATTATCCGTCACAAGATGTTTTCGAGCTTGCCATGATTTTTTATCCTGTGTCCTTGACCTTGAAGTTTGACCTATTAAGAATTCATTGCTGCTTACTTTTGAAAGAGAGAAAATAGGGTATCATATTTTACATGAGAAGACGTTCCAAATGTACTATTATTTTCAACATCATATCATTGACTTTGAACTCTGAGCTCATTTTCAAAATTATTCTCAATGATGATAACTTTTGAATGGTAGGGCATTCATATTTGACATGTGTATTATCTGTAACAAAATATTTCCAAACGTGCTATGACTTTTGACCCCGTTACGTTGACCTTGAAGTTTGACCTAATTTTTTAAAAAAGAAAGTATCATTGCTGCTTTTTTTTTTGAAGAAAAGATATTGCATTCATATTGTACATGTGTATAACTTGTGCCAAGACGTTTCCAAATGTTATATTATTTTCAACATCATATGCTTGACCTTGAATTCACCTAATTTAAAAAAGTATTTATTGAATGACTAGAAAAGATAGGTCGTTTTTATTTGACATGTGTATTACCTGAGACAAAACCTTTCCAAATATTCCTTTGATTTTTGACCTCTTGACTTTGACCTTGATGTTTAACGTAATTTTCAAAAACTTTAACATTTCTGGGGTGCGTTCAACAACGTAGCTGCTATGTAAAGTCACGTTCTTGAGCGGAGAGCTAGCATAGCCGCTTCGTAAGGAGAGCTAGCATAAATATTTAATGCTATGTACCAAATCCAAGATGACCTTCTTAGTTACAACTTTACAGCACACAAGATTTTCATAAAACGGAAAATTATTTTCTACATCTTAGCGAATTAAATGTTAATTTACATATATATCTTCGCTTGAAATAAACTCTTTTGGTTCCATAAATAAGTTTTTATCCCAAACCAGACTTAGCAGGTAGGCTAGCTGTCCGTTCAATAGAGATAGATATCTATCACCTAGGTTAGCCACTACGATCTTGATAATTTTTGAATGAGAGACGCTGTTTTTAATTTGACATGTGCAAGGACTATTTCAAGAACTTTCCAAATGGACTTTGGTTTTTGACCTCGTGATTAGGACTCCAGAAGAGACGGGACTTTCGTATTTTTTTTCACATGTGCATAACTTGTTACGAGACCTTTCGGATTGTATTTATTTATTTGACCTTGTTCTTGAAGTTCGATGATTTTTTTTTACCTTTTTCCTAACTTTATTCATTCAAAACTTTACATCTTTTTTGTATACATAATTGACAGACAAGACAGGACACACAAAAAAGACAGTAACAATATGCCATTAACAATTGCATCTCAGTCACTGAGAAGTCGAAAGCGGGGGGGGGGGGGGGGGCATAATTCTTTGAATTTGCTTGTTGCTTCTCAACTAGTATGGGTTTTTTTTTCAGGTTATTTGTTCTAGTATTTTTGATGGATTGAAATCATCCCAACCTTTTTAGTCAGCTTTGTTTCAGCTTTTTCTTTTAATTGGCTTTGTTTTACCAGCGGTTTGGTAAAAATCATACATGTTTGTTCAACCTTACAATCTTGTGCAGTTGTTCGTAGATTTTCCTTTACACGCAAAAACATAAATAAACAAATACGCAAGGAAGTATCACATCACTGAAGAGGAAGAACGGTATTGTCGGAAACAGTTTACGGAAATAATGAACCTTGACTGAAATTTAAGGTGTCAGGTAAAAAATATTATCTAAAACAATAATCATTTGAAATGAACAAAGAATGAGGAATAAAAAAAAAAATATACGTACTGATATGCAGAAGGCCTAGTGTATACTTTCCTTTTTAAAACAGCTAGACAGAATTTCAACGATATCTATATAACTTTTGAGAGAGGCTTCAAGTAAGCTTAGTCTTTATCTTGTTCCAATTCGAGGAATCTGTATATTAATTATTTTTTTTATGGAATCTAAACTAAAATGATTAACTTTATGATTAATGATATACTTGAAGATTTTACTTATAGTTGTGTTATGATTTGACCGGAAGGCAGTAAATAGAAAACTTAAGAATAAAATACTGTTACAATCTGACAGTAAACATGAGAAACGTACCGAAATCTTGGATCGTATGAAAAACAGTTGGGACTAAAACCATGAGAGGGATAGATTAGGAATGTTCCATCACTTCCGCCGAAGTACTGCCAGAGAATATTAGGATTCCGCTCATAGTTCTTTTTCATAACGGTTTCAATATCTTTGTTTGGGTAATGGTCAGATGTTGTGGACTTTGATATACATGCACTGCTTTCGGAAACCTGGGTTAAAAGATAAAAACAATATTATGCCTTTAATCAATTTTTGAACATTTCCTGGGTGGATGGTATTGAGAAAATGTAATACGAACTACTTTATCAAAGTAAAAATGGCTGTCAGAACATTCAGAAATACTCAACATACCTGATGGAATACAGTCAAACCTCGTTATCACGAAGTCTATGGCCGAGGAAAAACTTCGAGATGTTGGAGGGTTCGAGATATTGAAGGTAAAGAAAAAGAGCTTGGGACGTCCAAATTACTTGGACATATCCATGGTATTCGAGTTATTCGAGATGCCGAAGTTCAACTGTATTTTGAATTAAATTTTGATCGCACATGGATCGGATATAAAATTTCAAGATTGAAAGACATTTCTCTTAAGCTTAATTTGGGATACTGTGTCACAATAATGCCCTCATTGAAAAATAAATCCGTATATGATCAATCCTTTAATGATGACCCAATTAAGCCAGAAGAAGACATGCATTCATCAAAATCTAGCTCAGTCATACTAATTAATAAATTATTGCTCAATGAAGTAAAAACAGCTAATTTTCTATCATATTTTTGAACCAATATGACTTAACACTAACAAGATACATAGCATAATGATTTGAAGATCTTGAATTTAATATATATATATACATGTATTTACCTGCAAATCAAATGTACAAAGTGAAACTCCCTTGTTATTGAAAGATGTTTAAAGTTATTTTTCCGATAAATTACCATCTTTAACGGGATACCGGTATGAGGATTGCAGCATTACAGAGAGAGAGAAAAAAACAGCGTTTGCTAGTTATGTAAGCTTTCTCTGCAATAATTCTGACCGTTAAAGACCCAAATACATGTAACACATTAAAAAAGAAATTTTATTAGTTGTATTCATATAAATTTTAAATAATTCCTGTAAAGTGAAAAACGTATTATCATTCCGTAGGTTGAACCATGAAAAGTTGTCCTTTAACACGTCTTCCAAATGGAGTTACAAACCTGATCTAGCTAGTTAATAAGTTAGTTGTTATTATTACTACAGATGTATCCTTACGAAACACAGGAGAAAATATCAGTGTATGAGAATGTGAAGATATGAAGCCATCAGTTGAATCTCAATGCAAATCAGCCTAATAAAATTCATTTACCTTTGTTCTGAACTTAGGGTTGTAATTGCCAGTTATTTTGCAGCATTGAGGGAAAATCTCCAAATCAGATGAAGAGAAATGTTCGTATTGGTCCTCTATTGCACGTTTTACATTCTGAAGTTGGTTTGTCAATGTTTCGAACATTTTTCCTAAATTACTGGCCATCTGGAAAAGTGAAATTGGGATTATTTATGTAAGCTCTTCTTAAAAAATATCTTTTAATGAAAATATTAAAATCAATTGAAATTCAATTTGAAATGATTTATACACGTAAAACACGAAGTCCTGAAAAGAAAAAGGTATACTCCCACAAGTTTGTTTTGATTTAATACTACCTACTCAAAGTTGTGCATTTAAATAAAAATATGTATAGCAAAATTTAACACTGTAGTGCAGCATTAATGTCACCAGAATAGACCATAACAAACTGGCTTTAATACGTTTTTTAAATTATCATTCCATGTCTGCAGTAGTGGAATAAAATGTGTGAATAATTTAAATGTAGATTACTTTAAACTGCACGTCACCCAGTTACCCATTTTCTTACCTTATGCGCAATCTCTGTGCCTGTATCTGTTGGTTTATCATATATCAGGCTATCATAGTATTCCTATTAATACAAAATTGCTACACAAATGAAATTATTCTTTGATTCTTTAAACTTGCTGAAGTTAAATGCCATTTTAGCAGTCACATCTTGAATAATCTTAGAAGAAAGCGGATGAACAATTTCAAAGTAATCTTTACCTGCAGATTGGGAGCACCAATTCCGTTTCTATCCATTCTTTTAAGCTCATTTGAAAAAGTGAGACCGTTCAGGGATTGGGCATCCTGTGAAACGATTATCACCGGCAACAACGACGCCAAGACAAGATACAAAGTCATAATCCTAAGGCTACAATTGATATTATATTATTTTCACTTTTTCAGAGAAATATTTTTATTATATATATATATATATATATATATATATATATATATATATATATATATATATATATATATATATATATATATATATATATATATATATACAGTGGCTGCAACGTTATTGTTGACAACTTACACGAACGATCACGTTACACGAACGATTCCGCACGATTAACGCACGATAAAATCTGTTACACGAACGATCCTTCACGCACACCATTCTATACGTTATACGATCTTACACGATTGCTAACGCTAACGCACGATTCTTCACGCAAAATAGTTCAAATTCTTTAGGAATGGATATTTTCAAAACGAAATAAGGCTTAATACTTATTTTAGATTTCAAATAATTACATGTATTGAAATTATTTCATCGACTTTGAAAAATGAAAAAAAAGAGAAAGAAATGGATATTTTTGGAAGTAAATACATGTAAGACGTTAATTATTTTAGATTACAAATAATTATTTACGTAATTCGACGACTTAAGAAAACTGATTTTTCCCCCTTCTATCAGAAGATGTACATGTAGATGGACCATGAGTTTTGATTTCGTAATATGCAGAAAGGGATAAGTTTGGAAAAAAAATGCCTATTGGCACGAAAATGAATTAAATTATAAGTTATATTCATGTTTCCATTTGTGAATCTCTAAAATCAACAATTATTTTACAAGTCATTTATTTGCAGAAATTATAAAAATAATTAAAAGTAAGCTCCAGATAAAACACTGATAAACGAAACCCCGACAATCATTTCATGTACATTCGCCAACTAAATATTTATGTAAGCATTGAGAATTGTTTATTTATTTATTTGTAAAAATATCTATTTTTGATCAATTGATTTTAAAAATATCTTCACCATAATTTGCAGTAAACATAATTAACATTAGAGAAAAAATCTTTAAACATCTAACTACGGTTTATCACAAAAAATCATGCTATTTGACGAGAACACAATATTGTACGACTTACTATATTGCTTATTTCCAAGCGATAATTAGTTCGTTCTGCTTTCAGTTATGTAAATCGCGCTTCATTTATTTTATTTGGATTGGAAAAAAACAGACAAGTGAAATGCTTGTATAGCATATAACATTCCGATAAAATCTTACAAAACGAAATTTACACGTTTTTTAACGCACGATCACGCACGATTAAAACCGCAAACGATTGAGTCTGATACACACACGATCTCGCACGTTACACGAACGATCACGCACGTTACACGAACGATTCTACACGATTGGTTTGTCAACAATAACGTTGCAGCCACTGTATATATATATATATATATATATAGGTATGCATATCTCAAAGAAGGCATGTAGTATTGTGGCACCTGACCCCACCTCTGTTTTTGGAGGTCCTGGTTTGCTTTGCTCCCGATTTGTATTATTTTAATGAGCTTGGATACTGTTCGTTATCTACATATTTAACTTTTGAAAGCGAGGGACCAGCCAGAAAAAATGACAACTTACCTGAGAAAAACTTTGACAAGCAAAAAAAAAAGAAGGAAAATTTCCAAACTTGTAAATCTTACTTCGTGTGTGGGGTGGGGGTGTTAGGTTCTAACTTCTTTCACAAACAACATCTATTTATACATATCCCTGATTTGACTAACTGCAACAAAAAGTGTGGGGGAATCAGCCTTTCAATGAACATTTTAAACAGTAAAAGTTATGTTTGGAAAAAAAGAGGGAGGCCAGCCCCCACCCCCATACTATTTACGTGCCTGCATATATCTTTCTTTTTTTTTTTTTAAATAACTAACCCATTATTGTAGAATATGGATTGTAAACTTTATCAGAGTGATGTTATCATATAAATATGAGAATATTTCAACTTACCTTAAAATGCATAGATCTTTACAAGTGTTTTTTTTTAAATCATCGGACTGTAGCTTATGTGCCAGTCTAATGAAAATGGGGTATGAACGTTTGTTTATACTATTCAAAATGTTCCAAAATATGCAGAGGCTCTTTATTTTAAATCGAACTCGGCTACTCATAAGTATACTTTCCAATTACCCATTGCAGTTTGCTAAATCTGTCTGTTATCCGTAGCGCATTGCTAAAATGTTCAGTGATTGATGAAAATGTCATAACGATTTTTGGATATGATTAGATGCAAATATTTTGCCTGGTTTGTGATTTAAAGAATTCAAAGACATTTGCATTGCATTCAGGTAAGGATGATTTACCCTCTAAGGTTATCGCAAATCACGGTGTTTGATTCTTCCTATTTACAGCACATGACCTAGTTAACAAAAACAAATGAAGTATAAAGGTTAAAATATACATCGTTAAAGAGCCAACTTAACCTATTTTAAAGCTCGATCCTGTATAGTTATTATTTCTATAAGAACTAAGATATTGCGAAATGTGTACGGCTGAGTTGTACGTTGACAGTATTTGAAGAAGACGTCTCTTTTGGCAGACCGAATAAATTCGTATTCTTCATCTTAGACAAAGTTTTCTTTTTTATTTAAGTCAAGACAAATTGCTAAAAATAAACAGAAAGAAAAAAAGAAAGAAAAAGATAAATTGAGCAATGAAAAATGTGTGTTCAGAGACCGTTAATTTCAGAAACTTTCTCTCTGTAAATGTTTATGAATTATAACACTTTACCTGAAAATTTAATATAGATGAAATTTACATGCATTTTTAAAAAAAAAAAATTACATATGTTTTCAGCAGAATTTTTAAATGTAATATAAGCAGGGACATGATTGTTCTGAGGATCATCATGACAAGGTAGGATTTTATTTTTTACTTTTTTATTAACATAAAGGAAGATTGAAAAGAAAATAGTTTAATTCAGAAAAGGATATCAACATGCTATCAAATTGAACCATTCTTGATTGAATTTATTAAAGTCATTTAATATATGTATATATAGTGTTTCTACATTCTAGCATTACACGAAAAATTAAATATGCACGCTTTGAAGCAACGTCTCTTCTTTTTTTCCAATTTTAAAAAGAATCATCAATATTGTGGTAAATTATTCTGTTTGTTGGCGTCTTGCATTTCAATAAGAAGATGAAAAATGTTTATCCGAAAGCTTCCACACATGACATTTGTCCCTGTACATGTACCTATAAAAGTCAGTCACCCAGATATTTATTTATTTATTTATTTATTTATTTATTTATTTATTTATTTATCTATTTATTTATTTATTTATTTATTTATGCATTTCATCCACATAGAAATTTAAATGGAAGTCGGCAGACCTCTTAAGATCACGTTCATCCTTTATCCCGTTTCATTTGTGGAAACAGGTTTACAAATGAATACAATATTTTACAGTACAGATTCTACCTTTCAAAGGGTGTCTGATGATATATATATATATATATATATATATATATATATATATATATATATATATATATATATATATATATATATATATATTGCAGTATTTTTAAGGATTAATGACCCAATCTTCCTTTAATTATGGTCTTTCCATTTGATGCAGGCCTAATGGTTTAAACAAAATTTTGATTAGCTGTGAAACCAATAGACCATAAATAATTCTTGTTGAATATTTAAAATAATATAAGGGTTATGTTTCCCAGATAATTATCTAAACCAAAATTCTATCTAGCAAATTATCATTTCAAAGGCAAGAAATAGAAGTAATATTGTAAACTTTCTGGGATTTTAAAAGTAAAAAATCTTAGTATTTGAATTGATGATAATAAGTTTTCTGTTGGCAATACGGGTTAATCATCAAACAGCATGATTTATGTATAAACGTTCGAGAATTTAAATTTAAAATCAAAGTTGAAAATATTTAGATATTTTGTAAATGAAAAACTCACCTACGTTCGGGTTTCTTTCGTTTAGACATTCGTCATTTAGACTTTGGATGACCCGATTTAATTTACTTCCTGTTTTGGAAATCCCAATAATGACTGACATGGAACAACTTTACTTCACTGCAAACAGATCCGATTAGAGGACAATCAGCTTTTCATTTATCTTTTAAAAATATTTCTTTTTGATGGAAGAAATGTATTCATGCTAAATAGTCAAAAGGAGAAAAAGAAATGTGATAGCCTATTTTTATATACATGTCTACCTTTTAAAAATGTATTCAAATTTTTTAAGCATGTCTTACTCTTATTGCATGATTCAATAAGAGAAAATCTTTCCTGACGTATGCAATACGAGTAAAAGTCTAAGCTCTCTCATACTAGTAAACAATATTGTAAACATTTGGATTGGATTGATTTTTATGAAAAGAATTTTATTCTAATTGACTACACATGAAATATGAATATTTTCCTATCGTAATATGTATTATATTGATGCAATCATTCACTTGTGCAATATTATATTACTATATTACTGTTATATATATTAAATTGAAATTTATGTAATCAAATGTTACTTTTCAGTCTTGATATTGGGTACTTCATGTTTATCCTCCATAAAAATGCCACAATATATTTGTTTGCATTTTTAAAAATTCTAAAAGATTGAGATTTATTTTTAAAAGCGGGGTGTCCTTTAATTCCTAAACATTGAGAAACAATCTCATGAGATTGAGATATTAACACGTTTTGGGTAGCACTTGAAAGACCATCTATTTTTGGTTTTAAAACTGAATATAATTCAAAAGTAATTTTTAAATTTTCAAATTTTTCAAAGAAAATCTAAATACGTGTATAAAATTATATATAAATATAAAACTGCATGAATCAGAAGGGTTTGGTGGGTTTAGAGGTAATAATAGCTTTTCGTTTGGCTGCCATCGTTCAAAATACCATCAATTTTGACACCAACAGTCATTAGCATCAAAATGCTCAATATTGAACCAACTCTAACTAGGTTCGAGAGCTGTGCATGGGGCACAGTTTTGTGCTACATACCAGCATGATGTGAGTGATAGTCAAAGCTTGTCACAGAAATTAGTTTACAAAGATGTAAGTTGAATCTGCTAGGTTATGTGTTGCTAAACAATACTGCGAAGCAAATGAAAATTTTTGCTCCATTAAAACATATAATATTATTCAAATCTAATGACCGATCCCAAAAATGTATTAAATGTCTCGTTTGCAGAAGAGTCTTGGAAACTTGCTTCACCAATGAACCAGCGCCCAGAAGTAGTGTCAGAGGAGATGTGCAAACTTTAAAGAACTTTGTCAACTGAACATATTGATTGGAAATACATTGAAGTAGTGACAAGACAATCCTACAAGAGAGCTAAAACAGTTTACACAGTTTTCAAACAAAAGTATACTAGGCCTAATTCCCCGGTGTTTCCAATCTCCTCAGACCAATCATCCCATTGCTTTAAAAACAATTGACTCCACAGAGAGTCGTAAGCTATTTGTCGAAACTTGCACATTTCAACAAAATGGAGGGTTACGATGACGTCGACCAAACATTTTGCGAGAGAACCATTCAAAGATTTCAAAAACTTAAAGAAAAGCCAGATACAAGACTTCCTATAACTTCTATGATGTATACAATCGTGAACATGCTGCCAACTTTTTTTCCAAATGCACTGTTCCTGTAGGGCTTTTTGGTTTTCCAAGCAAAATAACACTTCCACTTTCAGCAATATCACTCGAGGAAACAACATGGTGGTAAACCTGAAAGGCTCTTTATAACCATGGTCATCTTCAAGCACCATATTGGAAAACCAGCCGTTACTTTAAAGTTGTCAATGAACGGGGAAATACAGAGGATACAGTGTAGCTCCATTGTTTATAATTATTCCTATATCACCAATATCCAGGCAACACAAGAACTGAAAATCTCATTGTCTTTTTTTTTTTTTTTTTTTTTTTTTACATTTTTTTTTTGTTATTTTGAGAATCAAACAGAGCCAAAAAAAATGAGAGTTCTTACAATATTTGACCAAAAAGAAAATTTAAGCGAAATTTTATCAATCAATAATGAACTGGTTCATATTTGTCATATTATACTTATATTTAAATACTACGAAAATACATCGGGATCGATATTCCACAAAGGATCGTGAAAACTGACAATTGCAACAAAGACAGATGAAATCTCTTTTCATGCTAGTAGTAAATAAATAGCTGACCACTCATATTTATTTACATCTTTAGGTATGATACTACAAAGCTGGTGACACAAGCGTTCCTTGGAACACTCTAGTTTGACAATACTTATGCTTCAAACAACTTTACTCTTTTAAATATATATATATATATATATATATATATATATATATATATATAAGGTGGACTTTGGCATAAAGTAGACCGCACTTATTTTGAGGCATTAAGTAGACATTTTTCATTTCTTTTATTTGAGACATTCTGATTCACACTTTCACCCAAATTTATTCTAATAGGCTTCAATAATGAAAATTTTACCCCCTCAGCCCTAAATGTTGCTTCCTGAAAAATATACGACATTTCTGGTCTCCTTAATATTTTGTAAATACATTGGAGGTTTAAGGTAGACATGTATATATTTTCTGAGGATCCCGAAGGGTTAAAGTAGACCAAGTATATATAATGCATAAAGGAGACCAGAATATATATATATACGTGATTATGTAGACCATTTTCTTTTTTCTAATTATTTAAATAAAAAAACTACACATGCATAAATGTACTTCTCATACCAGTATTTATTGGTCAATTTGCATTTATCTTAAGTAAAATATTAGGCACTTTAAAACCCAGTATGGTGATTCCTTATTTTAACTAGAAGGAACTAATAGGGTGATGTCTATTCGTAGACAAATTTTCACGTCCTGAATCTTATGGAAATATAGTAAATGACCGATAGTAATTGTTATGTTAAGAAAATATTTCATCCACCACCAAAGAAACACATTGATTTAAAACGTCGTAGTCACATGATGACTTATGGTATAGAATCATCATCTAAGCCACAATCACCTGTACATGCTAGATATGACCTCTTGAAACTATAACCTTGTACTTTTCTAAAAAAAAAAAAAATTGTAGTTTAGAATTATATATATCCAATTTATGTCATATACTCTGAGCATAATGAACCCTAGGATAATATAATCTTTGGAAGTTATTTTATAGCGGTCAAAAATTGAACTTGATGCAGGGTTGTTATACATCCCCAAGTCACAATTATCCCTTCGCCTTGATTTACATCTAGTATAACAATAATGTGATTGCCCGCTTGGCACAGTGGTCAAAGCATTTGCTCTAGAGTAATGGAGTAGGGACTTGTTCCTTAAGTCATAGGTGCAAATCCCACTGAAGGACATGGAAACCGGTTCTTCCAATGAAACCAAATTCCCTTGTTGCAGTATATGCTGGGACAAGAAAAGACCTCTCACTGCTCAAAAGTACAGGTCTATATTTGCAGCCCTCAACCAGCAAGTTGTGGTGTCTCAATACTAGTGAAAAATTCTTAAAGGATGTATAACAAACAAATAAACAAACAGAATTATGTGTTTATCTGAATACTCATTACATTTCTAAACCCTATGGCCTTGACCTGCATTAACCTGTGTTAGGATCATACTCTGAGGTTACAAACAATTATTGGTAAGTATTTAATACTTTGATATACAGTGACTATGACCTTGTGCAAAAGACCATTACTACTGGGTCTAGAATATTTCTGGCCCCAAGCTACCTTTGTTTCAAAAGATGTCTACTCACAGAAGACACGTAGACTTCACAATTCCAGTAACTTCATTTGTTGTATAAAAATGTCAATATTTCCCCATGCAAAAAAAAGTTTGTAAAACAACCCCTTTTCTTCTCATGTCTAAGATCTCTATCCTAAATACACATTTGTCACAGTCACTGTCTACTGAATTCATAAATCTAAAGGTAGTTCATACAGTCTTATTTTAATTCATATTCCATATTCTTGTGTCTTTAACATCATTACACATATAATTTTTCCATGTTTGAATAGACAATAAAAATTGGAAACAATAAATACAATGAATTAGATTTGTTATAACTGTAACAAATAATGCAAATATGTGCAAGTCATGTAAAATTTCATTTTATTTGTAAATGTGTATTACATTGGTGACATTTGTATACTGTTCAATACATGCATAAGGACTTCTATTATTATCAATCTTCACAACATTAGTTTTGTATAAAGTAATAAATAACTAGTATTTTGTACACAAAAATAACATCAATAAAAATAACAATCTTTTACATATCTATAAATATACACAAGAGGAATAAAACACTATTTTGAAATAATCATTACATTTTCATTTCTTGTCAATTAAAAAAAATGAATAGCATTTATTTATTAAACTATTACAACATGTTTTAAACCACAAATTTGTGTTCTAAAAATGCATTAGATACAAAGTGAGATGCACTGATTAACTGTTCATTGTAAGTTGAAATGAAGTTATTACTTATAAAAATACTTTGCATTAAAAAGCAAATCTTTACATAGTTTATTTGATGAGAATATTCCTCCAACAATAAACTGGCAAGCTGTAATACAGACTCTGAAATACCTACACCACCTATTTCAAATAGTACAGTTTGCATTTCATCCATGAGATTATTGACCTTGAAAAATTATAAATGTTTTCTTCTCTTTGAAACGAACACGTGTGCTATGAAAGGGATATATTAAATAATGTTATTACAAGACATACAAGTAATTTTTATCTTGATAAAAAATAGTGACCTTCTCATGTCAATTAAGAGAACCATTTCACACAATATGTGCTAGAATCTCATCTACAAGGTGTTGGCAGACAGGCTACCATACTAATACATCCCTATAAATGAGTTGCAAATATAAAAGAAGTACCTGAAAGTCATTCAGAAAATTTTTTAAAAAGCTGGCTTAAAGATGCTACATTTGTCAGCTGAAATGCATCTTTCACAATACATTCCTAGCATATAATTTTGTGCATATTATATGGTATAATGTTTTTGTTGTTGTTGTTTACAGAGCAAAAATAAAAAGTATATCCATGTACAAATGTAAAAAAGGGCAAAACTAGAAATATGTCCATAGGACATGAATGCCCCGCTGAGGGTATATTAATTTTTATTTGCTTGTTTATTGTTTAACATCCCTCTCGAGAATTTTTCACTCATATGGAGATGCCACCACTTGCCGGTGGAGAGCTGCAAATTTTGACCTATACTCGGCACTAAGGGCCATTAAGCAGTGAGGGATCTTTTTATGCCAGCACCTACTGTGACATGGGACCTCGGTTTATACAGTCTCCATGTCCCACAGTGGGATTCGAACCAGCGACATAAGGATCAACTCCTTACTCCGCAACTCTAGAGCTTTAACCACTGCACCATGTGGGCATATTAGTAATGCAACATAAAAATATTTTTAGTGTATGAAATTTGATGAGAATATCTTAAAATAGTTTCTTTAACATTGAAATCGAAAAAGTTGGATATAGATGATAAATTCCCACCAAATTCTGTTAAGTGCATAAGCTCATATAAAATTATATTTAATGGTTTCTTTAAAACTAAGCAAAATGCAAATTTAAGAAAAGTGAGTTCCAGGTCACAGGAAAGTTCAAGGTCATACATTTTTAATGCAGTTGAATAGTTCTCACTAATACGCATAAGCAAAATAAGTTTGATAAAAATATTTTGAATGGAAACCGTTTAATTAACACTGAGCTAATCACCATTTCAAGAAAAATGAAGTCAAGGTCAAATGAAATGTCAAGGTCAAAAATGTTGATACAGTCAAATACCTTACATCAGTCTGTATCAGAATATGAAGTTTGACACTAATTTAGAAAAAGTGAGGTGAAGGTCAAAGGAAAAATCAAGATCAAAAAATGTTGATGCAGTTGAATAGCTCTCATCAGTATGTATCAGCAAATGAAGTTTGATTACGCTATCCTGAATGGTTTCTTTAAAACTGAGCTAAACACTTATTTAAGATAAGTACGGTCAAGGTCAAAGGAAAGGTCAAGGTAAAAAAATGTTGATTCAGTATGTATCAGCATATGAAGTTTGATTACACTATCTTGAATGGTTTCTTTAAAACTGAGCTAAACACTAATTTAAGAAAAGTGAGGTCAAAGTTAAAGGAAAGGTCAAGGTACGTTGATGAAATTGAATACCTCTTTTCAATATGTATCAGCATATGAAGATTGATAAAAATATCTTGAATAGTTTCTTTGAAACTTAGTTTTGAACTGAGCTAAAAGCAAAGCGGAATGGAAGGACAGACAGAAGGTTGAAAGGATGGAAGACGGACATGACAAACTCTATATGCCCCAGCCATATTCATGGCAGGGCAGAAAAATTTCTAGTGTACTGAAATTCAAAACTGCAGTAATTGATAATTTTTTTTTTAATATAAATTCTATATCAAAAAACATATACAAACTTTTTTCATAATTTATTCTATTCAAAGCAATAAGAAATGCATCTATCTGCACTGCTTAAAATTGATAAGAAGGTTATGACATAACTAAAATAATGACCATGTCCACATTAAATTTAAAATATAATGAGTGACAATTCACTTCACCTTTTCTTCATTCCATTGACTTTTCTTTCTTTAAAAAATTGTGCTTGTGTACTACTCCATCTCTAAAAAACAAGAGGCCCATGGGCCACATCGCTCACCTGAGTAACTTTGGCCATGCTGTTCATTACCAGACTCCCCCCTTGTAATACCTATTGTGGCCCCACCCTCCCCCCAGGGGCCATGATTTGAACAATTTAGAATCTACACTACCCCAGGATGCTTCCACATAAGTTTCAATTTTTCTGGTCCAGTGGTTCTTGAGAAGATTCTTAAAGATTTTTCCTATATATTTCAATGTAAAACTTGTATTTCCTATTGTGGCCCCGCCCTACCCCCGGGGGTCATGATTTGAACAATTTAGAATCTACACTACCCCAGGATGCTTCCATATAAGTTTCAGCTTTTCTGGCACAGTGGTTCTTGAGAAGAAGATTTTTAAAGATTTTTTTTATATATTTCAATGTAAAACTTGGATTCCCTATTGTGGCCCCGCCCTACCCCCGGGGGTCATGATTTGAACAATTTAGAATCTACACTACCCCAGGATGCTTCCACATAAGTTTCAGCTTTTCTGGCACAGTGGTTCTTGAGAAGAAGATTTTTAAAGATTTTTTTATATATTTCAATGTAAAACTTGGATTCCCTATTGTGGCCCCGCCCTACCCCCGGGGGTCATGATTTGAACAATTTAGAATCTACACTACCCCAGGATGCTTCCACATTAGTTTCAGCTTTTCTGGTCCAGTGGTTCTTGAGAAGAAGATTTTTAAAGATTTCTCCTATATATTTCAATGTAAAACTTGGATTCCCTATTGTGGCCCCGCCCTACCCCCTGGGGTCATGATTTTTAAAATTTAAAATCTACACTATCCCAGGATGCTTCCACATAAGTTTCAGCTTTTCTGGCCCAGTGGTTCTTGAGAAGAAGATTTTTAAAGATTTTTCCTACATATTTCTATGTAAAACATTGATTCCACATTGTGGCCCCGCCCTACCCCCGGGGGTCATGATTTGAACAATTTAGAATCTACACTACCCCAGGATGCTTCCATATAAGTTTCAGCTTTACTGGTCCTGTGGTTCTTGAGAAGAAGATTTTTTAATGACCCCACCCTATTTTTGTCTTCTCTTGATTATCTACCCTTGTGAGGGGACTTGGCCCTTCATTTTAACAATTTAAATTCCCCTTTACCCAAAGATGCTTTGTACCAAGTTTGGTCAAAATTGGCCCAGTGGTTCTTGAGAAGAAGTCAAAAATGTGAAAAGTTTACAGACGGACGGACAGACAGACAGACAGACGAACAGACGGACAGACGGACGGACGGACGACGGACAAAATGTGATCAGAAAAGCTCACTTGAGCCTTCGGCTCAGGTGAGCTAATAACATACAAATGAAAGTTTATGGCACTCAATGAACTCTCTCATCCCTTCCTTTACTGTTCAAGAAAAAAAAAATGCATACATGTACCACAAGCATACTTTAAATATGTGACTAGACTTTATATTTTCATACATAATGTCACCAACTTTATAAAGAATTGTGAATGCATTTTAAAGGTGAGCACATGTGAATTGAATTAAAAGTACCAGTATTTTGCAATACGTAGTATTGCGAGTATCTCACATATATCTAACTTACAACCGCTCTTTAATTAGCATGGGAGTCAAGGAAGCTCTAAATCTCACAAGATTTCTGGGGCATAACATTACAGTGGTGACAATGGAATGATTCGAACAATCATTATGCTGAAACTACAATGTATTGCCAAGAGTTGAACTCCAAATTGTAGATTTGTCAAGTAAGGAAAGTTTAGAGTATTTTATCAACTTTCAAAAGTAACGATTTTCATTTAGAATTTAATAAGAAAAGTCCGCTTAGTAAAAAGTATCGTAAAAAATGCAACATACATGATTAGCTCCTCTCAAAAATTTATTAGGCTGGTTCAGTGCATGTTTAGCAAGATATTTCTCTAGGATTTCTTTCTTATCAGTCCTTATAAATTCCACAATGATCGATCATGCATTGCATTCAATAGTACACTGCCCCCATCCAACAGACGTTTCCTACCTCCGTGAAAGAGTTCCGCTAATTTAAGTAATCGTGATTTCAAGTATTGTTGTTTATCCTTAAACGTATGTCAATAAAAAAAAATTATTTCGAACAGATCAATGCTTAAGTTTTGAGATTATCACCCTTGGTATGCTTTTTTGTTTTTTTGTATGGACGAGAGATTTGTTTATTGACAGCTGCTTTTTCATTAGAAGTGGAACTCAAAAACTAAATTATCTTGTCATTTGCAAAATTATTTGTAAAAAACACTGATTGTAAACACAAGTACTCTGAAGTTGATATTAAAAAGATTCTTGAGTTTCTGACTGACAATATCTATGTGGTTTTTAGAGACAAGGTCTTCCAAAAATCTCTTGGAATTTCCATAGGTACCAATTGTGCTCCGTTATTATCAAACCTATTTTTGTATTCATACAAAGCAGAATTTATTTAAAATCTTATACATGAGAAGAAGAAAATACATGCTGTCGCCTTTAACATTTAGATATATTGACGAAGTACCATATTGTCAGGTGTAAAGGCCGTAGTCTTGTAATAGACACACCCCCAAATTTGGGTGGAAAATCCTGAGAGAAATGCAGTTCCTATTGATAAAACGCTACCCCAAAAATGCGGATGTATCTCTTATTTTCACAGCACAACTATTCCAAAGAAAAAGTTTAAAAAGTTAAAATATTCATATTATTTCAAAAACGAAAGTAGGATACAACTTCTAATTTTCTTGGAAAATTCAGTTTACATATAAGCTTTATTTATAAGTATTTAAGTATAGTCTGTATTTTAATTGTTATTTGATTGGTATAAATTAAAAATTAAGTCCTGTATTTTTTTTTCCCTATAACCCTAAGCATTTTACAATATTGTGCTGAAAATGCATTCCAAGCAGGTGTCTGTGTTTACGTAAACAAATCATCCCAAGCGTAATTAATGTCACACTTATGTATACAAGTGATACCAGGTAACTAAAAAGGTGTGTAAAATATTTATCATTAAATAAACTTTACTGATTACAAGTGTATTGTTTAAAATGGCAGTTGTTTCAAAACCAAATGGCTGGAAATTGTTATATAAATAAATATGACCTACATTAGGGTCGAGAGGAGTTAAATTTGGTAGTGATGATATCCAAGTTAGAAAAAGACAAGAAAACATTGATGTAACCATCAATTGTCGCCCGGGAAATTAATAAAGTAAACAATGGAAATGAGTCTTGATCATCAAACCGCTTCGATATGTGTGACAAAATCATGCATCTAAATGATGGAGACGATAGTCGAGAATATTTTGAAAACTTATAGTCGGACGAAATTCGAACAAAAAACGATACCCTTTTAAACTTTATCAATTCCTCAAGTAAATGTTGGCTGCATAAAATATAAATTGAAACCAGACACATGCATCACCTATTTTCAAAAATGTCTTTCACTTTAAGAATATAAAACACGAACTGTGTAAAGTACGTTTTTACGTTTTTATGCGATAAGTAAAATTCGATGTTCTAAAAAAAGGGACCTGTCGTTTTTTCGATAGTAAATGATAAGCAACTTTATGTATTAAATATGAAAAACATATATATTTTATAGATTCACTTTATGGAAGTAAATATATTGTGTATCTCGTAATTTATAAAGGGAAAGAACATTCTGATAAACAATGTTTTTAATGTTTAAAAAAACCTTTAATTCTGAATAACTTCTCCCACCTCAATCCCCATATACCAACACTTAAACTTATATGTATAGAGCAGCCCGGTCCTCGGGGCTGCAATAATTTATTTTAAATATACATATATATATATTTAATTTTGAATAATATTTTAATGGAAATATCTTTTTATATTTCTGTTTGTTGATTTATTTATCAGCGATCTGTCATACGTGACTATCATTCAAGAATTGGGGAATAATATGTAATAAACTTACAATGTGGTAACAGTGAAAATCACTCATAAGAGTTAAGAAAAAATGTCCAGAAAAAGGAGTTGAATTTAGTTCCTATGTAATGCACGCACCCACACTTTTGAACAATTTTTCTGAAAAAAAAAAGTGCGTCCGATACACGTGACTTTACGGTATTAATTATTTCCATTCATATTTCAACACAATTATCCCAATGAGCTTGATAATTTAAAGATACCACAGAGTCCAGGGATCGACATTAACCGTTGTCCGATTGCCCGGGGCAAGTTAATTCCCAGTTAAGGCAAGTGAAAATGCCAATGTACTTGTCCGATTGGGCAAGTGAATATTTCAGATAAAAACTTTCTTTTTTTTTTTTTTCATATCTTGCATTAGTTTTAAACAAAACAATAACACTTTCTGCCAAGAACATATCAAAAATAGTTTCTTAAACAAGAATAGTTTGTTTTTTCACTCAGAGAACACCAGTTATTCTCGGCAAACAATGTATTCTGATCAGGATATGTATGTTTCAAAACATAACAACTGTTTTCCTTTAGTGTGGCCTCAGTTTTCCAGAGAAAAAAATCAAAATAATATATATATATTTAAAATATGAATTTTATTTTAAAGAAAATATATACTGCTGCATGGCAGTGCAAGTTTTCAGGATAAATGAAAGGACAGTGGTATACATGTACAGAATTTACAATTGTAGGATAACTGACACATCAACATTTTTTCTTGGCAGTTAACTTGCCAATAGAAAGTACTTTATTGCACATAAATTAAATTACCCGTATTTTCTTCTTTCTAAGGTTTGGGCAACCAAGTTTTGCATTTGGACAAGTCAAAATTTGTTGTCCCAAAGGACAAGTGAATATGAAAGTTAAAGTCTATCCCTGGAGTCTGACACATCTGTTTCATATTTTGATAATTTTCTATAAAAAGAGGTTAATACCTAACAACAAACCTTTATGACTAACTTTTCAATCATTAACTTCCCTTACTTATGCAGCAATATACCCTCATCACCTGCATACAGGGTTCATATCTCTCTGTTGATTCGATACGCAAGAGCATGCTCTACCTATGAACAATTTCTAAAACAAAGTAAGTTATTGACAAACAAGTTGATGAAACAAGAATATCATCAGTCTTGTTTAAAGTCATCATTACAATAGTTATATGGTCGATACAATGACCTTGATGCTTGTCAGAAAATACAATCTATCATTAAGTCAAGTGCTGATTGACGTTTTAAATCTTATTTCCAGGCCATTATTTACACACTGAATTGCATACAGATTTTTCTAATTTTTCCCAGATCATGACAGGAAGCACACCGGGCGTGTGACTGGTCAGCAGGGGATGGTCACTCCTCCATGGCACCTGATCCCACCTCTGATGTTTTAGAGGTCCGTATTGTTCTGCTCCTGAATTGTATTGTTTGAACGAACTTTTGAGCTCTAATACTGTTTGTTATCTCCATATATTTCATAAACCTGCTAGTAGGACATGTTCAATATACTGGTCTATAACTGTTTATTTGGATGCACTAATCAGCTCAAAATTTAAATAATAAATACCAAGAATATCTGGGGAAAAAAACACACTGGAAAAATCTTATAATAATACGAAGAAAGAAAAATGGATCTCTAATATATAGGCATCTGATCACTGCACGTCAGGATTCTAAATGAAACACTGACTCTTTCCCCTCGTAATAATTTTAAAGATTCCACTATTTTTTTTTAGAATGAATTTGTACAATCTAGGAAGTGTCTTCTCTCAAAGGGATTGATGATTCATTTGTTTTCAATCATCCTAATTTAAACTAGATTTTATAAAACGAAATATGGAGACAATGAATAGTATTTAAGCTCAAAAGTTCATTCAAATTATGATTTGAGCAGTGCAACCTCTACCTCAAAAACATCCGAGGTGGGATCAGGTGCCTTAGAGGAGTGAGTATCCACTGCCGACTGTCACTCTCACTGCCAGACTCCAGATGATTCTTCATTAAACCTTGGCTGTAACTGTAGGTAACTTCATATGTGTCTCCACCTATCATTAGTGATACAACTGCCTGTTTACTGCTTAGAGAAAAGTAACACTTAGAAAAGGATAATAAACAAGAATCTGATATACCATGAAAATCCTTAATAGTAGTAAGGAAACACTTAAAACATTACTTTCCAAGAAACATGCATTTAATATTACATGTACATAATTAATTTATAAAATTTTAATTAGGGATGGAAATAAATAATATCCAAACATGAAACAGATGTGTCAGACTCTGTGGTATCTTTTATTTCAAGCTCACTGGGGTATAATATATATAGTTGACATATGAATGGAAATAACTGTTGTTAATTGATAATATATCATCGATATATCTCACTGTCGAGTTCAAGACCACAGCAAGTGTTTTCTTCTTCTCATGTGTAAGATTTTGAATAAATTCTGCTTCATATGAATATAAAAAGAGGTCTGCTAGCCTAACAACAAGTTGCAATTGGTACCCATGGGAATTCTGACAGATTATTGGTCTCCAAAAACTACATATATATTGTCAATCAGAGACTCAAGCATCCAAAAACCTGTATTACTAAAGTATAGCTCAATATGATCACCAAAATCATCATTGCTTGACATAATATGCATGTATAATCTTTCTTTAATATTAATTACATTTTAAAAGGCCCTAATTAAGCCATCATTTTGACATTTATTTAATCATGATTGTGTATACTTTATCAACAATCTCTGCCACTTTCATGCGGATATGGCTTCTTTTTGTGTTTCTCTTGTTGAAGAGCTACAATCTCCAAACTTGTGTATTGAGTATAATAACTTTCATCCTTCTCATATTGGCCTAGGTGAAAACAGATAATACTACAGGTCACTTACTCAGAAGGATTACTTGATTATGTTGATCATGTTGATTGATGGTAGTCTGCACAGTAGCGCTAGCAGTTTCTTTTTTACCATTTCACTGTGAAAAAAAAAAATGTGGAACTTATTAAATATTAAAAATATTTACCACTACATTAGCATTGGTGATATGGTCATTGCTCTTTTTTGTAACAAATCAATTAAACACTGCACCTTTATATAGTATGAATTATATTGCATGTACTTTCGATCAATCTATTTAAAAAACATCAGATTAATTACCAATAGGTTCTTGAATTTTTAGTTTCTGTTGCATTGGGCTGAAATTACAAGAAAAACTTTATTTTGAACAAGCATTTATATGTACAGTATTGTACTTGCATACTTAAATACCTACTATAATTAAGATTAAACAAGCATTTTGAGAGTATTGCATTAGCAATACTAGTCCCCTACCGGCAAGTGTAATCTGGTTCCCACTAAAAATTGAATTGCCACAATTCCATTAAAAATCATTGATTAAGAAGCATAACAAAATGCAAACTTGAACTGTAACTCATCAAGATACACTTACATACCAAAACTCAGCTCAATATCTGCAAGCGTTTACAAAAAAGTGCGGAAAACAAATGGGACAGACTGAAAGAGGGACAGACAGACAGATGGACAGACTCAGAGGAAACCTATAATTCCCTGGTTTCACCGGTAGGGGACTAATAAAAAAGTGAGAAAAAGCCACCCTGTTAAGCCCTACTTTCGTCTCCCATGGTGAGCAGTGGAAAAAGGTCTTATGCTTGGATATGTTGTACATGTACTTTGTATCAATCTGTACATGCATAATCCATTGGCTAATGAAAGAGGCAATGTATTCGTAATGTAAACTTTTAAATGTAGTGGTAATGTGTACATTTTTTGCAGCGGTAATGAGTATGTAGCGGTAAATAATTACCATTTTGAAAATGTAGCGGTAATGATATTCACCTGGATAAAGAAATGGTCTATCTATTCCAATCACATTTTTGACAAGATAGGGCACTTCTTATTTGCTGTACATATAATTGTTTTCATTTTCACACTGCTTTTTGGGAAGATTGGGAAAATAAAGACCTTTTAGGAAATTTTAGAATAACCATTATACGTACTTTAAAATCATATATATTGGGTTTCCGGTCTTCGTTATCAACTAAATTTGTTTTATAAAACAGAGGAATATGAATAGCAAGTTAAGTTATTACCGGTATATATCCAGCTATATTTTCTTTAATTATTGGGAAAATTAACACATTTATTGGGAAAAAAGGCACCTTTTTTTGAATTGGGAGTGGGGCCCTTGAACGGCCCCAATTATAGACAATTGAGAGCCCTGTTTCATATTTGAGAGGTCGATTTATAACCTTCGTTCTTCATTTTTTAAGCTTTGGGTGTGTGTTGATTACAACACATATGTTAAGTGACTTATCTTTAAGTTATTGTCAAAGAAATTTCAAGTCTGTTAAAATCTTAATGTTTAAATAACTTGTGCCCTGTACGAAATAAGATTTTGTAGCAAATAATCTTTACAACCGAGCTGTAATTTTCCCCAAGTTATCAGGCTGAAAAAGGGGGTGCATATTTAAACCAATGCATATTATATTCGGCAAGATATGGTAACTGCTTGATTGTCACATTTCAGTTTGAAACATGTTACAAGTTTTATTTCAAAAAATGAAAATATTATTGAAAAAGTAAATACAAATACTCATTGACAAAAACTATTTACTAGGGATGGCAATTTCTAACCGGTTAACTGATTACTCGGTTGGAACAATGGCATGGCAATCGGTTAGAAAATCTGCAATCGATTAGTCGTAAAAAAATTATAATATATGTAAAACTGAAGGCAATGTACTAAAATTCATTTTCAAAATAGAAATTCCTACCTAATCATTTAATTTAGCGTTTTCATTTATTTATTTAGGCTGATTGGGAGGTCATTATGGCTCTCCAGATTAAAATTGTGGGGTAATTGGTCAGTCTGAGATATGTTAATTACTGTTAAAACATCATGTCGTTACCCCGACTGTCCTCTAATTCTTTAATGATAATAATCATCGTTGAGCACCATGAATTGGTGTGTGTGTATCTTTTGCAGTTATCTATCACATTAGATTATAATACAAACATTGTAAATTAAGGGGATGAAGGACACATGGTCACATGACTCTTTTTATCTACGTCATAATCTCCGTTTATATAAGTCCAAAACATGTAAAGCATCAGTTCTTGTATAATTTTTTGACATTTTTTTTTTTAACTTAAATTTCCATCTTATATAAAAAAGTAAAAAGTTTTAACATTCATGTAAACATTAACAAATTATGAAAAAGATTGATCCACTCCTCTGTTTCCCTAAACTGCGCGTCCATAAGTCGGTGACGTCATACACAATCTATCAGTACAGCAAGATCATACTCGGTGAATACAGGGGCGGTATTATTATGTAAAATCAGGTCATAATCAGTATGTGATGAAATATTTTGAGAAACGGGGAACATAAAAATTATGATTGCATGGCTGATGACAGAAATCTTGTGTAGGCATATCTTATTTCGCTTATTTAGCTTACATGTGACGTCATAGTTGGTTTTTCCCGTACTCAAGAAATGTAAATATGACACGTTTTGTCATGCTTATGTCCTCTGTAATGATGTCCTGTGCAATATTGAGGTCAGCTTCACCATTCAAAATTTTTAAAGTTAACCAATAATTTGAAGGACTTGCATTTCAACATAAATTTAAAAATATTGAATGATAGAATTTTTTGTAAATTACGTTTTTTTTTGTTGCTTAAGTTGTCTCAAAAAGTACGTAATTTTCCCTATCCAGATGCGGTGTGACAGGATAAAATTGCTTTTTCGAATTTTAAACCTATTCATACTCTGAAATATTTTAAGAGATACTTGTCCACTTGCATATTTTTTTATATATGCTTAAAAAATCCCATTATGGACAGAGTATTGGGCCCGGAAACATGAAGAATTAAAACTCCACTTAGATACTGCAGGGCATAGTATTTGTCAATCAATATCTCTAAAATAAGGTCAGAAACCTACTGATATAACTGCTTTAAGATATGTGGGACATACTAAATTAGAAATATACAAAATATGAAAAAAATTGAATGACAAAGATTTTTTTGAGCTCAAGGTCCTTCTTCCCCTTAAGTGATACAATTTAGACTTAGTTTTGATTATGGTGATAATGAAGAATGAATTTGTGTGACATCCGCTCATGAAAATTATCCACGATATCTCAGGCATGGTTCATGGTTTTCTGAATTTTTTCTTGTCTATTGAAAAAAAATATGCGCGTAGTTTTATGATCAAGAAAGACAAATAGAATGATTTTGACCTCTAACAACTTTTTTAAAGACTTCTTGTGCATAGGAATAGAGGTACTTGAAAAAAGTCAAGAAAATGACATTGTGTAGTTTGATACGATTAACCGATTAATTGGTCGGAACATTTTGCGGTTAACCGATTTGCAATTCTGTATTCGATTGCCAGTGGCTGCAACGTTATTGTTGACAAAAGAATCGTGTAGAATCGTTCGTGTAACATACGTGATCGTTCGTGTAACGTGCGAGATCGTGCGTGTATCAGACTCAATCGTTTGCGGTTTTAATCGTGCGTGATCGTGCCTTAAGAAACGTGTAAATTTTGTTTTGTAAGTTTTTATTGGAATGTTTTTGTTATACAAGCATTTCACTTGTATGTTTTTTTTTACAATCCAAATTAAAAAGAAATGAAGCACGATTTACATAATTGAAAACAGAATGAACTAATTATCGCTTGGAAATAAACAATATAGTAAGTCGTACAATATTGTGTTCTCGTCAAATAGCATGATTTTTTTTCTGATAAACCGTACTTAGATGTTTGATTTTTTTCTCTGATGTTAATTATATTTATTGCTAATTATGGTCAAGATTTTTTTAAAATCAATAGATCAAAAATAAACATTTTTACAAATAAATAATTCTCAATGCTTACATAAGTATTTAGTCGGTGAATGTACATTTACACGACATGATTCTCGGGGTTTCGTTTATCAGTGTTATCTCTGGAGGTTACTTTTGATTATTTTTTTTTAATTTCTGCAAATAAATGATTTGTAAAATAATTGTTGATTTTAGAGATTCACAAATTGAAATGTGGATATAACTTATAATTTAATTCATTTTCATGCCATTTTTTTCAAACTTATCCCTTTCTGCATATTATGAAATCCAATTCAATCAAAACTCACGGTCCACCTACATGTACATCTTCTGATAGAACGAGAAAAAAACAATCAGTTTTCTAAAGTCAGAGAATTACATAATTTTTTGTAATCTAAAATAATTCATAAATCATACATGTATTTAGTTCCAGAAATATCCATTTCTATTTTTTTTTTTTTTTTCATTTTTCAAAGTCGATGAAATAAAATCAATCATTATTTGAAATCTAAGATAAGTATTAAGCCTTATTTCTTTTTGAAAAAATCCATTCCTAAAGAATTTGAACTATTTTGCGTTAAGAATCGTGAGTTTACGTTAGCAATCATGTAAGATTGTGTAACGTGTAGAATCGTGTGTGTGAAGGATCGTTCGTGTAACAGATTTTATCGTGTGTGAATCGTGCGGAATCATTCGTCTAACGTGATCGTTCGTGTAAGTTGTCAACAATAACGTTGCAGCTACTGTATCTACTAAGTGGTTAGTATGTAAATTGTAACTGGTTACAAAACTGGTTATGAAAATTTTAACTGGTTATGATCTTTCTTAATAGTTAATAAACCAGTTAATCATTGCCATCCTTATCATGCTTATTCCAAAGATACTTTGTGACAAGTTTGGTTTAAACTTGTCCAGTAGTTCTTGAGAAGAAGTTGAAAAATGTGAAAAGTTTATGCATGACCCAAGCCCTTGCTTATGCAAAAACATCCAAAACAGATAGAAATATGTTACCATGGTTTCCTAGGTAATTCAGTTAACTTATATCAAAACCACACATTGTCATATAAATAAGACTAAGAGTAAGTGCTTTTCAAGGGTCCAGATCAGCATTCAATCAGTATCAAAGTATCATGGTCTTTAGAGTTTTGTATATGCCTTTTGTCTTCAATGGTAACCTGTACTTATACATGTACTTAAATATGGCCATTGAGGAGACCACTTATAATTAGGCATAAAGTAGACCAGTGAGAAAAATTGAGTAAATTGAATTAACCTTTGATATCAAGTATATACAGTATATAAATATACCATTCTAATGATCTTATTCACTATATGCATCAATACCCTGTATTATATTATACTGCATATCAAATTAAAACTTATTTATTGTGTCACAACTGAAGTGTTGCTGGACTGAAAGACATAAAGATGGACAATATGTGAATCCTATAGAGCTTTATCATTTCATGCAGGCCCTAATTAACATTCAATCAGTGATAAAGTACCTTGCACTTAGATTTTTATATTTACCTTTGTCTGCTATAGCAACCTGTACTTATACATATGTTATACTTAAATATGGCCATTGAGGAGACCACTTATAATTGGGCATAAAGTAGACCACTGAGAAAAATTGTTGATATCAAGTATATACAGTATATAATACACCATTCTAATGATCTCATTTACTGTATGCATCAATACCCTGTATAGTATTACACTGCATAAACTAAAACTTGTTTATTGTGTCACAACTGAAGTGTTAATTGCTGGCTGAAAGACATATAAAGATGGACAATGTGAATCCTATATAGCTTTAACATTTCATGCAGGCCCTAATTAACATTCAATCAGTGATAAAGTACCTTGCACTTTAGATTTTTTATATTTACCTTTTGTCTGCTATAGCAACCTAGTTCTTATACTTAAATATGGCAATTATGGAAACTGCTGATAATTGGGCATAAAGTAAACCACATAGAAAAAATTAATATACTTAATGGGAAAATTTTACTGTACTCACTGTTAATAGCAAGTACATTTATATGCATGTATTATAGATATATACAGTGGTGCCTTGTTTATCCGGACGCCTCTTTGGCTTAAGTTTGTTAAAAATAATATTGATTAATTTTGAACTGTTTCTTATTTGGGCTAGTAATTTTTTCCTAATCAGTAGCCCCTGGGCTAGTGAGATTTCCAGGAAAATTTCAACCCCTGAAGATAAGTATGAAAAAGTCATTTCTTGAAAAATTACCATCCGGATAAACGAGTCATTTTTCAATGAACTATTACGTTTTGTAGTAGAAATCTACCGTTCGGATGTGGAACACGAATTTCTGGATTAATGAGACAGAATGACATGGAAAAAAATCTATTCCCGAAAAATAGCATCTGGAAGGTGAAGTGTTCGGATAAACATGGCGCCACTGTATATATACCATAAATGACTATGACCTATGGTACATATAGTCAGAGAAAAACAATCAATTAAAGCTGACCACATCTCATAAATAGGCATACACCATATTCGATTAAATATCATCTACTATATCAGCACCAGGGTATACTCTTCGCATTTGTTACACCTGACTGCTTTATTGTCACAGGTATCGGAGTGGAATGGTGACACATGCTCATGCTGGTTATCTTGCATTGCCTTTGTTTATTTATTTTATTGCAGTTACGTGTACTTGTGTAGTTTGTATACTGCACTGACCTGTGCGACTGTTGTAAGTTTCATTGGCATCTTTCTCTCCTGCCGTGAAAGAAGTACACAGTAATTTTTTGTTGCTACCCATACGTCAGTCTGTCTATACAGACAGGTCCCAACAGATTACACTGAACAGTGACTAAGTGAGTGGCTTATATAGGGACTCTACAATATAGCGTGAATAAAGGAATATGGCAGAAAAATTCCTTTTACAGTGTGTTCAGATTTAAAATCACTAACTTTAAAGCAAACTAATGGATTACATACCTTTTCCCATAATTCACTTCAAATTCCTACTCATCATGTACGGCTACTTCAGAATCTCACATGTATACATTCTTTGACTTTTCTATAGGAACATTATTTCCTACAATGTACAATCACATTTTAAAACATTCAAATATTACTTCCAATTGGACATAATTGGTAGTTCACAAGCGAGAAAGCTCACTCAGTAGTTGGATTGATTGTTTAATTGTATGTCGTTTTACATCCTGTTTAAGAATTTTTCACTAAAATAGAGATGTCACCATATAATGGTCAATAATCTTTTCAACAGTTTTTTTCTAAAGAGATTTCAGGCTGTCTTTACTGCAATTGTCAGTCTACATTACCACCCATTGTGGTATACTGATCCCGATTTGTTTTCATAGGATTTAAGTTTTAGTTTGTGTGATAACTGGATATCAAAAAGTTTCAAAGTAGAGTGTCATGAGCTCATCAATGCTAATTATCAAAACACTACTTCTAGAAAATCAAAACATTTAAGTTAAATTAACCATTCAAAATACTTTTTGAAAAGTAAAACAAAGGTCAAAGTCAAGTGAACTATAATGCTGGTATTTTTCATTATAATTTATGATAAATTGTGCACATGCTATTAATAGCATAGACTTACCTCTTTTAAATTATCAAAAATATGCTGAATATTGGCACTTTAAACTTTTTTATAAGTAGGTCAAAGGTAAGTTCAAGGGTCACAAGATTGGCAACCATGGTATTTAAAAAAAGTCAGAGTGCCAAGCAAAATATTAACCAAATATCAAAAACAATTAAACCTCTTACAATTCTTGAGATATAAGGTGTGACAGATGGACAGACAGACAGATGCCAGGTAAATTGATCCCTAGGTGTTGCACTGATGTGCAGTCGACTCACAAAAAATGTTCTTCAGACTTATTTATCATTGGAATGACTAGTAAACACCAAACTGAACTTAACCTGCTTAAGTGAGCCAGTAGTGCCCAGTACAGAGCAACAAGTGCTGTGAACAGCGAGTGAAGTGTGACCGATTGATTGAGTGTTGTTTTATGTCCATTCGAGAATTATTTCACTCATAAAGAGTGAAGGGTTAAATAATTACAATAAAATGTAATAAGGAGGCAAGTCTGCCTCACCATAACCTGGTTCTTTGTGGCCCTATTTTTAACCTTCATACCCATCTCCACTGGGAATTCATTTCCTTCTCCCCCAACAATCACTTCATGACTCCATAAGCAGCCAAAGGCTGTAATGGGCAACTAGTTCATTAACAGCTAGGGCTATCAGGAATTCAAAGTCACTGAAGTTCTTTTGGTTTTTATGATACTATCAAACTATCAGTCTATCACTGAGTATCTGCATGCTTTAAAAGTTAGTATTTACCCCTGATTTGCTTTAATTAAAGCTTTTGTGTCTATTTTCTGCTAACAATTTATTTACAGTTTATAACTAATAAAGCAGCAAATACTAGTATACCTTACCCCATGTTGCAGATTCTCTTCATCCAAGTAATTGATGTAAATTGTACTTAATCTCTTCATTTGTTCATCTGGATCCTTTCACTGCATTCATACAGTACCAGTAACTGTTATATATGGATATATTTCTTTGTCAAAGCTGTCACTTTTTAGGCACAATTGCTAAGTTTGCATCTTTATCAGCATTATTTATTAATGAAATGACAAATTCCATCAGACACACCTGCAAAAATGAAAACAAAATCTATTAATTTACATATAATCATGTCCATATTCTCTTGACTTCATTATTATATAATTGAACTGTTTTATACTGCACTGCAAATATAAAGGGCTGGGATAATACACTTTCGTCTACTATTCTATATCTAATATACTATATTAGGTATCACAATATTTATGCTACAATACAGATCACAATATCTTTAATCAGTTATAATTTTTTCATTTTATATTAAAATGAGACAAAGTTTGACACCATGCATATCCAAAGTCTCTAAAAATTTACAATTTTAGTCATGTATATGTGTTATGCAAGGGTGTATCTGTCAGTATTTCCAAAATTTATCAAGCATGACATTTAAATTGATACAAATATTTTGATTTCAGCTTTTCTTTTTCATGAAGTTCGACTTAAATATTCTTTGATAATTTTTAAATCAAAATAAAATCAAAAACTTTTAATTTCTTCATTTTATTTGCTTGGAAAATAATTATTTATTTCTTTTGTATTTGTACGAGTATTTAGTTGAAACTAGTTCTACATGTATATTAGCTAATCAGTGAAAATCTGTATGTTTGATTTACATGCCTGTGTGTGCATTATATTACAAATCATGGGATCTGTGCTTGTAGGTGCACTCAATGTTTTAAAGTTATTCATAATTTGAGAATTATTGTCTCTTTTTTTTATTGTCAGTATATTTAAACCAATATTTTTTGGTTTTACAAAATAATATGAATTTATATTTTCTTTTTTAAAAGAGATGATGCGAATTATAATTTCAATTTTAATTTTGTTTATATATTGTTGCTGTGATCTCAATAACCTAGATTAGGATGTTCTAATCATTAAAATGATATTGTCCTACGTTCCGTGTATTGGCAATTTATCAAAATAAGCAAGTTCGATAACTCGAACTGACTGCATTTTCTATGAACAATCCAGAGAGTTCCGAATTCAACATGGCGTGTAAAGGACAAGATAGGCTAAGACCCCTTTTTGGCCCCTGGTTTGGGGTGTTGTTTAGAATGATACAACAGTTTATCATTAGAAACCTGTTGTCACCCCTGCCAGAAAATGAGTATTGGTTCTAAGTTATGTGATACATACAGGTCACAGGAAGATTAGAAAATATGTCAATTTCCGAATTTTCTCATTTTATGCAAATGTTCATCGATTTTACAGAACATTTTGTTTCAGAAAACATAGAGCACAAGCTTGCCTATCTACCAAATTTATATATTTCATATATATATTATTATAACAGTAACTTGATCCAAAGAGTCGTATCACGTCGAGTTGACAGGCGCGGATCATCAGATCAAACGAGATGCGAAGCGTCGAGTTTGATCTGATGATCCGCGCCTGTCAACGAGACGTGATACGGCTCTTCGGATCAAGTTACTGTTATAATGATAAATTTATTATATACCCCCTTACAACTAACAAGATATAGTTTTAAAAACTTCTGAGATTAATTATTTAATATTTTTCCATTAAACAAAGCATTCTGTCAAGGGACTTTTTGATGCGCAAGAAAAATAACGTCATGTTTCTGTGTACTACGTCATCAATTTCAGAGAGGGCTGATATGGATTCAGAAAACCACAGTGTGGTGATCCGGAAAGTCGGATCACAGCGTCACGTGATTGTACAAAATCTACAGTAAAATTGAGTGATACACTGTTGGGTATATAATAAATACTAGTATCAGATGCATCTTATGTATAAAAATCTCAGATAGGCAAGCTTGTGCTCTATATTTCCCGAAGTGAAAAGTATATCAAATTTGAGGATATTCCAATAGAATTGAGAAAATTCAGGAAATTGTCCTACTTCTGCACCCTCTTCTGGTCTCCGTGTAAGCTTTGAATCAAAATTAGTGCTGGTTTTAAAACAAGCATCATTTTTAGTTCTTAACTACAAACTATCACTATTTTAACTATGTTCTGATTTTTACATCAAATAAGGGGCCAGATTCTGCCGTTACCATACCTTGTCCTTTGAAATGAGGAAAAAAGGTTGAGAAAATGAGTTGAATTTTCTTATTTCTATGGATTATTTTTTAGGTTAAAAGGCATATAAAATCTCAAAAAGGTTTGTTATGATTAATTTGATAGTTATTTTCAGTGCAATTTTTTTTGTATTCTTCAAAATCATTTCTGAGCGGATCCTTTCCAATATGCTACATTGCTAGTATATGGGACATATTCTAACTGTGGTGATCGAGGGCTTGTTCCGAGACAAAGTTAGATTGTTCTAACTAGAAATAACCCAACACATATATCTTGTAAGTCGAACACATGTATTTCGCAAATTCAATAAATAATTCCAAAAAAAAGAAGAAAACTTGTAAAAAGGTATTCCATAGAGAAAATTACCCAGAAAACGTTGTAGCATAACAAACATTGACATATACTCGAACAAAACTTAAGTTAAGTATGAGAAATAATCAGATAATGGGTCAAAATCACACCAGTGACCACCTACCCTAATCAACTGTTTTCCACAAAAAAAAAAATTATATACTTATATGTCAATCTACTTCCAAAATTACATGTTTTCCAAGATCTTACAAAATTATTTTTACAGTATGTCTCTTCAAATATTTGTTTTCCTGCTTAATAGTACTGATCAGATGATAATGGGAGGGTGATATTAAGACAGTATGTCCTCATAAACTTTTAGTCCCAGACCTATGAAGTTGAACACCATATTTTTTTAGCGCAACATACAAAGAACTATGTAGCAACCTATGATCTACAGCACATGTAATTTTCATAATGCTAGCTCACATCATAAGGAATATATGTATGACTAGCTGCTTGCATGGCGCAGTGGTTTAAGTGTTTGCTTTAGAGTCACAGATAGAGGAGTTGATCCTAACATCACAGGTTCGAATCCCACTGCAGGATGTGGAGACCGGTGTTCAAATGAAACTGAGGTCCCATGTTGTAGTAGGTGCTGGCATGAACAAAATTACTCATTGCTCAAGGGTACTGAGTACAGAGGTTCTCAAGTGCTGGCTTTTCAATATGAGTGAAAAGTTATCGAAAGAAACATTATAGAAACAAATAAATATGACTATAAATAATTATCTTTTCTTACCATTATGGATGTTGTACATGTCCCTTTCGATAATGAAAAAAATCTTTTTCTGTCAACTTCTCATTTTCTCACGCGATTTTTTCTTGCTAATCTTCTCTCCAACATACCGGAGAAGGTATTCTCGCATGTTATGTGGTACCGAACACACTATAATAAAAATAAATGCATAAATGCAAACAAGTCAACAAAATCTAATTTATTCAGAGACTTGGTTTAAAATGTCTCAGACTGTCATAAATCTCACCCTAGGCAGTTAAAAATTTCCTCAGAAATCTTGTCAGAATTTTAAAAATATAATTTCAAAAAAAAATTCATGGGAAAATATACAGCATATATATAGCCATTGTACAAAATGCAGGAATTAAACTTTCCTGGAAAGTTTAAAAATTGAAACTGTAAAAATATTATCATACCATCAAACCATGTCCATGCTGATCAAAAGACTCAACAATGTATTAACTAACCCGATCAAAATTAAACTGAACCCGACCGAAAGTTTCTAATCTACATATGTAGATATACAAGTAATATATGTAGACTCTGCATAACAATTTTATTAAAATAAAAAAATTATTGCTTGTTATATGGTTTTATAACTAAATTGAGAGTATAAGCAAGTTAATTTCTCCATGGCAACTGCATAAGATAAACAGTATTTTTTTCATTATATGTTAAAAAAAAAATGCTTAAATTGATCAGGATCTGTTTCATATGAATCAGGACTTGTTCAAGCTTGACAATGACAACAAGCAATTTTTCTTAGGGTCTCTTTTATTATTTAATTTCAACTTCTTTCTGAAATTATGATTATCTTCTAATATTTCTTTTCAAAATGAAACACTTAATAGGTTTATAAATAAATGAAACATTTAAAAAAAAAATCAATAAATACAGGCCCGTAAGAAGCAATTTCAGTTTGGGGGAGGGGGACAGCCATGCATTTTCTTTGGGGGGCACTAACAACCAAAAATTCCTTGACAAGCTTAAAAAAAAAGGTCATCAGGCGTTTTTATTGAGGAGGCACAAGCATATACTAGTAGTAGCTATGTTTTCTTTAGTATTCTATATTTCGGCAAAATTATTGGGAGCACCCCCCCCCCCCGTTCCTACGGCCATGAAATAAAGTTTTACATGATTGTTAAGTAATAAAGACAATGCAATAAATTCTGCAAAGTAATTCAAATAGTTGAGGTAATTCTTACTTATGTGTAGACTGATTTACTAGTACTTTCATAATTATAAATATATTCTCCCATAAAATTAGAATAAATTCATGATAAACGAAATAATTTACCCTGAACATGTTGAACATGCAATACATTTTTGAGTCATTTAAGTTGTTAAAGACAAAATTCTCATTTGCCCAATTAAATTTGAGATACATGTACTAATTAAGTGACCTGTAAAGGTACAATTGTAGATCTCTAATAAAATCTGAGAAATTAAATCAGCAGTGCTGTAGATCGAAACTCTTTAACGGTGGTGATGTTAACTGAGTCTACTGTTATAGAAAAAATATTGCAAGAATTATACAGTATATCTTTTGTTACTCAATCATGGAAAGTGTAATACATATAACTATTAACTGATATGCTCATCTCTGATATAACCTGTTATAATTAATCCTCCACTCATGCCAAAAGGTACAGTGTAATAGATTGTTTAGAATATCATTTGCGTATAATAATATTATTACTTTCTACTACATGTAATGTGTCGGCTAGTGTGATGTCACAGATTTAACTTGAGGCGCAAATGATGGGTAAGCAAGGAGGCTGATGCAGACCTAATATAATACTTGAATTTTGGCTTAATTTTTATTTCCAGTTATAGGAATATTTTTGTCATTAAACAGAAAGTTAGACTGTAAGTATGGGTACAAAAATGCGCATTGTCAAAAATGCTTCTTTTTTTGGCATTTGCAACAAAATGAAATTAATAGATAACAATTTATCATTAACTTCCCCCCCCCCCCTTTTCAACCAAATTTCTATCCTTAAAAAAAATGATGTGTAGCCTACAGCCTTTTTGCCTATATGGAATATACACCACAAAATATTTCCACACATCCTGCACCCAAACCCCACTTCTAACCCGATCAAAAATATTAATCTGGTCCCTTTGAATTTTTTAGCAGTTTGTAGCCCTTAATTCCTCTTTATTTTTGAAGATATTTCAAAATTGTTGCTATATTGGGCTTGTCCAAATCAACTTTATGTTTTATGTACAAGAAATCTAAGGGGGATGCTGTCAGATACATAAATTTGTATGTACATATATGCATGTATGTATCCGCTGCCATAGACATCAGAGATGTGGTATCGTGGTTGGAGGGGGGGGGGGCTCCTCCCCTCCCCAATTAATCTTTTACTATTAAAATTGTTCAGGAAAGGCTGGTTGGATTAGGCTGTGAAAAAAGTTTGAACCTAGAAACACCTTACTCCCATTTCCAACCCAACCCTACCCCACATATAATAGGAAATTAGAGTTAGTATTTCAGGTAAATTATCGAATATTTAATTTATCTCCGCAAGAACAATACCACCAGCCTAATATTATGCTATTCAGTATATATTTATGAATAAGCAGAGATTACAATTATTTTGTTCAAGTACATGTAATCAATTGTTAGGAACAAGTAAATTGTAAGAACTTGTTTCCGATCCATTTGCTTATGTCAATAAAATATGTTCAAAACAAACAAACGATCTGTTGAAACCACGCTGTTGGTAAACTACAATTCGAATTTCCTCCATGCTAATAAGCATACGTAAGTCTTTATCAATGAATAAATACCAGACGTTAACCGCAAGATATTGGTTGCATAATATATAGTCAATATATCATGAATAAGTATTTTTAAAAAATCATAATTTGTTATTACTTACCAAAATTTTGTCTGACTCCTATTTCTCCGAAGGTCGTAAAGGATACCGAGGTTTTCCGAAAATTTTCGGAAGGCATTGCGCACGAAAACCTTGAAGTTGATGAACACGAAACTCTAAAGCTCATTTTCTCGTAAAAAGTTTTATTCTATTTAGCAAATTGTACATACCCAAAATTAGTGGGAGAACAATATCTAAAACTAAATACTAGGAGAAATAAGACATATATAGCAGATCTTATTTAATTTTGCAAGTTTTAGCTGGTCTACATAATGACGATATATAATAATACCAATATATACGTTGCTTGAAATTTAAATTAAAAAATTTCTATAATCATAAAATTTTGGCATATTTTTTGTATTTAAGGGACAAAAATATACTAAACTAAAATTAACTATTGTCAATTTAATATTAAAAAATCATTAATTTTCTGTTCAGAGAGGGTCAAAATGTTAAGGCGACCGGTTTTGGTCCACTTATTCTACGAGGCTACTTAATGCCAATATGTAAATATGAGCGGTCTCCTAAATGGCACAACCATATATATATATATATATATATATATATATATATATATATTATATATATATATTTTTGTATTGAAATTATTTTATTAAAAATATAGGCTTTAATTACAATGATAAAATATTTAATATAAGTTGATTAAATTTACATGTTATAAGAGCATTGAAGGTTTCATTATTCAGTATTGACCTGAATTAAGTGTGCAATTTTTTTTAAAGGAAAGTCTTTTCAGAATCTGCATTGCTGATCTGAAGTATATGGAAAGTTTGTGCTAAATTTGAAAGCATTCTCATTTTGGTTTTTGAAGTTATTTTTCCTCTCCCGAATTAATTTAATTAACAAGTGCTATTAAATGTACAGTTATGCCTACACTATCTTCGAACACTTTATTTCATCCAATGAAAGTTGTTTTCCAAGATCCCTTGATATGTACATAAACATCGTTTCTCATTTTTTTGGTTCAATTTGTTCCTGCTGGCCCTGATAACGATCTCTTTCTATCAGAAGCCATTTTAAATTGACTTCAAACTTTGATTTGTCAAAACAACTCTCAGGTAATTGTTTACGCCTGTACTGATAATTTACTGGTACACGGCCTACTGAACATAGCCATCGGCATTGTTTACGTATATCCAGCTTGGGTTGTAACTGGAAGTTAAAAGTGCAACTTAATTTACGAACCAAATCCGGATATCGGGAGATTACCGGGTTGTTGGGCAAAAATCGGGTGAAAAGCATGACCCGTCGGGTCATAAAAAATAATCGGGTTAAAGGTAGAAAAATCGGGTGTAACCCGACGAAATCGGGTGAGTTGGCAACTATGACAGGGCTAGCTTAAAATAATTTGTTTCATTATATGATTGAATAATTCCCATCTCTCTGATTGGCTGAGATCCAACAATGTTAGAAAAATACTACGTTATATTGACCTGCACGTTACCTTATAGGTCCATATAAGGAAGTCTTCATTCTTCATTGGACCAAATATAGATAGGGAATTTCCAAATTGATACCAATAGTTTTAGAAAGTTATTTCACTTGCACTTGACTTCTACTCATATGAACATAATTATTTAATGCACATAGATTCTTGATTCTTGGGTGAGGGTTGGGGTGCAGGAGGCCTGCCCCTCTCCTTTAGATAATGTAACTTTAATTTAAATTTTAAAGATAAAAAATTTCAATGAAAGCCCCCCTTCCCTTTTTTATGGACCTTTACATCCCATCAAAAAACAAGAGGCCCAGGGGCCACATCGCTCACCTGAGCACTATGGCTAGAAAAAAGCAGAAATCATTTCAGTCTTGAAAGGTTGAAAAGTTTAAATATAAAAGTTGGGGGGGGGGGGGGTTCATGAATTGAACAAATTTGAATCTACATTATCTGAGGATGCTTCCATTTAAATATGACCAATCATGGCTTTGCTGTTCTTGAGTAGAAGATTTTTAAAGATTTAACCTATGTATTCCTATGTAAAACTTTGATCACCCATTGTGGCCCCACCCGACCCCCAGGGGTCATGTTTGAACAAACTTGAATGTACACTATCTAAGAATGCTTCCATATGAATATGAATATGCATATCATGGCTTTGCTGTTCTTAAGAAATAGTTTTTTTAAAAAGATTTTTACTACGTGTTCCTATGTAAAACTTTGATCACCCATTGTGGCCCCACCCTATCCCCGGGGGTCATGATTTGAACAAATTTGAATCTACACTATCTGAGGATACTTCCTTGTAAATATGACCAATCATGGCTTTGCTGTTCTTGAAAAGAAGATTTTTAAATATTTTTCCTATATATTCCTATGTAAAACTTTGATCACCCATTGTGGCCCCACCAGACCCCCGGGGCTCATGATTTGAATAAACTTGAATCAACACTATCTGAGGATGCTACCATATAAATATGACCAATCATGGCTTTGCTGTTCTTGAGAAGAAGATTTTTAAAGATTTCTCCTATATATTCATATGTAAAACTTTGATCGCCCATTGTGGCCCCACCCGACCCCCAGGGGTCACAATTTGAACAAACTTGAATCTACACTATCTGAGGATGCTTCCTTGTAAATATGACCAATCATGGCTTTGCTGTTCTTGAAAAGAAGATTTTTAAATATTTTTCCTATATATTCCTATGTAAAACTTTGATCGCCCATTATGGCCCCACCCGACCCCCAGGGGTCATGATTTGAAAAAACTTGAATCTACACTACCTGAGGATGCTTCCACATAAGTTTCATATTTTCAAGCACAGTGGTTCTTGAGAAGAAGAGTTTTTAATGATGCCATTAATTTTTCACAAATTCTTAATTATCTCCCCTTGGCAGAAGGTGTGGCCCTTCATTTGAACAAACTTGAATCCCCTTTACCCAAGGATACTTTGTGGCAAGTTTGGTTGAAATTGGCCCAGTGGTTCTTGAGAAGAAGATGAAAATGTGAAAAGTTTACAACAACAACGACAACAACGACGACAGACAACGGACCCCCTTTTTCAAAATCAATCATGTATATATGCCTGACATTTATTTTTTCTACATTGCACCTAAACTAGAATTAAAATTCCAAGATAACACAACTGGTTGCTTTTAACCCTGTTTCTCTCATTATGTTTGGCTATTACTTCAGTAGATGTGAACGAGTAAGATGGTATGGATTGCTTAATGAGTGTTTGTCATTTAATCATATAATAAAACAATTATTGCTGGTGTACGATGATTTCAACACCTGAGGAGTACAATATTCACTGAGCCCAAAGGGCGAGGTGAATATTGTACTCCTCAGGTGTCGAAATCATCATATTGACCTCAAAAACCAGCAATAATTGTATAAAATCCTTCATTACATTAACTCAATATTTTTTTTCTTAATCCATGTACATGTGCAGTCAAACCTCGTTATCTCAACCTTGATGGGACTGAGAAAAAAACTTTTGAGACATCCAAGGGTTCAAGATATTGAGGTTGAAATATAATAAAAAGTGGTTGTTGGTATCCAAAATCACTTCGACATATCCATGGTCTTTGAGATACCAAAGTTCAACTGTATTAATTTTCATTAATTCAAAAATTTGCTATTTCTTAACTACATGTAAGTGAAAATATGTTTTCTTCATAAGCAAGTGTTTACTTATTTGCATTTTCTAAATTATATTTTTTTTAAAGAATACTTTAATTATAAGATAAATCTTTCAAGAAAAAATTTCAAACTACAGGTAGTCAAATTGTGACTTTATATTTTAGAAGGATGAGACACACACAATGAGGTCCAGTGTATGTTACAGTACACTTAAAATGAAACTACACTGTACATCTAACTTAATTTTAATGCCTGCAATATACAAATCCACTTACCTTCATAATATCCACATTTTGTAAACCAGTCTGTTTGCTAAAGACCACGCCTACTGTTGATATGACTCTAATTATGTTGACCTTGATGTCGGCAGATTGACAAGAGCGACCGAGGTCAAAGAGAAACTGCAGGTCAGACACTGACACCTCCAGGAGCTGAAACATTCAGTGATTGAAAATATGAAGTATTTTAATTTGGAACACATTCTGCAGACAGCCGGACACCATATTGTGATAGTCCACCTGTTTGTCTATCAGACCTTAAAACAAAGTTTGTTGAATCAAAATATTATGTGTTACTGGTTTTTTAACAATTAAAATTTCAACTCAAAGGTGAAGGTCAAAACAAACATTACGTAAACTAGAACTGTCCAAAATGGACAAATTCCCCCGCTGGGTTTTTCAGGAAAGGTACCAAGTCACTAGAAGTATTTTATGGATGTAAGAGGTGATTACTATTATTTAAACATCTTGAGTGAAAATTTCATTTCTCATTGTATTTTTTAATGAATGTTGAACTAAGCTGCAGCCTTTGAAAACATCAAAATACCAATAATTATATTGTTACTTTCATTTTTAGGTTGAAAAAATTAATTGCAATTATCTGTCATCCTTGTGAGACATGAGTGTCTGCTGTGTTATGCACTGTGTGTAGTTCAATGTAAATGCATATTTATGTCATTGCTGATAAAAACAAAGTTTTTTAAAATTTGTTACAAAGCTTTATATAATAGGAAAAAAAATGTAATCTTGATGCAACATTTTTTAATATGTTACTGCATAACTCTTGGATTTGTAGTGACTATCTGTCATAAAACTTTTTGTTAATACTTGGTGATTTTTTAAAAAGATTTTAATGACCTGCTTTTAAGCTGAAATTCACATTTTTCTACAAATGTACCATCTGGCAGTTTCTTGATTCTTTGTCTAAAATTTAAATGAACCCAAAATGACTCAATTATAAATGAAAAAAAAAAACCTGTACAATGAAGAAAAATTGTCCAATCACGATAAAAATATCAGGTGCTTATCTTTATATGGTGAATAATAATTGTACAAATTTTCAGACAAATCCACGCAATAGTCTCCAAGAACAAGTCCGGATAAAATCATGTCTACAGACAGACGGACATGCTGATTACAATATTCCCCCATTCAAAATTTGTTTGGGGGGTATAATTATGCAGAAACCATTAATGTTTCCAACTTCTAAGTTAATGTCAAATTACATCTTTGCGTCAGATCTTCTCTGAAGTATGTTTTTATGTTCATTTTCTCATATCTCAGAGGGTAAAATACTTATTCTGTACTAATGTCCCTAGGTAGGACTGTCAATGATTTTGACCAAAAATTCTAGCTTTAAAGGTTGTAATCAAAACTTTGTCTATTAAAATTCCTTGACTGGAGTTCTTTTCCCTTGGCCCACTTTTCACATACCGGTACACACAGATAATGTCCTTGTGTAAAGGGTGTACAAATCAGACCTTCAGAACAAATATCTTTTTCAGGTCAGTGCCCCCCCCCCCCCCCCCTGACTAATCTTGTTTGTATGTCTCTTAAAGATGGGTACCAACTCACATCAAGTTTGGTTTTAATTTAATAAATATGCAATCATGTACATGAATACGAGTTTCAAAACCACATTGTGAATTCAAAATGATGGATGGACATAATGTGCTTTTCACAGAAAACTGTGAAGCTCAATGTTCTTAACCTTGAACTAAAAATCTCACATAATACGAGGGCTGTTCGGAAATTATTGAGACAATGTGTTTATTCTTTTTTCTAATGAACGTCTTTTGGTGAAAATTTGCATATAGGTTTGACAAATAATAAAAATTAATAAAAGCAAAAAATATTTTACAAATATTTTATTTCTTCTTCTCAGTGGTATATTTATGTGTCAATGGTAGGGTTACCCGGCGCAGTCACAAAATCAGGTGTTGAAAATATGTTACACCAATGTTCAAACTCCCAGTGGACTCATAGTAAGAGCGAAAATAATTCAATTTATGTATATAATTTTTCAATTTTAATTTTGACTTCATTTTGTGTAAGTTTGTTAGAATTTCGATCAGAAATATGGAGATCATAAATAAATTCAAGCACGGCATAGAAATCTGAGAACGACGACAAAATGGAATTTGACGTCAAGGCGGCGCAGCGAGCATACCTTTAATTTTGGGTAGTGCTAAGGAGAACTCTTTTCCAGACTAAACAATGAAAATGCAAAAAATGTGTCTAAGGGTTTTATTTTTTCATTGTTATATATTTTATTCTAACAAAATATTCAACAAGAGTAAAAACAAGAGCTCCAGACGACCATCAATTATTACAAAGTAAATAACGTTGACCCGCTGTGCAAAGATTGGTACTGCGTGATGCTAATTCAACCTGTATATGACACTTCGTGTATTCTTTATACTGAGGTAATAGCACACATTTTTTTTAATTTTATTTTTTAAAGAAATTTTCAAGAAAAGAGACAGTTTGATTTTGGGAATGTTATATGTGATAACAGAGAAAGAAGAGTAAACGCTTCCCGATCGTTTCACTTGCAAAAACATCTCTGGCTGACGTGACAATGCTGCTCCAGATTGATAGACATATGCATGTTTATAATTTCACTGGAACTTGTCTAATTATCCTATAAAATTTTGCACGTTTCTTTTATTTGTTATTTATAAAATGTTGACGAAGTTTCATGAATGTATCTCTGGCCTTTATGGAGTAAAAGTAAATGTCTCAATAATTTCCAAACAGCCCTCGTACATCATTTTATTAACACCTATTATCATACTGCAAAATCAAATTTATATTTGCAGTTGCACCAATAATACTCTGCACAGTTTCAAAGTTTCCATGTCGCAATTAATCTAGGGAATAACTCAGTGTTAATGAGCTCTGTATTACCTTGGGTGAGCCAGAGTTGGCAAGTTTCTGAATCACAGCACGCAATGCACTCGTGGTTGCCTCCAACAGTAGGTTGTCACCTTGAGTACCTATGCAAATACAATGCACATTCAGTCAACTAAACATTCAATCATTATATTAAAATATTTAAAATCTTAGTTTAAAATGGGCAGACAAAATAGAGCCCTCAGTCCCATTTATTTTTAGTCCTGCCCTAACACAAGAACCCCATGAATGTCACAATTTAGGTTGATGCACCTTTGCTCATCATAATGATGCACTTAGTTTGTTTGCTAAATATCAAAATGCAGAGTAGATTTTCAATGAATCAATGCATTTTCACTATGAGATCAATAGAGCCACGCCCTAACACCAGAACCCCTGCCCCTGGGGCCATGATTTTTCACAAATTAGGTAGAGGCACTGTTGCTCATCATAACCATTTTACAAATTTGTTTTTCTGCTAAATATCCAGGTGTAGAGAAGAATATTTATTTAAAAAAAAAATCAATGTATTTTCATGATATACCGTATATACTCGCCTATAAGTCGATCCGCCTATAAGTCGGTTGTATTTTTTAAGCTTAAATTAGAGGGAATGACCATCTAAAAAACCTATCTTTTTATAACTCGCGTATAAGTCGGATAAAGAGTTTTAGACCAAAGTTTAACTCCCAAAAAACCGACTTATAGGCGAGTATATACGGTAATCAATAGAGCCCCACCACTACACCCAGAACCCCTGAACCGAGGGCCATGAATTTTACAATTTATGTTGAGGCACTCTTGGTCATCATAACCACACTTTATCTGCCTAATACCCAGGAACAGGGGAGAGGATTTTTAAAGAATGAATGCACTTTCACTATATGATCAATTCAGCCCAGCCCTAATATCAGAACTCCTGTCCTTGTGCCATGATTTTTATAATTTTGGAAGAGGCACTCTTGATCATCATAATCATGGATTTTGTTTGCTAAATACAGGGGAGGGGGACAAGATTTTTAAAAGAATTTATGCATTTTCATTAATATGATCAATTATAGAGTTCCTTTTAACACCAGAACCTCTAACCCTGGGCCATAAATTATATTATTTTGATAAAGGGCTCAATGCTTATCATAATCATGCCAAAAGTTTGACTGCTTGATATTCAGGAATTAAGAAGATTTTAAGATTTTTGAAGATTGCATTCATTTTGACAGTGTTGGCCCCACCTCTCAGACCCCAGAAGGTGGAGACTATAAATTCACAACTTCGTTCCCCTTTGCCCATAGATGCTACAAACCAAAATTAGTTAAAATTGATTTGGTTATTTCAGAGAAGTTGAAAACATTCACAAATTTAAGACTAACACACAACAAATGAGGATAGACAAAAACAGATAGCAATAGGTCACCTTTTTTAAAAATGTTTACAATCGGATGAAAAAATATAAGACCTTCACTTACATGTAAGTTTACCCCCCAATAAATTTTTCAATTTGAATCACTGGGACAGAATCTCAATCATTTTGACTCACTTTTAACATTGGTCATCAGGGTAGCTAGACTTGTCCACACTTGGTGTAATCTCTCAGCTCCTCCCAACAGGTCAAGGTCCATACTATTCACCATATTGTTCATACACAGAAGAGCATGGGCCTGTAACCTCACAAAACTGTAAAATAGTTCTGTACCTTTACAATAATTTTAAAATGTGCTTCAGATTTCCTTAACCAAGTTTGTTTTTATGGTTTGTTATGAGAGAAAATTGTAACACCAGCAGATCAATAATAATTTGCTTTATACAAAAGAACATTGCATAGGCAAAAATTTTGTATGGTTATCATTTAAAAATTTCACAACTAAATGTACCTTTCCGGAGACTTATCTGTTGGTATTGATACTTGAAAAATTGTTTCTCTTATTCATAATTACCAGCTGGAGATTTCATTATTCACATAAGAAAAGAAATTTCCTTTTTTGCCTCTACAGTACAGTAATTTCTCTTCTTTAATACCTTTTAGTTATGCTTTTAGGAAGACTACCACAGTCAACTGCTGAACACTTTAAACAGACCTGGATAAAAATTAGAATATTATTTTTTTTTTAAACAAAGGCAGAAAATTAAGATGTGTTATCTGTTGAATCATGAAAAAAATTAAATGTTTACCTTGTCAAATAAACAAAACTCTTTCACCCCTTGCTGAACTTCTGTTGAAACGCAGAGAGAAGACTGACAAAGAAAGAAAAAATGATCTGAAATGATCATCAAACAAAACTGAATAACAGTTTAGAAATTATTCTTGTTAATACAGAGATTTATTTTTTTATACTGCTGCAATGTCTTGGCCTTTGGGGACAAATGAACTTATTAAAATATCAATTCTATGAACTCCATAATAATTTTTTTATTCAATTCTTTATTTTCCTTATGCCATATGGCACATCAGATAATAAGACACATGTACAAAATGAAATGAATAATTAAACCTTCCTGTGTACTCCTTTTCTAAAAATTTAATTAAATCACACTGAACATCCAACCTACTCCATGTATACGTTTTCAACATACATGTACGACATGTGTTTATAGGAATACTTCAGTGGGTGAAAATGGAAAATGAGTTATTCAAGATGAAATTTTTTCATCATAAAATGACTGAATATCAGAAATGATACTCCTTTAGGATAATTTCCCTAAGCTGACACATACAAACATATCAATGGTGTCCTGCTCCATGGCTTCCTCTGACACGTCCACATCATCATCACAACTACTAGACTCGCTGTTCTCCATATCTTCCCAGCCATCATCTGTCAGAATGAATATCATGCTACCTTTTTATTTTTCAAGTGGACTAACACATTGTTAGAATCTTTTTCAGAGAGGTATATATATCACAAATGCAGAATAAGTGCTGAACTTTATTTTTTCTGACCTAGTGATAATCAGAGCCTATGCTAGTAACTCAGTGGTTTAAAGCATTCTCTAATAGCTGAATCCACACTTCTCAAAAGTTATGTTCCTTGGCGCAATCTTAGGAGAAAAACCCATAGAATCCTCACACAGTAGCCTTTGTAGTTTTCTGGTTTGTAGCTTTGTCATCTGAGAAAAAAGCTGTGCCTCTTGTACATGTATATTGATAGCCCCAGAATGGGGCTACCCATGCATCAAAAGGAAAAAAAAATTAACACTGTGGGTTTATTGGAGCACACCAAAATGTTTGGTAGCATAAAGAGAAGAAATGTCTTTTCTTTCCCTTTTGACCTTTTGGTTGACCCTGCAAAGGGACACAACTTTTGCAAAGTGTGGATTGAACTATAGGTTCAGTCTACAGTACATCAACAGTTCCACTCCAGTTGGATCGAGTTTTTAATTTTTTTCAATTATTTAAGGAAAAATTCTATTTCCCCCTTAACTTCAAGTTTTAAATACTCTAATACCAAAAGTTAATTTTATGTTCCATCAATAATTATTGAAGTTTTTCAGGTGTGTTGTATCTCCTTCAGTCTCTTTCAGATAAAATTTGCATGACCAAGACATGTAAACTTTTTTGTCTTAAATTTTTTTTCATGAAATAGTTCTGAATTTCCAAAGTAAAACTGCTTCTATTCATCATTTCTATTTAATTCAATTAAATTTTGCAACTTGCTACCCACCAAAATACCTAACAGATGGGTACCATACACATGAATTTCCTTATCCAGTGAAAGTGATGATAATCAAATTAAATGTTAAAATTCCAGAAAGTACACAAGAACATGTCATCCAGTCTCTATAAAGCTCTTGAAACAGAAACACTGTACTTGTATATTTCTCCTTTCACTATGATATGTTTCATTATTCCCACACAGTGATTCTTCTTTTGGTTCTCTATAACAAAAAAAAATAATACAAAAAACAGACAATGTTTCTGTCTTGTTTCAATAACTTACCATTTATGCAGCATAAATTTGCAACAATCTCAAGGGCAACTTGTTGCGCAGACAAAATATTCTGAACATCTCGGAATTTTTCATTTACTTCTTCCTGTAATATATAAGCAAATCAATTCAACTTCATTACAGTCTTCACATACAGACTGAGAGTATTTAATGAACTCACAAAGAAACATGCATGTACATGTTCATTTATATATGCACAATAGTTTTAATTTCACTTCGTATGTAACATGAACCTTTTCCTATTCAGCATTATTACATTCTAATATAATCCCATTCATTCCCTTTTTGTGAAGAATTACAAAATGATTGTTGCATGTTTGATAAAACACATGATTGTGATGTACGTAGTGGGAAAATCAGATTTTGTATCATTCAGATTTAGTGTGCTGAGGTTATGACGTATTTTCTCATTTTCTTCAGTTTTATAAGACTGAGTTTCAGATTAGTAAGGGGCTAGATATTTTTTCCTGGGAAGTCAAGTGGCTTTTATAATAAAGCAATGACCAGCACAACATATCTTTCTAGGATATCTGCATGCATATTTGTTTTCAAATTCATCTTGAAAGCTGATGATGCTGTTAATATAAACCTTACCTGGCCAGTGACTATTTTGTGTGGTGTGCCATTTTCCTCTTCAGTCACCATCCCAATTTCACCATTTAATAAAGAATTACTTGCACCAGCTACTTTCTGAGCTGTATCCATGGCTTCCAGTGTCAATACATCAGACACTGATCTCAATAAGGATGTCAAATTCATACTGCCAGAAACATTTGCAGCTTTTCCTGAGCTGACATTTACCATAATACCTATACAATATAAGGGAAGAAATAATACCAGGGTAAAAGTAAGATTGAAGGTGCAAATAGATGCAATCCAGACTTCATGTGTATTCAAATATTTGGAAAAAAGTACAATAATCTATTGTTTTAGGGTTCAAAATCACAGAAATATGTTTTTGATTTACTTTAATTTCATTTGATCAAACAACAAGAATTGCAAATATACATGTACTAGGAATCAAATAATATCAATTTTGCACATTCATCAAATAAATGTATTTTCATTGTTTAAGTACTTGGGAATGCTCATAGAAACTGTTACAGTATCAAAGAAACTTCATGTTGCAACTACTTTGATGTTGAGCTCGAGTATATGGTGAAAACTATCTAATCCGACACTAGTGCAATCTGTTTCACTGTGAATTCCGACCTTTATTTTCATTCCCATTTTACTATTTTCCAAGTTATTTCCACTGTGCAATCAGAAACCCTGCCTATTCTGACTAAAAATTTGTCTCCCAGTGCATGTTGGATTAGACAAGTTTCACTGTATTAATTCTGAACACTGGCTTGTTAGAATAAAAACTTTTGAATATCTAAAACACAACTGTCATGCCCCACACAATTGTAGATTTGGGGGTGTATCGCTGTTGGTCTGTCTGTCTAATTGTTGCAAAAATTTAACCTTGGCCATATTTAACTTTTGAATGATTGGGGCCTTTCATATTTCACATATTAATTCCTTATGACAAGACCTTTTTTAGGGTATCAGCACTTTTGATCTCATGTCCTTAACTTTGAAGTTTGACCTTTTGAAAAACTTTTAATCTTGGTCATATCTTTTGAACAGTTGGTGCTAAACTGTCATATTTCACATGTGTATTCCTACTGACAAAACCTTTTTTTTTTTTGGGGGGGGGGGAGGGGGGAATCAACATTTTTGACCTCATGACTTTGACCTTGGAGTTTGACATACCTTTGAAAAACTTTAACCTTGGACATAACTTTTGAACTGTTGGTGTTAGGATTTAATATTTCAAATGTGTATTCTTTGTGACAAGACCTTTTTTTCTTTTGGTATCAACAATAAACTCATAACCTTGACCTTGGAGTTTGACCTGCTTTTGAAAAACTTTAACCTTGCCACTAACTTCTGAACAGTTGGTGCGACGACTTTCATATTTATATTCTTCGTGACAAGGTCTTTCTTTGGGTACCATCATTTTTGACCTCACGACCTTGATCCTGGAGTTAGGCCTATATACTTTTAAAAGACTTTTATCATGACAATGAACTGTCATACAGGGCATTAGTGTTTCACAAAAATGTCTTGTTTCTTCATGTTTCAAGGCCAAAATATAAAATGCATTCATTAAAACCTAAAATCTTTAAGCATCTTTTGTGAAACTTTACCTGTTGCAAGTGTTTTTAATAGGATAAGGTCAGATGAATCAGTGCTGAGAGAAATTAAAGAATTCAGAAGACCAAGAACATCTGGGTCCTGAAACATCTTGATGACAGGGGAATTGTCTTCTGTTACTGTGTACAGGCAGTTTGCTGAAATATTGACAAATATAACTGAAGAGCAATCTAATCAATGATATATTTAAAACTACAGGGGTATGTCAGACCAAAAAATTACCTTTTGAGTCAACTTTAACTATACTGAAAATGGACAAGGTACAAGAATTTTTTTAGACCGGGAATAAATTAAGTATTGTACTGTTAAATAATTATCTTAAATATTCTGATCTGGGTCTTTTTTTTCTCCTTTCAAACAAATCTACATCTTTTACCTGTACCAAATATGCATGAAATTTTGCTAGAAAATATTTACAGATCTGAGGTCATTAAGAAACAGCTATTAAGATTGATAAAAGACTTAAGTTCTAACCAACAGTGACTGCCAATTCTTCTCCATACACTGTGTACTGCATACATGGACACAAGACTGGAAGCAAGTTCTCTTTGTTAAAAACCTCCAAAGCCTCTTCACTATTCTCACTGAAAAAAAAAAGCTTTGAATAATGATTTTAAAATAACACAAAAATCTAATCACTCATGCAAGACATTCTTCAGATCAGTTAACATGGGAAACCAACATGTCTGTTAAAGAAGCAGTTTTAAGGAAAGTCAATCAGATAAACTTACTGATATTGATTAATTAGACTTGTAAATATATAAGTTCTGGAATATGGATTGGAAAAATATTCATGTAATTTTTTCATTTAGGACCATAATATGTAATGATATGAAAAGTGTTTTTTCATATTCTATTCATTAAACACATATTGCCATGTCTGAGATGGACAAATAAACTAAAAAACTGACCAGTCAGCAAGGGCCCCGCCGAGGGGTAGAAATATAAGGGTGCAGCTTACAGAATGAGAATTTTAATTGATTACAAAAATTTAAAAATATACGAAGAAGAATATGCAATAACAACTGTATTTATTAAATTTCAAGATAATTCATAAATATCCAACAACCTGTAAAGAGTATCCCTTTATTTACATAAGGCAGTAAAAAACATCATATCTATAATAACTCAATTAAATGTATATTTAAACAAGAATAAAGCATGTGTTTTATAAAATGCCAGCCTTCAGTGAATGCAAATATCACCCAGGCTTGACCTTAACTTCAAAACAAACATCAGTTGCAGAATGCAGACAAATGTTAATTCATCTTAAAGTGACAAAGATAAGCCTGGAAAATGTTCTGCCCTAGACAAGATAATTAATCCCAGGGGGTTAATTGTACTGCTCTCACATTCTTTTCTTCCAAGTTTACAATAAGAACTTTTTCAGTAATGATTAGAATGAGTTTATTATTGGACTACCTGTTAAAATAGTATTCTTGAATTTACATATGGCAGCCAAAAAAAAAAACAAAAAACAAAAAAAAAACAAAGAATAAATAATAATAAATAAAATAAGTAAATAAAACCAAAAACAAAAAACAATAAAAAACAAAACATATCTTTATGTATATCTTGTTTTTAGTTTTTAATAAAATCATAACTCGTTGTGTATTTTACCAAAATAAAGTATGAACATTATTTTTAAAAATCCACATTTCAGAAAATGTAAATCATTCAGAATTGACCTTAACTTCAAAACAAACTTCATTTGCAGACAGAGATGTAAATTAATCTCAATTTGACAGAAGCAGATAATGCTTTGGATTTTCTTCAAGAGGAAAGTTAATTAATCCCATGGGACTAGTTGCAGCTTTCACAGTTTACAATAAGAACATTCTCAGCAGTTATCTCTCTTTGCCCTGGCCATTCATTCTAATGTAAAGTTAAGGAATCTAACCCACCACCCCAGCTCCAAAGTGGATGACATAGAGAACCAAACTTAGCATCAAAATATGTCTTACTGCCTCTTCAACCAACATACCAAATTTGAACTTAATTGGTCAACTACAAAAAAAGTTATGGGAAAAAAACAGAAAAAATTTGTGGACGGAAGAATGACAGACAGACAGACAGACGGACAGACAGACAGAGCGATTACCATAGGGCACCTGCAAATCCTTGCGGGGCCCTAATAAGAAGTGATAATCAGTGGGAATGGATTGTGTAATTCAAGATCTTGCATTACAAATGGAGATAACGAATTGGTTATCTGTGGGAATGGTTTATGTAATTCGAGATCTCAAGATACATGTACGTATCGAGATGATGAATTTATAATCTGTGGGAATGGATTGTGTAACTCGAGATCTCAAATTACTTTTTATTTTTTTGAAAAAGGACAAGTGCACTTAACACTCAAGCTCAATAAAATGGTGCAAATGATGTCGCTGAGGGTTAAGCGTAAAAAAATAATGAAATGTCAAAGAAAATACTTTTTGAATGAACGCATGAATATGTAACCTTCAAGGCAAAAATACAAAAATGAAGTGAACAAATCATATTGAGATATTTTATTTGGCATATAGTGATTTTTTGAAACGTAAGTTACTGTCGCCAACATCGAATAATTACACTTAAATGGCTATTTTTTGTACAAATAACAGTTGAATCTTAAATTAGATAGCATATGTCTTCAAAACATTTATTTGTAAAATGCTTTTACTAAATTATTGAGCATAATCACAAATATATTACCAAACTTTGATCTGATATCCCCATGTCGCCAGAAACAAAATAAAAACGGACTGTGACGTTAAATATAGTATGAGTATTAGGTATTGTATGCCTGTAAGATTGGAAATGTTTTATTTTGAAGGAAACTTCTTGAAAATTAAACAAAAAATGTTACAAAGCCTTGTATATGTTACAAATACTTTGAAATTACATTCTATCTTCCTATTTTACATGCGTATGGATAGGCAACAGGGATGGGGTAATCGTAATTGAGTAATCGTAATCGATTGTAATGATTACTTTTTTCCAAGTAATCGACAGTAATCTGTAATCGAAGAGATTTTCGATTACTTGTAATCGTAATTTAATCGATTACAGCTAAAATTTTCAATGTAATTATAATTACTTTTTCGATTACTTTCAATTATTTTATACATAAATGGATGTTATTTTGCAGAATTATTTCCAGTCAGTCAACATAAATATCAAATATAAACCACCTAGTGTAATGTTTGCATTTCCTAACTTTTATTATCATAAGTTTAATAATGTTCTCAATAAAATTTGCATTATAGACCTTCTGGTCTAGTATTAAATAACTCAGAAGTGTATTTCAACCATTTATTAATAAAATATACAGATTTTCGTGTGCATTTTACATATGACCCACTTTACTCTTGCTGCATGTCCTTTTTCATGTTTCAGATGTTGAAAAACTTTGTCTTGTAATAGAAAATTATAAATAGCAAAAACAGATTTAAGTGTTATATTATATATAAATAATTTGGTAAAGAAACTACATTGTACTCTTAAAAAAAGAAGATGGAAATACTTATTTGTATCTGAAAATGTTTAAACAAATTCAAACTTGTGTTTTAGTAACTTTAAAATTTGAAAAATCATTCTCATGTTTTCATTCAAAATTGTAAGGTTGCTTTTTATATCAGTGAGAGGATATATAAGTGTCTGTAAGAGAGGGAGTAAGTGTCACTGTGTTTGCTTATCTTGGCTAATTAATTGACTGAGACATCCCTGATTTGCAGATAATGGGGTGTAAATTGTGAACTACCTAGTGTTTAACTTTCATTCCATGGAAGACAAACAATATTATTAAAACAATTAATAGCTCTCAAAACACTTATTTCAATACAGAATGAAACTGTGCTATTAGTTTGATTACTTAAAGACCCATTTAATTTATATGTTTATTACTAAGAGTTCTAATTTACTTGTTGTTTTTTTAAAAGACACGTACAGGAATGTTTAATGTCTACTGTCAACATACAGGCAGCCCAAATACTTCTAATGAAGTAATTCACAATAGAATATTAAATAATTTTAGCAACAAGTCAATAAATATGGAGGTTCAGATCCAAGGTTGAAAGGAATAATTAATTCCATGGCATATTTTATTGTAGGAATCAAGTCTCCACTTTCCATGGTAGAAAATCCCTCATTTGGGCATTTCAGTTCAATTCAATTTATTGACAATTACCATGTCGGCATACAGTCATGAGCAATAATAACATAAAACAAATTAACACGATTAATACATACATACAGTGAGAATTAATGCATACATTTAGTGAGAATGTTAGCCAGAATAAAACCTTACAAGAATCTGCTCTGAAACTGCAGGAACACATTCAAACTTTCAGTGGATAACATCAACATTTTACCATTTAAATATTGCTTTGATATTTGAAGGGATAAAAACTTGGAAGTAATCGATTATTAATCGATTACATCTTCCAAAGTATTCGATTACAATCGATTACAGGACAAAAATGAGTGTAATCGATTAATAATCGATTACACAAAATTCCTCTAAGTAATCGATTATTAATCGATTACATTTTTCAGTAATTGTGCCCATCCCTGATAGGCAAGAAACATTCATTGTATTAGTTTAATAGATGAAATAGAATGATATTGTTGTGGAATGAAATAAAAGACGTCTTAATCGTATAGTGGTTTATTTGAGACTTGTTGTTATCTATAGAAACGTAAAGTATTATGACGTCACAACAAAGTTAACGTTACATGAACTCGCAGATAATCCATGACACTCCGGGCACCAAAATGAATAGTAAAATTTGAAAAAGCTCATATTAAATTAACAGTTCCAGTGAAATAAAAAGCAAGTTCATAATCACTAAATTAAGAGGTCCATTCACGGATTCTTTCTTTGGCTTTTGGTTTTGATACTCGATCATCTTCTCTTCAGACACTTTATATTTCAGGTTTTGTATCAGAGTCTCAGTTTCAGAGTGTTTGTGATGTAGTTCTGTGTTAGCTTTCTCCAGCTCCATGTTCCGAATCTGCTGGTTGTCATTTTGTTTCTTTATCTCTGTCATGTCCCTGAGATTCTTTTTCTGTGACTTATCTTTTTCCTTCTCCTCGACCACTTTAAGTTTTTCTATCAGCTGAGTTTTCTCCCTTAGTGCCTCATCACGAGTCTTTACGGCGAACCTATAATCTCTGTCCCTGCTATCTACAGAGCCCTGTAAAGTTTGCAGCTAATTTTCCAATCTCTGTACTTTGATCTTTAGATCACTTATTTCCCTTCGAGTGTAATCACATCGTGACTGAAGACTGTTGTTTTTAGCCTTGACGTGCTCCGAGTCAGAGCTGGCGGTTGTGAGTATGTCAACTTGGCCCCTTAATTCCTGAATCTCCTTATGCAGACGTCCGTTTTCGTACGCCGGTTTATTTTTCTGTTCCATCATTTCCTTCATCACATTCTCTACACGAGTCTGAAAATCCTTTTGTTGGTCGAATTGTGACACTTTCTCTAGCAGGGTGGCATTCTCATGCTCCAACGCGTTCCTCCTTTGTGTCTGTGTCTTCAGCTCTGATTTTAATTTTTGTATCTCATTAGTCAACTTGTTACGTTCTTCTTGCATGGAGTCCACGGTCCGACTTATCGGAGAGATGGGCCTAGCTGTATTCAGTAAAACACTTGTAGGTCGATGTTCAAAGTTTAGTACTGTGGTTTCTGGCATCTTGCTCGTTTCTACAATGTTGACACTTGTTGATTTGGTGGGCTCGTTTCTGTCCCTCATTAGTTTCATGTTGCATATACTTGTGTGGTGTTTTTTCTAACACTTTTTACACCTGTTGCGGGATTTACATTCTGAGGCGCGGTGGTTTCCCAAGCAGTTGAAACATAATTTCTTCCGTTTTAAGATGTCGAATCTTGCACTTACGTCTGTAACTTTCTTACAATCCCCTGGAAAATGATTCTCTGTGCAACAATAAATGCATGGGCGGCTCTTCATCTCTGTTGTTTCAAGATGAGGAGTTGATTCTCTTGTTTTCTGATTACGTGAATAATGAACGTTGCATTGTTTCTTTGAGGCTCCGGTAAGAAACGTTGCTGTTGCGTGAAATCCATCGTGGTTTTCAATCTGGCCTGATTCAAGGATTTTGACTTCTTTGCTGATAGCTTTACGAAGATTTTGTAGTGAAATGTTGTCACCATCGTACTCACGTGCAATGTTTTCCCTAATTTCAGTTGGTAGCTTGTTGATTATGACTGGAATAAGTAATGCTCCAAACATCTCTTGTCTTTGTCCTAGACACTCTAAGCTCCTGACATGAGATTCCAAGAAATCTCCATAATTTCTTAAACTAATGGCATCATTTCTGGGGGCAGGAAGTTCGATGAGTGCTCTCATATGAGCGTTAATAATTTTCTGTTGCTGACCAAATCGTTCTTTGAGCAAGTCTATTGCCGTTTCGTAATTAGCATTTGTAAGCGCAAATCCTGCTATTGTTTGTGCTGCTGTGTCGCGTAATTGAGCTTTGAGATAGCTAAACTTTTGAATTGGCGTTAAAGTGTGATAGCAATGAATCGTTGATTCGTAAGAATCCCAAAATGTATTCCATTCTAATACATCTCCGTAAAAATGCGGAAGATCTAACTTTGGTAATCGGTGATTATTCGTGGCGTGTTGGGATATTAATGACAAAACATTTTCCTGGCTACTTTGTGCATTGAGATCAGATGCAGTATAATTGTTCAAAATATTCTCACAAGCCGTTTCACTTGAGTTAATTGTAGCTGACGTGTTAACGTTATTATCATAAATTTCTGTGGCGGGTATGAAACACTCGGCATTGGCATTCAAAGTTTTACATGGAATTTTTTCTGTAAATTTTTCAGTTTGCCTAATTTTACAGTCTAATTCATACATGTACTCATCTGTATTTGCGATTTCTGTTTCAATGTCCTCTTCAGATAGGGTATCCAATATGTGGTCATTCAATTCTTGTAGGGTCTGCCTTTTCAGCGCGAGAGACTTTCTAATTATGTTGATTTCTTCGGTAATTTCTTCACTGGCTGGATTTTCCTTCAAGTCTAAAAACCGTCTAAATAGCTTTGTAACTGCTGATCTGTTGCCGGCTCGTATAGCTTTTAGTCTTCCTTCCATTGTATGTACTACGTAGAATTCCGTCGGTCACAGCACCAAAATGTTGTGGAATGAAATAAAAGACGTCTTAATCGTATAGTGGTTTATTTGAGACTTGTTGTTATCTATAGAAACGTAAAGTATTATGACGTCACAACAAAGTTAACGTTACATGAACTCGCGGATAATCCATGACAGATATCATAGTTAAACATGTGATACTTTTCTTCTATCCAACAACTGTATTCCATGCTCCAACCATGATTTAACAATGTCTTATTGTTAGCTTACTATTTAAGAGAAAATGATTAAATGAAACAACCGTTACCGAAACATTCGTTACCAAACCTCTTAAAAAAGAACGATTTATGAGTTCAAACATCTTCTGCACACATACGTAGTCAAATATTTTGCGCCAGTATTCAAATTTTGACATCCGGGGTACGGTACTGCCTTTTTTATGATTTTTTTCTAAAGTCTAGACAGTGTTGGTGAGTTTGTTTTCTAGAATGCAATAACAATGAATCAAATGTAATGAATTAGTATGTAACTGTTAATATTTATATAACGACCGACAACAACTACACAACCAGTATCAATCTACACCTGAATGTCCTCTGTTAGTCTTGAAAGGTGTTGAAACGTTCGTTACCGAAGGTAACGAATGTTACAAAATTTTTAACAAATCATATATCAAACTAGAGCCGAGCTCGTTGCAGAGCAACGAATAGGTCTTCCGTTGGAGCAGTGACCTTGAGTCAAGGTCATGCCATATTCTAAGATGATAAATAATCTTTTAAGGGACTATCAACTTGCAATGCTTCGCCAGTAGAAAGACAATAAAATAATGTACACTTTCTATTTCGTGACCTTGAACTTGCCCAGATGACCTTGCGTCAAGCCATGACACACTCTGGTTATGACGCAAACCTATCTGTGTTACCGACTTGACAAGTTAACACATGTTCTTTCAGACCACACATCCAGTAAAAGCATCTTGTTCTTAGTGACGTTGAACTTGAGTCAAGGCCATGACACAGTCTGTATGATACCAACAATACCCATTCTGAGTGTTTCCAACTTGACAAGTTTACACATGTTTTTTTTCATTTCGTTTCCATATAGTTGTAATTTAATTATTACTTTTAACTCGCTGGCTTCAAATTTTATTGTATATATGTTTTATGTCCAATTTCGATATTGAAAAACGTCGGCATCTTTGAGTGCGTGTACAAGGTGCATTACGTTACCCTATCACATCATGTTTTATAACGCAGACCATACATGTATATATAGTCAGCGTTATAAAAAAAGGTTTAAAAAAAACATTTTATTCATCAAAAATCTCTGCTTAATTATCTTTGCTGATTTCTTACAGAACTAGAGTGTTCCCAGGAACGCATGTGTCGCTTGCTTTTAGCTTCATTAAAGATGTAACTAAGTCTAAAAGTTATCAGCTATTTATTTGCTAAGGCATTGAATATAGTTCATGCCAAAAAAAACAAAACAAAACAAAACAATCCAGGGATAGTAAGACTGCGATAGAATCTAACAATCAAATAGAAATGCAAATCCTTAACCCCTGAAAGCTAAAATGGATATTAATGAAATTTGAATAAATTTATTATAAATAATTATATATAAATTATTCAAGTACGTGATTTCAACAATCCTTCGAAAGAGGCTTCAGTCTCTCATATCAGCAATTGTCAGTCTACACCATCCATTCTGGAATACTGATCCCGTTGTATTTTCATAGTACTTAAATTTCAGTTTTTGTGGTTTCTTTATTTCATACAGTGTCAAAATACATTGTCATGAGATCATAAACATGTATAACTGTTAATTATTAAACCCTGCCTCTGTAATTTCAAAAGACATAAGTTAAATTTAACCCTCCGCAGTATATTTTACAAAATAGGTCAAAGGTCAAGGTCAAGTGAACTGTAACGCTGGTATTTTTCAAATGTTTTATGACAAACAGTGCACATTCTAAATAGCATAGACTTACCTCATAAATATCAAAAAGAAGTTGTATATCGGCATTATTGCTTATTTTGAAAAGTAGGTCAAAGGTCAAGTTCAAGGATATCTAGGTCGGAAGCCATGGAAAAATACAAAAGCCATAGTGTCAAGCTATATGTGCAAATTATCAAACCCATACCTCTTACATTTCTCGATATATAAGGTGTGACAGACGGACGGACAGCAAGACAGACGCCAGGTAAATTGATCGCTAAGTGCTGCTCTGCTTTGCAGGCGAGACAAAAATGTTTGTTTGATTGTCTGTTTGTTATTTAACGTCCCTTGAGCTGCCAGCATTTGCCAGTGGAGGGCTGCAAATTCAGACCTATACTCGACACTCAAGGCCATTGAGCAGTGGGGGATTTTTTTCATGCCGGCACCTACTGCTAAACGGGACCTCGGTTTATACGGCCTCATCCGAAGGACCATACTCCACGTTCTGTAGTGAAATTGTTTGTTTGTTTGTGTGTTAACGTCCCCGTCGAGATTTTTCACTCATATGGAAAAACCACCACTTGCCGGTGGAGGGCTGTAAATTCGACACTCAAGGCCATTGAGCAGTGAGGGATTTTTTTCATGCCGGCACCTACTGCTACACGGGACCTCGGTTTATACGGTCTCATCCGAAGGACCAGTCTCCACGTCCCGTAGTGGAATAGTTTGTTTGTTTGTGTGTTGTTTAACGTCCCTCTCGAGATTTTTCACTCATATGAAAACGCCACCACTTGCCGGTGGAGGGCTGCAAATTCAGACCTATACTCGACAGTCAAGGCCATTGAGCAGTGAGGGATCTCTTTCGTCCCAGCATCTACTGCTACACGGGACCTCGGTTTATACGGTCTCATGCAAAGGACCGGTCTCCACGTCCCGCAGAGGGAGTCGAACCCAAGACGTAAAGATTAACTCCTTACTCCGCGACTCTAGAGCAAACACTCAAACCACTGCGCCACGCGGGCGACGTGGTGGTATTCGAAACCACAACTACGAATCGTAGGGGTAGAAACATTTTGATAAATGTATTATCATTATGAAAATCATGTTCTGACTTAAGCCTGTAGAACGCAATTTCATTTTTTTCTCGGACGGGGCACAAACAAACAAATTTTTTTGATATCTAAGCAAAAAAAAAAAATAAATAAATAAATGAAAATAAAAACATAATAGTGGGGGGGGGGGGGGGGGGGGCACGATTCTTGTTACAAAGTGAAAAGTATACATTTATATGTAGTACAGCTATCCATCTCATATGCATAATCTATTTAATGAATCGTTTTATCCTAAAGGGAAAGTGAAATCTCAATCAAAATTTGTCACAAATACTGGACTCTCTGATTAATTATAATATACATGTAAGAACGGATCGTCAATTAGGACTGGAGGTTTGTTAAATTCACAGCATGCATCTTCAGCCTTAATTAAAACGTTGTTTCGAAATATTACACTGTATCTATAAAAGCGTAAAATTAGAATTGACCTAAAGAATATTTTACACCACAGGGGAAATGCTTCCGTGGCACCAGAAGTTTACAATTTTGATTGACAGATGTAGCGCCGTGCATGGATTTCATGTAACTATGTACAAATAAGAAATGAAGGGATCTAAAGAAAAAAGTTATTGTGATTGACATTGTAATTAAAACAGAGACAATTAACAGTAGTTTGGCTATGCTGGCCTTTCTGACATTTGAAGTAAAGTTTAAGAATAACTTATCATTGAAATGAAGCTGTAAAAGTGTATTATCAATTATTTTCATTTTCATCATTAGATGTGCTAATAAGTTTGTTATATTCAAGTCCATGTATATGTACTCCTTGTACATTTTTTTTTTGAACCGCGCGTGCAAGTGTAATTAAATTATAAATAGTTAACATACGTCTTAAATGCATGGCATTTACGCTACACAGTTCTGGACATTAGAAATAATTAAGCTTATAGTGTTATTTTATCGTATGCTAAAAAATATTTATTACATACATGTAAAACATGTATTTTAAAAAATTCAGCACAATATAGCCGTTCAAATACTTATACATACAAAATCAGATTACATATAATATGAAATATTTTATTGAATATTATGATCTCTTCTCTGTAAACAGGTGTGTTTTGAAGAGGATATTGAAGGCGAAAAGGGGCTCGAATAGCCGCCAGTTTTTTTTTCTTCGGAAAGCTGTACAGTTATCTTGGACGACATATCGCGTACAAGTACAGTGTACAAAACAGCAGTGAAAATAAAAATAATGAACTCAAAGTGTAATTCTCTTCTCTCAATTATTTTGTGAAACATAATTACCAACAAAGATATAAGTTTTTACCAGAGTGTATACAAAGCGACTTTTCAAGCGGTACATGAAAGCGTTTGACGCGTGACCAGGTACGTGTAATTGCTTTCAAAACATGCAAACTCAGACTACAGTATCAGGTAGCGCAGGTTGCTGGCCTGTCAATCAAATCAGCAGCTATTGTTTTATTTTTGTATGATTGTCGGGCAATATATGTTATCGATCTTAAGCTAGGTAGATTTTTTGGGCGTTAATGGAAAATTGGGTGTTTAATAAAAAGCACATGTACTTGTCATATGCTGGAGTTACAAAACTATAGTCGACAGAGTTTTTCACATAGCATGTTTAAAGTTGGTGTAATCATAAAGATAGCCATTTTAAAAAGAAAATAATGTAAAAGTGTTTAGCAATGCGTCTTATTGTTTTCAAAATATATCTCTTTTGAATTCTTTGTGTACAAACCTTGTGTGTCAAGTTAGAATTATCTGCAGAATTAACCACACGCAATGAATCTCCGAAATTAAACACATAATAACACATAATTGAGAAATAAATCGTTTATTAAATACATGTATGCAGTTTAAAGATTAGGATTCATGAAATCGGGGACGTTTATACGTCCTTAATAAAATGTTTTGGATTTAAATTAAATCAAATTAAGATAAGAATAAATGATTTAATTAAATGATCCGGTATGATTTAAAAAATAATTTTCCGTAAATCATTGTGTCAGCAAAATGAATATAGAACGACAATGTTTTGTGTATGAGCACTAATAGCTGCTTCCTCGGCTACATAATTAGGTTACATAATTGTAAACAAACACAAAACCCGGGTATATGTGAAACGCAGTTAAATGCAGTAAAAGACTGAATTATTTTTTGCTAACTTTTTTTTAAAATTTAATATAGTGTATGTTTCAACATTAAACGACGAAAAGATGTTTTGTTTACGAACGCAGGTCGCTGGTTCACACGCAATGGATCTCTTGTAATTTCGGCCACAATAATTTAATAAGTATATCACCAACATGACCAACATAGATAAGATGAAATAATTTGAAAGATCCGATTTGACTAAAAAAAAAACAATTATCCGTACATAGTTGAGTTTGCAAAATAGATTTAGAACGGCAATGCCTGTTTAGTGTATGGCCACTGATCACTGGATCTAGGTCACGCGTGATCGGGGGATGGCCGGTAAGGTAATTATAAACAAAAACAAACCCCGAGACGTATTGAAAATGTGTGACTCAATAATTTGGAATGAAACCACAGAACACGTAAAAACTTATTTTAAAGTAGTATTAGTATTTATTTTGGAAGGTTTATCATTTATAGCAAGTTTATTTCAGTTATGCGCATAAAGATTTCACCTTCACTTGTCTAATGAAACTAGTAACCTGTATATGGGTCAAGCTTCTAGCTCATTTATTAAAAAAGACTCGAACAAAATAACAAGTTCACGAGATCAATAATATGTTAAAGAACAACTTTTTTAGCGACAGCTATATCGAAATATTTACCGTTTTTGAGTTATAAAACGAAAACTTTCAAGGACCCTAGATCCCTAATCTAAGGGACCAGCCCCTTTTTGGAGGTGCCAAATGAAAAACCTTAAAATTGTGCACAACTTTTATTCAACATGTCTTAACAAAATATTTTTAGTTTAAAAGATACAAAGGGAAATATGTGTAAATTTTCACGCTTTTAGGCATTCTAATTTTTTACCCCTATCTAGCGCCATTTTGAACACAGAAATCAAAAAACAAAAATAGATGTGCACAACTTCAATGCTTCTATTATTTAAATTCGGTAGAATTTCTACTCCAGCTTTTGTAGTCTCGGAGCCTTTATCCGGAAATGAAGAGTCCTAAATTTTCATTTAAAGGGAGATAACTCAAAAGCGGAAGTGGATTTTTGACATGTTTGACAGCATTCTGATAGAGTTTTGTAACGTCTATGAACCCTGTAAATTTGAGCAAAATCCGTTGAGAAATGAGCGAGATATGAGGCCTCAAAGTTGGCGTCTAGAAAGGAGAAGAAAAAAAAAAAAGAATAATAATCTTAACCATCAGAATCAGTAGAAGGTCTTCCGTTGTGACGGAAGACCTTAAATAGCAACAATATTTACAGAATTTCTTTCATGACTAATTGTTCGAATGTAAACTTTATTGATTGATTTGTATCATTTTAAGCTTAAGTTGCATAAATTTTAATATAAACTGATTCTAGAGACGCATTATTGAACACACATGTTAATTCTGAAGAAAAACATTAATTGAAATTATTTTGAAAGACATTTTTAGATTGAATCATATGATATTGATTAAACAAAGGCTTGAGTTTCTATTCTGAATCTACATCAGGGTTTTTTGTTTCTCTCTTATAATTTTGATACTGTTAAACTCACATTTTATGTTAAGTAACGTACGTTTCAGCATTTTATTTTAGTTGAACTATGGCATTGACCCAAGCAGAAATACGAAGGAAGTTTCCATTGATGGTTAAATGATTTCAAGCTAAAAGTCATCAGAAAAATTGTTATTTACATTATTTTAGGTTCTGTTAAAACGTCTATACAGACAATTTTACGTATATCTCTTATCCGTTTGTACATATAGTACAGTTCAAGGAAAATATGACACGATGATATAGATGATGCAGTTCAAATTATGATTTCTTTTGACATTTTCAATACCATGGCACAAGCAGAGCAGAAATTACATCTCATGAATTGGTCCATTTTGTTGGAATTAATCTTAAAAACAGTAAATATTACTTCTTATGAAACATTCGTTACATACGGACGTTGTTGCATTTGAAAGTGTAAATAAGAACAAGATCGCAATTCATGAACAACATTTTATTTAACGTTTTTATAATCGCCATTTTCACAGTATTTGTGCTAATTGTGTTGCACTTGGACCAAAAAATAAAAAGTCAAACAGCACATTATTGACATGTTTTCTAGAAAGTACAATACCTATGCAAATGAGTCCCAAATTTTTTTTATATAAGCATTCTTACGAAAAAAGTTATGCAAAGTCAAATTTTGGGCGAGACCTTGTGTTGCGGACACTACATTACACCTGTTATGTCTAAAATAAAATATTAAAGATATTTATTTATTCCAAACTTCTTGCAGGTTTTGATTATGTACCTAATTGCAGTGAAATAAAAGAAAAATCTAATGGTTCTCTTTGAAAACAAAAATTTTATTCACATTAATGACTTGCTAATTTTTTTGCCTAATTTATCTCCTTTCTTTAAGTTTATCTACTTTTACAATCACACATAAGACCTATATAATTATCATGTGAAAATTAAATTGAATACTTCTAAATTTCAAATACATTTGTCATAACACCCTGCATATCTTCGTTTGTATCTTGTCTAGCTTTGAAAATGCATAGCATTTTTGTTGCGGACACTACAAGTAACCATAAGAATAATCTTTTGTCATTTTTATAAAAATAATTGTTGATAAATGTTCATTTCTAGGCTGAATTATATACCACCAGATCAACTCTTGAAAATGTATCGTATAAAAAGATGCAGAATGTGGTTTATTGAGATGAAAATAACCACATAACAAGGACCATTAATTATTTCTTGATGTATAATTGTTTTGCAGTTTTAAAAAATGTCTATGATTTTACTTATTTTAAAACAATTAAAGAAGTTATAACAAATAGTTTTATAGATAAATTCAATGAATTAAAGAATTTACTGAGGCATCCATAATTTTTTTTCAGTATTGAAATTGTTGCGGACACTACAATATATTGAATATTGCTATATGACACCATATTTGGTTTTAATGGAGTAAACTGAAAATCTTAATCTCTAACTAGTTCTATATGTACAGTAAATGGTGTTATATTATAGGGAAATAAAAAAAGCTAGTCAAAAATGGCTATCCGGCCTGGAAAATAAAACCCATATATATACCAGTAAGTTTGAAGTGTTATCTTGTACAAAAATCACCATTTGTTATCTTAATCCAGTTAACTAATTGTATTATCAAAGGAGCAAAATATCAGAGAAGTGTTTTACATTTCAAAAATATTTAATGAAATAAAAAGTGAAAATAATAAATGAATGTGGTATATAGTTATTACTGTAGTGTCCGCAACACAACTATATTAGTTAGAACTAGACTTATTAATTAACAATTAACATCTTGATATATTCTTTAGTTTCCACTTATTCAGTTTTAAATACCACATGAAAATTAACTTTCAGTATATAACATAAGACTCACAATTGAAATATTTTGAATATTATGTATAAACAAATCGTTATGGGTGTTATTCAAAGTATGAAGTTATAGTTCCACTAAGTTATGTAACCTTACATATTTGTATTGAATATTTGGACAATTATAGTGATGATCAATTGAAGTCATGTTACATTTCTTTGGAGAAACTGTGAATTTAAAAAGCTGTTGCGGACTCTACAGCGTTGCGGACTCTACAAAACACAATATATTTGTCAGAATTCCAAGCAACACTGAGCTAAAGTCTGATATTTTTTGGTAGATAGATTAGTAGCTGTACTGGCCTCTTACACGTAAAATAAAAGAAATATAATTCATAATGCATTCCAGAATAAGCACATGTTGCGGACACTACAGAATTTTGGGACATTTTTATGCCAGTAAGAAGAAAATGTGTCATTTTCTAAAGTTTCGAAGAATCCACTCAAACTTTTCTTTATTGTTTCATTTATCATTTAACTCTAATTTTAAAATGAACCTAAAGAAAGGGTAATGCATTAACATATATTTTTTTAAACTGCAAGTTCAAACAGTAGAATTTTATTAAATTTCATAACGTATCTGCATTTTCACATATTTAAACATTATTTCGCTAATATTTTGTTGATTTACATACAGTAAATTGCATATAAAAGAGGGATAATTTCACAATAATTTGACATCTATAACTAAGAGTTTCTATTGTAAATCTCCTAAAACAAAAACTGGAAAACAAAGCCATTTTTCAGCTGCAACAGCATAACGCAAAATATACCCCATATTTTAGGTAGTAAATCTTTATTATTTTTATTGTCTAGAACATGGGAGTGTTATATATCATTTAACTTGTTAGGGGTACCATTTTGTCATAATTTGGTCATAATTGTTAAGGGTTTAATCATATATTTTGATGCAGAGTGCATTATAACATAAGTGAGTATGAAAAAACACAAATACTGTGAAAATGGCGAATGGATCCTCTATTCATTTAGAACCCCCATTTGTGCTGGGCAGTTTTGATTTTTCTTGAGGCATATTTGAAATATAAAATTTTAGAGATATGTCAAATTCATTTGAAGAAAAAAATATAATACGACAATCTGACTGCATCAATTCATAAAATACATTATGACAGTTGACCTTTTTTGTCTTATCACAAAAGTAAGTAGACCGATTTGCTTTTGACATTGAGGATTTATTACAATCTATATTATTTCATCCTAAAATCTTAAAGGAAAACTATAAATAAATATAATACGTAACGCTTGTTTCTCAGCAAATAATGATCAACAATAAACCTTTATTTCAAATTGACGTAATTTCTTAACCAATGAACTTAACTTGAAAAATCTTTGGGAATACAAACTTGATATGTTGATCTATCTGAAAATGTTATTAGCAGATGGATAATCAAAAGTCGATTTTTGAAGAAAAAATATCTTGAATTGCACCAATTTATTGAGTTTGGGTGTTAAGCATTGCTTAATGGGCCCTTTTCAGTGCCGTTTTACTTTAGAATATATTACCAAATTGTTCTCTTTTGGTAATAATTAAACACAAGTGGGATATTTCTAATTAAAATCACGTTAAAACATCTCCTAAATCAGCAAGGATTTGAAACAAATGAAGATTTTTAAATGCCTTAAGATACCCCAAATCTGGAAAAGTCGTACTGAAACTATTTTGAGTTTCGTTTATTTAAATCAAGGGGAGGAGACATTTAAATTGACACTTGAACAATCTGATGGTGGATCATTGACGGGCACGTTTGCTGATTCGATTGAAACTTCTTGCCTGAGAAAAAAATCAAATGAAGTTGTATAGATACCTGTAGCCATAGTGATCAAACTAAGAAATTTGCACGCTTGCATTTAAAATAATACAATAAGTACTTTAAATTTTAAAATGAAAAAAGTGTATTTAGGTGGCTTTCAATACCGGTACCATTGTCTTGCATGAATGTTAAAAATGTTTGACGCTTTTATGTATTTTGACATTTTAACGACATTAAACTCTCCTAACCCTCCCGTGCTCCTAAAACCAAATACATACAAACATCTCTATGCGACACAACTTCGATATAATGATACAAAACATGGCTATCTTTTACAGTGAGCACCTTTGAGGAATGTTTACCTTGGTACAACTCACGTAACTACCGGTATTTTAAATAAGTTCTTCCACAGGTGGGTTCAACATAGGTCATACAGGTAAATAGCTCTCGCTCGCTATAGGAAAAACATTGATTTTTTCATACATTTTTAATATTTTAAGTACAAGCCTAATCTTGTACAAATTTCCTACTTTCGCACAAGTTTTATAAATGTATAATGCGTTTTTTGTCATTCGCACAAGTTTGTACAACGTTAGGCAACGTACAGTAAACAAAAGCTTTGAAATGAATGACCGTCCTTGATTTACTATATAGACAATCACAAATGTCGGCTGACCCCAACCACATTGTATGGCTTTGCTCTATGTATATTCATGAATTTCAGCGATAAAATTTGTTGAATCTTATGGTTTAGATATCAATTAATGATCTGAGATGAAAAATTATGCTTAATTTAATTCTTCATTTTTTCACATTTTACCGGGGCCCATAAGTGCACTCGTTCTTTAAGTGTCCCTTCAGGGCTTTTGTACTAGATAGAAAGTTTAAAAGTAAACTTAATCAAAAAAAGCTCATTTGATTCTTAAGCTAAGGTAAAAGGAAACAGAACAAACATTTACAGTATCAAGTTACCTACCACAGATTCCACAATATATGCACAGCTTCTGTGAAAATGGAAGACTTAAAGTCCTTGTGTTTCTTTCCTGTAGACTTTTCTGGGGTCCAGTTAGAATCATACTGTGCAAAAAATAAAATAAAAGTGATATTACATGTATAAAGTTCAATAGATAAACTTTTAAGACAGATTGAGAAATTATACCTGGTCATTGTTTTTCCTCCTGACATTTTGGAATGAAACTCACAAAACCGTGTGAAATATATTTTTTTGATTAATACAATTCTTTTGTTTTCACCAATATGTACAATTAATTATAAAAAATTTGATTAAAATATCATTGAACATTTTCTTAAAAAATTTAAGAATATGGGGAATGGGCATAGGCACTTTGTTTCTGCAATAAATTTTTACCCTAAAGTATCAATAAAACAAGGTATCCAACTCTGAATTACATGGATTTTACCTCCATACACAGTCCTCCCCCTACTTTTCATCCTGAACAGATGAATGATGATTTCGAGCAGGATAATTTTAATGAATTTAATTAATGGTCAGCACTAGTCTATTTAAATTTGATTTTAAAATGCTTATAATCCTCAACATGAAAATTTGCATATCAGTTACCAAAAAGTGCTCAGAGTCCAAAGTGAAATATCTTCGGTAAACAAATCGGACAATTGGCTAGCGAAGATGAAAGTGATATAAAATGCCCAGATACATAATCCCTGTATTTCTAGATGCAGTTGCAAACTTTTTCTGCCATGCTTGTAGGCCTTAAAGGGTATCTCATTTCACATTTTTGGTAATATTTCTTTTGGAAATGAAAGAAAACAATTTTCATTATAATGATGATTTTCAAATTTGTTGGTTAATGCAACACAGCCTTTTAGTTTACCTGTTTAAAAAGAATCAGGAGAGGAGTGAGCACGTCCTTCTTGACCATTTCTTGACAAACTGTTTCACCACCGTCTACACTTAGATTTCTACAGAAAAAAAAAAAACATCAGAATACACATAAAGCTCACAACTCAACTATCACACAATTACAGTTCTTCATCTAGACACAAAAGTCATTACCTCAGTGCCCCAAGGGCTTTGACTTGAATCTCTGGGTTTTTATCTAAAATCACTGGGGCCAGAATTTTCACAACATTGTGTTGGAGGAGAATTTTTACAGCACTTGGCTGGGATACAAGATTGGCTAAAGTTGTACAACTACATTCCCTCTCTTCTTCTGATGGACCATTCAGCTGTATAAATATTATAGCTGGTTCAATTCTAAGTAGATTGTTGATAGCACATACTTAGTGCAGTATATTTTTTAAAATAGCATTAAATTAAATACACTAAAAAGCCTTGTACCTTCATTCGTATCATGTATCCTGTAAAGAATAATGATGTGGGTACTGTATACATGTATATTAATTAGAGTACCATCCAGACATTTTGACCATATTAAAGTTAATTTATGTGTTTTATGTTTATGTGTTGTACCACTGTATGTGTTGACAGAACTTATTTTTGAGTATTTGTCATGCATGTCTATATTTTGTGTTGAATTTCATTTGTATTCTCCAATGCATGAAATTGTATTTGTGTAAATGTTCAAAATGAAATCACGTAAGATTATTTGCTTCTGACAGAATTATTTAATATCAAATAATGATTATGATAATTATTAAGATTTTCTTTTATTTTTAATTAAATGACTAAATTAACAAAGGAATTATTTTTATGATAAATTGAACTGTGATAAAGAAGTGGTAATTATTTTTACATCAACTTTATTCAATGAGAATATAAACTATAAAGTATGAGACTTATTATAATAATGACATATTGTATTTGTGTTAAATTTATATTTTTATCTGGCTAAAAATTTTTATTGCTATTACAGGGTCTACATACATACATACATATTTTATTCAATAAATATAAGAACCAAGGATGTTGTTTTTCTTGAATGAACCCTTTTACATCACCCCCCCCCCCCCCAATTAATTAAAAGAACATATTATATAGCTGTATATCTATGATAAGTAAACTTGTTATTCATAATCCTCTGTATCTGGTTGATAACAAACACCAGAAACCCAATATCCAATGAATTTAATGTATGATTATTATGATAATATCCCATAATTCCCAGAAATATTGTAAATATTCCCAATTCTTATTGCCCTGGCCCCAGTCCAAAAAAGTGGTGTGAGAGCCCTGAATTGTCACAGTAACCAAATCTACTGGTTATTGCTTGACTTGACTAAGGCCAGGGAGTAGGGTGCACTACTCATGCCAGGTGAACCCCCTACCCTCCCAGAGCAGGGGTCACACATGAATCAGTGCAAAACATCCCAATACCAATTTAGTTATTTACACTTATATTACATAGTGAGACTCCAGGTTACTGTAGATTCCTTTAATATATGCAAGGAATAAATTATCATGTAATTACGCGAGAAGCACCACTCGCAAAATAAAATTACTCGCTTTTATTTTTATGGTGCTTTAATATTTTTAAAAATCTCTTGATAAATCACCCATTCGCGGATTATTGTTCTGGCGATTTGACGCCCTTTGGCCATTTCACGATATTAAGTACTTGTGTAAAATAAGGAATCTACAGTATGGTTGTGATCAATATTTTGCTTAGGGTACAACTTGTCTTCTGTACTCGCAAACCCAAAGTCAACTCATAACCAAAGTACTGATTATGACTGAACTTCTGCTTGCTGGAAATGTGTTCGATTTGACTTCTTTATGAGTTGACTACAAACAGAACCAGCTGCAATAGGGAACTTCAGATTTTCAAGCAGGGTTGTGATTTCAGACGTTACATGAATTTCCGCGAGAAACGGCGAGTGTTTAAAGTCATGAGAATCTCAATTTAAGAAAGAGAGAAAAAAAGACACACAGAGTCCATGCATCTAGGAGTTTTCACCTTTTCTAGTAGAGAATGAATCGAGTCACTGTTTGGAGATTCTGTACTCTGGTCCATTTCATTCTCTGCATCTTTAACACTCATCAAACCCGTTGGTTTTGGTCTCGCTATTTTGAATTTTTTATTCTTCGTTTTCCCCATAGTTAATTCATTTTTACATCACTAATTAAACTTCAAAACCAAAACTGCAGCGGGCAGCCATGTGGACGTTTGTTTTTCTTTGTCACTTCCGGTGAAAGTGAAGTCAGCCGCCAGTCCGTATTATAAATTTAGATTTTTAAGGAAAGCTTTGGGATTCACTTCAAGAATATATTTGCTATTTTTTAAATTGTCTGTGGATTACCAATTTATCACATTAAAGCCAAATGGAAACAATGCCAATGTAACCCTACGAAACTAAACTTTAGACATCTGTTCTATGCCAAGGGCATAGGATAGAGAGCTCCTGAAAATGCCTGGATATGGTTTACAGGGGTTTCCTCCAGAATTTAAGAAAAAATATCGGCGACAAATATTAGAAGAACCCACAGAATGGGACAAAGTTGGGAAAATGCATTTGTTCTTTGGTGACATTAGAACTAATACAACCAAAAAAATGTACATTCTTGGCAAAGCCGGATTTATATATGGTAAAGAAGTTTAAAGTTGATTATATTTTAGAACTAACTATCTAGTTTTTTTAATATAATAAATATGTATTAAATTGAAGTAAGAGGTTATGTGCATAAACACGAAGCTGTTTTGGGATGATATGCCTATACAATGACTAACATGACCAGCTGCAGCAATATTTACACACTTGTTCATCTGATTGAGAAATTTTGGACAGACAAACCAGAGAGCTACAGATGATGAGCCAAGCATTGTAAAAACCTTTGATTTATGGCCAAGTTATTTTGTCGATCAACGCTTATGTCATTTCTGGTATTATATATAATATTATATGGCATTGTGTTCCCTCGCTTAAACTTTTGGTATATCCTGGAAGCAATAATTGCATGCAAGTCAATGTTCATTATAAGTTGCCAAGCCAAAAAGAGCAAATGATTTTATCAGACAATTCAAATCTATAACTAGTTCCTGTTTCTTTAAGCAAGATTTGTATTTCCCGTGATGACTGAGTGAAAGTAAATTAAAATATAGAGTTGCAAAAAAGTATAAAAGAAATGCTGATTCCCATTTTTATGTCCCCGCCATAAAATGACCGGGGTATATAAGTGTTACCATGTTTCGTCTTGCTGTCATTCCGTCATCATTCACTTTCTGTTCATTATCTCTGTAACAGTTGCACACAGTCAGCTCAAATTTGACATATGGAAATGCCATAGAAATCTGCAGGTCAAGTTTAAATTTGGTGATGGTCAAATGATTTTTGACAGAGTTATCCCAAGTGGCTTCTAAAATGGCTATACCCATGGATATTGTAGAAAAGCAGTTAACGTTACTGTAGATTTTTGAGTGAAAGTGATAGGCAGGAGAAGGTGTAAAAAGGTAGTCATGCATTTTTCCCATTTAACTTAATGATTTAAGAAGACAACAGTGATTTCTGTTCATTAGTACTTTGTTGTCTTTGAACTACAAGTTTTTTGAATTCCTGGTATAAATAAATTGTTGAAAATGAAAAAGAAAAACTCAATGTTTAAACATTTATACAATGCAGTTTTCTCAATGCATGTCCATAAAACATTTATAAATGTATTACATGTATAAAGGATCCTTAAAGTGTCTTACTTGCAACCTAAACATTTTTTCCATTTTCTATGAAAAATTATGGCCTACCTAAAAAAATGGAAGAAAGAAGAAATCGTGTTAAATAATGAAGAGTTCATGTTGGGTTTTCAATGATGAAATCATATTTAAAAAGAGACACTTTAAAGATCCATCAAATAAAATTATGGAGATAATTAAGATATATTTCTAATGGGAATTGTGTATTGAATATGCACACAGTCATTAAGCAATTCTGAATATTACTGAGTGGTATGAAAAAGTCTTAAAAAATTACAGTTTTTTCTATTCACAGGGGTGTATTTCTCAGTGGCAGACTGCTACCTGTTACCCCATCCCAAAAATCCTGGATCTCGTACTGCACGCTATTTTGCACAACTGTTGGCAAGAAATGTACCTTTGTCAAGTAAGTTCAGTGATATTCTATATACTTAAGGCTGATAATGCAAAGTAATTATATAAGAACACACACATTTAATAGGGCCTTTCTGAACACATCACTGGGTTTTGAGAAATTAAGCTTGGCATGAAGTAATTTTTCACTGAATTATGGTACAAAATCTTAACTAAATTTATTTGAAATATATTACATACATGTACATTTTTTTTTTCAGTGTTTTCTACATTATTCTTTGGAGCTTCATGGTATGCCTGGAATACATACTTTGACAGAGATAATTTATATGGGGTGTTTTTTGCTGCCAATGCCACCTGGGCTGTAGTAAAAGGCCCCATCTGTAAGTAGCTAAAACTGATTTTTTTCAAAAGTAGGTCAAACTCCAATGTCATAAGTAACTAAAATTAAAGTATTTCAAATGTAGGTCAAACTTCAAGGTCAAGGTCAGGAGTTAAAAAATGTTGGTATCTAAAGAAAGGTCACAAGTGAAATATGAGAAACCCTTGTACCAACCATTCAAAAGTTATAGTCCAGGTAAAAAAAATTTTCAAAAGTAGGTCGAAATCCAAGGTCAGGAGGTGAAAAATGTTGGTACTCAGGGAAAGGTCTTGTTTCAAGGAATATATGTGTGAAATATGAAAGCCCTAGCACTAATCATTCAAAAGTTATGACCAAGGTTGAAGTTGTTGTGGACAAATAGACAGAGGAAAGGACCAAAAACTATATGCATCCGAATCTGTGATTACAGGGGCATGAAAACAAATTATTGATTTTCGAATCTGTGATAAAAGGGGCATGACAACAAATTATTTACTTTAGACAATATGAATAAATCAGATTCCAATTTAATTCTTGTATACATATTTACAGATAAAATTGATCATCCTAAATTGTGATATCTCCAGGGTTGCAAATAATATAAATATAAACATTTAAACTTGATGGGCTATATTGACCCCCAACTTTACAAGTTTTACTAGCCTAAATTAGTATTTGGGACCCACATTTAAAAATTAAAAGTCAAAAACAATTACATAGAAGAACAAACTCTTTTTCATATGTTGTTTTACTTAGTCAAATTTATTTCACCTATCAGAATCCAGTGCTGTGGTTTCATCAGTATTCGTGAGCATCACTTTTTGTGGATTTAGTGAAGTGCACACAGTTTTGAGAATACATTTTGAGGATACACAGTTTGTGGAAAATGGTCATCAGTCATACCAATAAATTTTTGTTTTGGTCAATTTTTTTTTTTTTTTTACATCAGAGTTATTACTTATTTTGGTATGCTTCAGCTGGAACTTCACACCTTTACATTGGCACAAGTAGTAAATCTTTAAAACAATATCAGTGATTGGGAAGGGCTTGCGCCATGCACCATAGTCGCATTGAAGTGAAAATTGGCGTATTAAATCAACCATTTGTGGCACCAAGGTGCGCATTCAAATTTTAGCGATATTAGTTGGAAATATATTGCATACAACTTTCTTGCTTGTTTTACTTTCATTTTAAATGCAGTCATTTTAATACAATAAATCTCATTGGTTAAAACCCAACAAAAACTGTTTCCTGTTACATGAAGTGCTTTATAAAGTTTATTTAGGACATCAAAGGTACATTATCTCACTCATTTCCCATTTTTAATTGAGATTTTGACGTTATTGATCCAAAATATGAGAAAATTATATTGTTTGCGGGTTCCATTAAATGTGAAACACTCCATACGTGAAAAATAAGATTTGGTTAATAAAGAAACATGTTTCCTATCCTATTTCACATTTTGTTTGTCATTTTGTTTTTTCTTGAAATGGCCCATCAGAATATATATAGATGGCCCATTCATTTTCAAAATGGCCCATTAAAAACTTTGACAGTTGCACCATAGTCCCATTGACCTTTATGGCCTAGCTTCCCAATGACTGCAATATACAAGTGAATATACTCTTATATATTTCACTTAAGGACCCTATATACACCAATGAAAAATGTTTTTCAGGCTCTGAGAAAATTATATCATATAAAGATATAAATATGGAGTTCATCTATTTAATTTTCAACATAGGGTACCTGCCATTTATCTCCAGGAAAAATATTCAAAGACGATGAATTGTTGGTGAACTGAAATCACTGTTGCTTACTTAAATGGCAAAAATACATGCAAATAAGGCGTTCATTTAATTCAACTAGACCAAATGAAATGTTCAGAATGTTTGAATTGATTACAAATTGAATAACAAATTTAGATTTCAATTTATTCCATTTTAGATCTAAGGGCAGATCACTCTAACTGCATAAAAATAGCATGGAATTGGAACTCTTTAGTGTGCAGTGTATAGAGGGTTCTTAAATCTAATTTATTTGTATTGAAAAAATTTGGAACCTTTGAATTCCATATTGCCACTTCATCTGAGCCCAATAGAAATAAATAGTAAATATGTAGTTAAAACACATGTATAAAGTGAATTCTCCGGGATATTTAATAGAATTTGAAGTTTTTTTTAATACATTAGAAAGACATGAGAGAAACCATTTTCATGAATGATACACACAACATGTTGTTACTGGACTTGATTGTGACACCGACTCACCCTTTTACTTGTATATCTCCAAATATTGACCAATATTTTTTTTAACTCACCTGAACAAAGTTGAGGGGAGCTTATGTAATATCCTAGGCGCTGGTGTCAACGTCCCAGGTTAAAGTTTTTGGAGTAGATTTCTTTTTAAGTACTTCTATGCCCTACATTAATCAGAGATGCATGGAAGTTTCATTGTACCAGTCAAGGTTTCAGATGCTGTAATTTCAGCTAAAGAATGACCAGGTTAATGTTTTGGGAGCAGGTTAAAGTTTTTGGAGCATGTTGAAGTTTATGGTGCAGGTTTCATTTCCAAGTAACTATAAGCCCTATATTGACCAAACTTGCACGGATGATACATCTAAGGGTACACATTTCCAGGCTTGCTTTGGATGCTGGATCTGACCTATATTTTCCAGATGAGTGAGTAGATTAAAGTTTTTGGAGCAATTTCTTTCTTAAGTGACTATAAGTGCTATGTTAACTAACTTTGCACTGAAGATACATTTATTGACAGGCCTGTAGCAACCTTTTCCAAAAAGGGGGGGGGCAACTTTGGAAAAAAATCTGAAAAGCAAAAAAAAAAAAACCAATTACCTCTCCCAGTCCTTTATACAACAACAAAAAGTGGGGGGGGGGGGGGCATCTTAAGGAAAATTTACTATAGCAGAATACTATACCCCTTTCCTCACATTCTATGAGCCTGATTGATGCACAATACTAGAGTTGCTTCAGATGCTGAATTTGACATATATTTTCCAGAAAAGTGACCAGGTGAAAGTTTTTGGAGCAGGTTCATTCCAAGCAACTGTAAGACCTACCTGGAATAAACTTGCATGGATGATGCATCTAGGGATGAACCTATCAGACTTGCTTTAGATGTGGATCTGACCTACATTTTCCTTATGAATGACCATAAGAAAATTTTTAGAGCAGGTCCATTCCCAAGTAACTTTAAGACCTACCTGAATCAAACTTGCATGGATGATGCATCTAGAGATGCACAACACTACTAGATATTTAGTTTAGCGTGGGATTTTGTGTTACTTAAAGACAACATTCGTTGAGGTGAGCTCTGTAATCTCCAACTACCCATGTTTCAGACCATTTCATTTCAAATCAAATATATATATTAAGTTCAAATATTTCTTGCTACTTAAAAGTTTTTTTTCGAAAAAACTAAGTATGTGATGGTAGCATGGAGTAAATGAATATTGTACCAGTCTGTAAATGGCAAAACCTGACATTGACACATACACACACACAAATTAAATTTTTTTAATGACTACTCAACTATTCTTTGAGTAAAACAGCCTACTATTCCACTAAGCTGTCCTAGAAAATTGACATCCATACTACGAGGTAAATACTTTGAAAATCATCCAGAAATTTAATCTTAAGGCACTTGAATCTTCTTTTGAATTTGTTTTTAACCTGTATGATCTATAACTTCTGAACTAAATAACATAAAAAAATGAAGTCCATACTTCTAGGTAAGTACTTTGAAAATGATCCAGAAAGAACTATGTACGGTACATGCATATTTTCACCCCCACAAAATTCATATATTGATAATTTCTTGAAATGTGCTGAAATATATATATTGTAATAGAAATCTAAATTAACAAAAAATATTATAGTTTCAAAGTAGGTTATTGGCAATTTTTAGCTCACCTCAATGAAGTTGGGGGAGCTGATGTAATACCGTCGGCGTCCCAGGTTAAGGTTTTTGGAGCAGTTTTCTTTTCAAGTACTTCTATGGCCTATATCAGTCAGAGATGCATGGAGGATGCTTCTAGTGTGTTTCATTGTACCAGTCAAGGTTTCAGATGCTGCAATTTCAGCTAAAGAATGCCCAGGTTAATGTTTTGGGAGCAGGTTAAAGTTTTTGGAGCAAGTCTCATTTCCAAGTAACTATAAGCCCTATATTGACCAAACTTGCATGGATAATACATCTAAGGATGCACACTACTGGATTTGCTTCGGATGCTGTATCTGCCCTACATTTTCTGGATGAGTAACCAGGTTAAAGTTTTTGGAGCAGATGTCATTTCCAAGTAATTATAAGCCCTATATTGACCAAACTTGCATGGATGATACATCTAAGGATGCACACTACTGGACTTGCTTGAGATGCTGGATCTGACCTACATTTTCCGGATGAGTAACCAGGTTAAAGTTTTGGAGCAGATGTCATTTCCAAGTAACTATAAGCCCTGTATTGACTAAACTTGCATGGATGATGCATCTAAGGATGCACTACTGGACTTGCTTCGGCTGCTGGATCTGACCTACATTTTCCGGATGAGTAACCAGGTTAAAGGTTTTGGAGCAGATGTCATTTCCAAGTAACTATAAGGCCTATCTGAACCAAACTTGCATGGATGATGCATCAAGGGACGAACAATCTCAAACTTGCTTCGGATGCTGGATTTGACTTACATTTTCTGGATGAGTGACAAGTGTTAAGTTTTCAGATAAGTCTATTCCCAAGTAACTGCAAGCCCTATCAGACCAAAATTGCATAAATGTTGCATCTAGGGATGCACACTCCTAGATTATTAGTTAGTGTGGGACTTTGCCTTACTTAAAGACAACATTCGTTGAGGTGAGCCCTGTAATCTCTGATTACCTATGTTTGTTTCTATGACGTCACAAACTATTCAGATTTTGTGTTATTTTTCGGAAAGAGGAAAAAAATGGACAAAATTTGTTCAATGTTTACTATAAAATTTAAAGTGCGCAGACCTGCTCCAGAACAATATTTATTATATTTACATATTTCATTGATATTATCATTCTACACATTATATCAAAATATTGAGTTGGAGCAGACCAGAGCTCGGTAACTTTTACTCAAAATATAGACATAATATATACCTTTTTCTGTATAAATCATGGAAATTTTTGAATTTACTCCATTTTCCTTATGTCTTATCTAACATATGGTGTCAAGGCTTATGAAAATATTCAGTGCTTTGAAGTCTGCAGATATCCCCCTGTTTTAGAATGTAATTATATATTTCTTCGTCAGAGTTTCATTTTGGGGGCAAATATTTATCATTACCGAATATAGTCCTTTAGTCTTAAGGTACTTGAATCTTGTTTTGAATTTGTTTTGAATCTGTATGTCAGATGTATAATTTCTGAACTAAATAAGATTCTAGATAAGAATCTTAGATGGTTACCTTGCCTGACTCACTTCCCAAAGCTTCACTCTGATCATGTGAAGGTTGTCAGCTATTCACTTAGCAAAAGTCTTCAAACTACAAAAGTCTTCAAACTACATAGGATGGGACGTTAAATGGTGCCCCTTGTCAAGGATAACAACCCCCTTGGCACGTAAAAGATCGTTTCTCTGGTTTATGAAAAAGAGTAGGCTCACTGGGGGCCGCCAGAGAAACCCAAAATATCTTTCAATCCTGAACATAACTTTTCACCGCTGAAATATGGCTGAAATATTGCAGACTCGGCGTTAAACAAAATCAATCAATCAATCAAACTACATATACAAACATATTAAAATTGACATACCATATTGTACTTATTTTCTGCAAACTGCTGTTTGTGGAAAGAAAAATATCATATTTTGTCTCTCCATTATCCAAATAATCTTTTTATTTTACAGTGAAGAAATACAAAAAGATGCACATCTTTTGGCCAATGGCTTTTTTAATGGGACTCATTCACGTCAGTGGTTATGAGAAAACTGTCCCAACTTGGCCATCAGGTACAGCCGTGCAGTTTTGCAATCCAAGGCATTACGAACAAGATCTCTTTGGAAATAAGATAAGACCAATGCCCGGAGTTTCCTATGATATTGACTGAAATGGATATGATTTTATCAAAGATGACAATACTATGAACTTTCAAGTACATTTTTTTCTGGTGTTTTCTCATTTGAATGTACATATAATTTTAGAGATTGAGAAATTAAATGAGTAACACATTAAATTTAATTATCTTACTGACTTATCATCTTGTTTGGGGGTCATTTCATAGGGTTGTATGTACATGTTTAAGAATGACAATCTTTTTTTTTCATGCTGCATTCTTCTCATGGTAGCTTACATTTAATATTGGATGTTCATTATGAATGGATCTACTGTACACAGGTTAAATTCTGTCCCCACTTTATTTTTGCACCATTGGTCCTTGTTCCAAGTGGGTAAATTTAAATGGAGCAAATTCAAACTAGAAATATGTCCATAGGACATGAATGCCCCGCAAAGTGAATATTAGTAATGCAACAGTAAAATTTGTATTAGTGTATGAAGTTTGATGAGAATGTCTTGAATAGTTTCTTTAAAATTGAAATTCTATAATTTCAGGTATAGATGATGAATTCTCATAAAATTATGTGTAAGTGCATAAGCTAACATAAAATATCATAAATGGTTTCTTTAAAACTAAGCAAAATGTAAATTAAAGAAAAGTGAGATCAAGGTCACAGGAAAGTGCAAGGTCAAATGTTTTTGATACAGTTGAATAGTTCTCACTGTAGGTATCAGCATATGAAGTTTTTTAAAAATATCTTGAATGGTTTATTTAAGGAAGCCGACTGGGGTTTTATTGTGTGAAAACTACTATAGAGAAATTCTTTAATTTTATACCATATATACCTTACATTGACTTCAGTATACATGCCAAGGTTAGTGAAAATCTACCATCAAGTTATTTTTTAGGGACCATCTCAAAATACAGGTACATTTACTATAGGATTTTATAGGAAAATACAATTTTTTCGCACTTCAGAGCAAATTTTGCAAATGCTACTGTAGACGTTTTGCTCAAATTATATTATTTGATGGGTAATACTATATTGTACATTTTGTGCAAGAAACACAAAATTCTACCATCTGGTTTCCAGAGGGGGCATCTCAAAGATATTTACCTGTTTTTATGGAGTACAACAAAACATGACAGATACCACAGATTTACATTAAAAAAAATAAAAATGATTGTAAGATTATCAATTTCCTATGTTTAAAATTTCAAGAGCATGTATTTTATACTTTTTATTTTATGGCATAATTAATGACCCCGCTTAAAGAACTTTGGTTATTCATAACGTCAAAAACACACTATTACGATGTCTATCTACCCATCATTTGAAAAATCATTTTAAAAATCAGTTATTTAAAAATGTAATTAGATTTTTTAACCTGAGATTTCCTAAATTTGTTAATTTTTAAAAATTATGTGAAAATAGTTGCTTTAAAAGAGTAAATATGCTTTATTTTACTATGCTGCGCAAAGTATTGTGCAATTAAAACCCCAGTTGGCCCCTTTAAAACTGAGCTAACACTGATTTTAAAAAAAGTGAGGTCAAGGTCAAAGGAAAGATCAAGGTCAAAAAGTGTTGATGCAGTTGAAAAGCTCACATCAGTATGTATAAGCATATGAAGTTTGATAAAAATATCATGAATGTTTTTTTTTAAACTGAGCTAAACATAAATTTAAGAAAAGTGAGGTCAAGGTCAAAGGAAAGGTCAAGGTCAAAAAATGTTGATGCAGTTGAATAGCTAATTCCAGTATGTATCAACATATGAAGTTTGATAACACTATCCTGAATGGTTTATATACAATTGAGCTAAATACTAATTTGAGAAAAGTGAGGGCAAAGGAAAGGTCAAGGTCAAAACTCTTGATGCAGTTGAAAAGCAAATATCAGTATGTATCAGCATATGAAGTTTGATTACACTATCTTGAACGGTTTCTTTAAAACTGTGCTAAACACTTATTAAGGAAAAGTGAGGTCAAAGGAAGGGTCAAGGTAAAAAAATGTTGATGCAGTTAGATAGCTTACATCAGAATGTATCTGTTTATGAAGTTTGATTACACTATCTTTTATGATTTCTTTAAAATTGAGCTTAACACTACTCTAAAGAGGTCAAGTGAGGTCAAGGTCAAAGGAAAGGTCAAGGTCCAAAAATGTTGATGCAGTTGAATAGCTCTCATCAGTATATGAAGTTTGATAAAATATCATGAATAGTGAGCTTTGAAACTGAGCTTTGAACTGAGCTACATGTAAATGCAGGGCAGATCTGGATCAGGAACTCTTGGCTAGCGAAGATGCATCGTCTCAAGCCATTGTCCGGAGTCTGCATACAGCTCTCTCCTACAGAATTGGAGAGGATCGTATATTTTGGCCATGGTTTGCGATGATGGTGATGGTGTAATAAGGCAAAAATAACTTGGTGAAAATAATCCTGTATACAGTATTTAAAAAGTAACTAAAAAAGCCAACAAAGGAGATCGAATGTTTGAAAATGAAATATCTAAGCTTGTCACTGACAGAATAAATACTGGTAAGGAAAGTAACAAATTAACTAAATATACACCTACATAGCTAGCCTAAGGTATCCAAGATTTTATAGATATTAAAATATTATTTACAAAATAATTATTCAGTCAAACTTTGTTATCCAATACTTGATGGGGCAAGAAAAATTTCGTGCCGTCCAAGGATGAAAGACAATGAGGTTGAATATATTTTAAAAAAAGGTGGTTAGGACTTCCAACTCACTTCAGTATATTCATGGTATTGATCTCAAAATCAATAGGGCCACATACTGTAGATTGGCAAATAATCATGATGGTTTTAATTTCACTATGTTCACGATTCATCATTTTTCTGTGAAATTACATTCATCATGAATGAAATCATGTTTTTTAAAAACGTTTAAATGCTTAAACGAAATCTAAATTAATTTCTTGCATTATGTAATTAGAACCATCACAATTAGTACTTTTTGAGAAATCGTGAAATTTTAACACCATGGAATTAAAACGACTTGCAGTACTCCATAGGAGATATCGGAGGAGTGTTTTCCAAGTTTGATCTGTCAAGCTTAGGATTCCCAGGATATTGAGCAGACAGAATCTTTATTTATCCACAGTAATTTGACCTTTGATCTATTGACCTCAAAATCAAGAGATCACCTACTTTTTAGGGGGTTCCATAGCTGCAGATCTTAGCTCGCTGGTCTGGAAAAAATTCAGGATGGCCAGAGAGCTACAGTGCCACCCATTGACAAAAAGTGTATATTTATTGCACACAAAATGTGCTCTTTTTCCTGATTTATTTCTCTGTACATCTCAAAATATTACTCACCATGTCTTCCTAAATTATTCTTTCACTACTTCTACTAAAAAGTCATGCCTTGGACCGAATTGTCTTGCCATTCAAAATGGCAGTATAAATAGGCAAAATTTTTGATGGTCTCAATTTCAAGCCCAGAATGGCTATCAACAATGGCTTTTGGGAATGTTTGGTTGTGGAAGTAGTAAATGACTATGCTAGGAACATGGTTAGTAAAATTTTGAATTAGCAGCTTAAGTATGCAGAGATATAAATAGAAAGACAGTGCACTTTTTCGTGCACAATAAATATACACTTTTTTTCAGTGGTCATCTACTCCTTGGGGAGTACCAGAGTACAAAGTTTGATGTCAGTCAAGCAAAGAGTTCTCAAGATATTGAGCATTCACAGGGTTGTCCCTAAAAAATGGAAATAATGGGACATTTAATAGGTAGAAGGGAGTTTTGGGTTCCTCCCCTAACAGAAAATTGAGGGGGAATACCAAAATAACTGGGGGATCATGCCACTAAAGGCATGGAAATTCCCCAACCCCTGGGTCTTAGGAACAACCCTGATTCAATCTTTTTATATCATGATTATTTTTATCTTTGACCTTGTGCTCTCAAAATCAGTAGGGGTCATATCTTTCTCCTCTGGCTGATGTCATTATGAAGGAATGTACTTTATTTAAATATGTATTCTGGTCTCTGTTTTTTAATTTTAATGTGTACTGAACAATGCTTAGTGTTTTTCATTTTATTATATTTCATATAAAAAGAGTTATAGAGTATTGCAAAAATCTCTTCATGGTTCAGGTCCTGTCATTGATGAAGTTTAGGTAAGCCATCACTGGCTAGAAGTCCACAATCCGTTTCCTTCACACTTGGCTCTGGTCCAGGTTTTGTGTAGATGACAAATTTAAGGGCCCTGGGAACCACTTTAAGTTCAATGAACGTAGTATAATCCACCTATAATTAAAAACTGATGATTAAATTTACTTCAGTTGCTGTCTTCTTAAAAACTTTATTTGTTTCAATGAAATATACTTTAGAGAATTTTTTTGCTGCTAGTGTCAAACTAAATACTACCGAGTATACATGTATGGCCAAAAAAAAAAAAAAAAATTGAAATGGATTATCATCTGTAGCTTACATGATAATCATCCTTCTCTGGAACTGGTAATCCTCTAAGAAAGTGGGGGTCAGAACTGGGATAGAAGTAACGAAGAATATTTATAATTGTTGGGACATCTTTTTCTTGCATGAATAAGAAGGCATTAGGACCTGCATCAAAGCTGTAAGCTACCTAGAAAAGCAAGACATACAAAATTAAGTCACTCAGACAACAATACTGAAAACTATGGCAGCTATATAAAATTTAGACCCATGTAATGCCTCATCTCCTCCCAAACCCCACCCCCAGTTAAAACTATAAAATAATTCATGTTATCAGTTCAATAAAGTGTAGCCTAGCAGTTTTTGAAATATTTGGAGTGGGGGGGGGGTACCAACAAGATCATGGACACACTAGTCACTACACATTTTGAGTAAGCTTGCACACAAGATTTTTTTTCCCAGTCTTCTCATGTTTAAGGACAGCAATTCTGTTTTAGAATAAGAAACTCATTAAAAACCTTGCATTTCTCAACAGCTATATTACAATTTTCCTGCATGTTGAATTTTTTGATTTTACAGAAAATGTATGTTTTTCAACAGGGTTATAATTCTGTGGACTCACAATATCTTTTCAATTCTTGGACTGCCTTTGTATGTCTGCAATATACTTTAAGCACACCATAATCCACAGAAAATCTGTGACCGTGAACATAGTGTTAATTGTTAATTACACCCCCCCCCCCCAAAAAAAACATGTCTACAGTACTCAGATCTTTTTCAACATTTCATTCCATATTCTTGGACTAGCAAACATTAGTTGATATATAAATCATATTAAATTACTTTCATTATATGAGAAAAAAATTATCAAAACTTTATATTACCATGTTTGAGGTATTGTCTTCATTAATTGCATGAACAAGCTGCATGATGTGATGAGATGTGTCGGTGAGATACGACACGGGGGGATATGTGTCCAAGCAAACAGCATGCAGCTGATTACTGTCCTGTTGTTAAAAAGAAGTTTCTAAGTCTGGATCAGTACAAAAATTCAGTACAACAAGATCAAAGTACAGTCAAACCTCACTATCCTGAACATGATGGAGCCAAGGATTCCAGATTTGCATGAGGATAAAATACATACAAGAAAGAGTACTCAAAATATTAATTTCAAGAGAACAAAGATCAACAGCATTTCCAGATTCAATTATCAAGAAACTTTCATTCATATATACATGTACATATTTCAAATCTTTGAAGTTGAAATTAATTTCTTATAACATTTTTCCCTGATCATTTTTTCCACAATATTCTTTATAAAGCATACTTGAAAAAATACATGAATCCATATGAATAAAATTTTAAAACAATGAAAGATGCATGTACACCATATACCTTCATTGTTATTTCTGCAAATGAATGGAAGTCTTTATTCAGTATTGCTTGTTTGATCTTGTCAACTTTCTGAGGTACAGTTTGTAATCGTTGCTGCAGGAGTTCTGATGTTGCTACAGTTGTCTGCATACCCACTGTGCTTCCTGTGTGCTTAGTTTGATCCGAAACCTAAAATGTTTCACTCTATTTGTTATCAATTCATTGAAAGATTTCTTGACATTGTATTACACAAAGATAGATAACTGAGCATTTTATTTGCATTTTTTGGCCCCATTTTAATAACAACAGTAATTTCTGTTGATTATACTTAGTTGTCTTTGAATATTTATCTTTGGGGTAACTGGCTGGTACCCTAATGTTGAAAATGAAATAGACAAACTCAGTATTCACATTGTCATATAAGACAGTTTTTTTTCCATGTCAAAAAACATTTTTTAGGGGATTTAAGAGATGCTGTCTCTCACCACTAGTATAAGTATCCTAAGCTCTGGCCAGTGTGTTTCTGGGGCTATTTGTTCTGCCTTTGAGTCCTCCCCATCAGACGATTCTCCTTTGTTCCAGATGACAAAGCCTCCATACAAACTGCGACAGGCACTGCCAGAGCCTAGTCTGAACACAAACAAATTGGTCGCTTTAATTATATATACAGATATTTCATATAGAGTCATAAATTTCTAACATAAAACGAATCTTTGCTCTTTGATATAGGGAACAATGTGTATAAATTAAACTGGCATTAAAACTGTTTCTGTCTCATGCAAATTCATGTTGTGATTACATGAAAATCAATGTGTGGTAAGCAGGAGAATTAATGCATTTCCAAAATTTATATCACTAACACATTATCTTTTGTTTGAATCTGCTTTGAAATAACATTAACATTTCATTTATATTAGATGGAAATAGAAGGTATAAGTTTACATATGTAACTATACAGATTCAAGTAATAAATTTAATATGGGTCTAATGGGAAATTCCTCAGTGATACATTTTATCATTAAAAAATAAAGAATTCAGTGGTATAAAGTTCTGTTATGAATTATTTTCAATTTTATTCTCCTTAATTTTGTTTTTGCTAAATAAATCCTCACCTAGCTATTTTGGATATATCTCCATTAATGCCATACAGCTTAGACAAAGCATACACTGGAAATAAAAGTAATAAACTTTTGCTTGAACAGTAACAAGTACTCAATTTAATGAACAAAAGCCTGGATCACAAAAATCTACTCACCCAAACAGGCATACCCAGCTGCAGAGGATGCAAGCCCAGCAGCAGTTGGGAAGTTGTTCTCTGAACAAATGTGTAGTTTCCATTGCAGCTTTTCATCCAGCTGATCACAATCTGTCTTCCTTTTTCTGCTCAGCCTTTTTACTAAAGAGTTACAACTGGTCTGCATTCATTTATTATAACATAAATAAAAATACTCAAGCTGTTCTCAAATTTGAATATTAAGTACCGATGCACATGCATTCTTACTTTGTGATATGACAGACTGTAATCTGGCATTTTTCATGGATTGCTCCCTGAAAAAAAAATTATACAGAAAAATATGCTAAATATTATCAAATTCTCAGGAATACATCATACATTAAAATACATGTATATGGTAAAAGTATCAATTAAAATATATGTCTTTCAAAATAAGGTGTACTTTCAAATCAGTATACTGTTGATCATTATTTTTTTTAAAATATGAAACTTTTTTTTTATATTAAGGCATGCATTTATTCACAGGATATAACTTTCATATACTGTATATATCTTCTACTTGGTAAAGTACCTGCTGTGTTATTCTTGACATAATACATGATAGGATCCCAGGATACATGTACCCACAGTAGGATAGGATACACTCATGATACAACAAGATATGTGCATGATATATGATAAGATAGATAATAGATAAAAGTAAAACCATATAAAGAAATTTACAGAATGCAAAACCTACAAATAACACTTAAATAACAATTTACTTGATAGACCAATGAATAAATGCAAAAACCAATAAATAATCTTCCCAATAAACCTAAGCTTATATGCACTTCATAAAATATGCCTGTTTGAGAAGTCTAAGTTTAGATCTTCATGAACTTTTTAAAAATGAGAAACATAAAATTTATGAAATACAAGGGGTGATCAAAAAGTTTGTGAACTAATTGAATTACTTCCTTAAAAGAAATAAAATGAGGTTTCAGTGTTCATTATTTTTTAAAGTAGTCTTCTCCGATTTTAATGCACATCTGCGATTGTTCTGCCCATGTGCGAATCACGTGATCCAGGCAGTCACATGACATGCTCCATAGGGCTCTGTTCACGGAAGCTAAGAGATTCTTCCGAGTCTTATATTTCTTACCATGCAAGTTATTTTTTCTAAAAAGAACAGACCATCTGTCAGAAATAGCCAAATCTCAGCAATAGGATGGGTGGATAAGGATATCCCTTACCAGAATTAGCATGGTGACCATACAACCTGAATCCTCTGTCTTGGGAGCGTCGTTTATCCAATGTGGAAAAAGTATGGGCGCCTTCTTTTTTTCATATCTCATATGTTTAAAGTCTAAAGTAAATGATATTTAAGGGGTTTTATAATAAATTATATTTACATGTATTGTTCAAATATTCAACTATTTTTCTAATTGTAACTTGGCAATCTTTCAAAACAAATTGCTAAATTAAGGACAGCTCTTTTTACCGGCTTGCTTTTGCTGGGCAACAGAACGAACATCATCTTTAATCATCTCCCTGCCTTCACTAAAACAATAAATCCAATTAATGATTGAACTTCTGGTAAGTCTTTTGTCTTCATAAACATTGTACAAATTATCATATTCTACTGCAAAGGAATTTCTGAGATATACATTAAACTTTACAGTCGTTCAATGCTCAAGTATGACTGAGTCAACCATTTTTTGTCACAAGTCACCTACATATTGACGTCATTTTCACACTGTGACGTCACAAACACACAGCAAAACATTATACAACATCTGCTATTTATAGAACATGTGTATGACTATATGTGTGCCAAATTTCATTCTGATCTGAATTATGTTTTGTAAATATTGAGATAGTTCGCGAACTTTTTGATCACCCCTTGTAAACACAAAACACGGTGAAGGAAAATCCAATAAACACAAAATATGATGGAATTACTGATAAATGGCACAAAAATGGAGAAAAAAAAACCCTGATAGGATATAAGCACGAAAGGACAGGATTCATGATTGATAAGATATGCCTATGATCATGATGATACAGATAGGTCATGATAGAATGTCAAGAAGAATGTTGCAGGTCCTTTAATAAGTCAAATAAACTTTCATCTTTTTTCCTCTTGAAGACACTATCACAAAAAAAATGCCTAAGCTTTAGAGAAATACCACATTCAACAGGGGTGTAGCTAGGGAGTGTTTAATGACTGGAAGCAAATCAAGACAGGGGGTTGGGGGCTGCCTTAAAGCCCCAATGGGTCCTGGGCAAAGCCCTGGTGAGGGCCCCTGGAAGCTGGCAAGTTTTCAGCATTTCTGACACTTAATTTTGAGTATCCAGAAAAGAGAGTTACATAAAAATAATCTGAGATTCAACGTTTAAAATGCTTATTTCCTCATCATGAAATTAACAATAAAGAAGAAAAAGTATTGCCTGATTTATGATGGGATTCAATTTTTGTTTTAGTATTATTATTTGTGAAAATGATGTGGAAGCACTTGCGTATGCCTATAGGCAAATACGCCTAGCTACGTGCCTGTTCAAAGAATGAATAAAACCTGCATACTTTCCATTTAACCACATCTTGTCTTCGTTGAAGTTTCTGCTTATAGCAACTGTAGTTCTGGCTCTCAGCTATAAAAATGAAATAATATTTAACAAAAATAATAAATTATCATTATTATTTAATTAATTGATGTATGTATTCAAAGTTTAGACTTACCTCTTCATGGTTCAAGGTGATACTGACTGAAGAATTCAATGGCAAAATCAGTTTCTCATCTCTCTTTCCCCCTGTTTATGATAAAGATTACATATACATGTATAATTATATGGATGTCACACAGGCAATTGTTTCTGTTATAAGTTTTTTGACCCCTAGTATAATTATTATACTATGGGTTAAAACAATTATTGCAGAAACAAATGCCTGTGGGGTGTCATCTGACTTCATTGAAAGTAGGAACAATAACAGTCAGGACATTAGTATTCTCAAGAATTTTATAAGATGGCCCTGATAGCAATGGATATTAGCTATAGCTACAATTTTCATAAGAAAGACGTTTTAAACACCAATTAACAGTATGGTTAAAATGACAAAAATTTATTACATGTATGAATGTGTTCTGTTGATAAACATAGTTTAATGTAATTGGTTATGAGCAAATCTATAATTCTCAAAATCACGATTAAGTAAATTAAATTAGCTAACTCTAGGAACAGTCACCTAGATAAACATTTTATAATTACACATTGACAAGTTCTTCATGACTGATAGTGATATATTAACATAGCTACCATTCCACAATTCAAATCATAACACACCCAGTGAACAAAATTCATCTACTTTTCTTTCACATTATATTAAATAAAGCTCAACTTTAACTATTTTTCTTATGATTTTTTTTTTCTCTCTCCGCATTTTTATTTCATCTTCGTGCAAATTCGAGAAACACGTGCGATAGTGAGGAAATTCGAAATATAAGCAGGATGTCTTTTCATCCGTCCGAAAGCTAAATTTTCAATGCATGCCTTACATAAACTTACAGTATTTTATAACCGCAATATTGACCGGAGAATCACAAGTAATCCACTCCATATCATCCTGGATATTCATTTTTAATCAAATGTACCGCTTCCCGGAAATATTTTTACTTCCTGTGTAGAGTCTCTTTTTAGACTCTAAATTAGAGTTTCTTTTTTTTCTTTATTAATTCATACAAAATTGTTTCTTTATTCATGAAAATACATTTATTTTAATGAGTAGGGTCTATTACAAATAAATGAATGTGAATATCAAAAAAAATAAATAAATAAATAAATAAAATAAAATAAATAAATAAACAAAAACAGCAATTACATTATTGTCTATTGTCAAATAAATCAATAAGAATATCAAAAAATTATAAATAAAAAAAAACAACAGCAATTAGACTATAAACCAAAACTTGTATAAAAATAGGGAGGTACATATATAGGTAATTGATTAAACAGATACATAATCAGGAGAGGGTCTCAGAGCTTTTATGTCTATTTATAAATGATGAAATGTAATAGGAGGTTTAATTTAGCAACTGCTGTGTTTATTGAAAAAGCTAGAAAAGCATGTTTTAAAATGAAAAGAATTATTGGTTTTGATAACCCATGTAAGCTTTTAGAAAAACTTTTTGATGCTATTGTACTTCCAGTTCTTCTTTATTGTAGTGAAACATGGGGAGTGGATCTCTCATTCAAAAATATTTCAAATATAGAAAAATTTCAGTTAAAATTTATTAAAGATCCTTGGAGTGCATTGCAAAACATCCAATGCTGGTTGTCTAGCAGAACTTTTAAAAGAGGCTACCACTTTGGTCTAAAATTTCATGCTCAAGTATTAAATATTAGAATCAGCTGAAAACTTCTGATTCTTTGGCTTTTAAACTAATTACCAATTTAATCCACTATAGTAACTGCAATTCTTGGACTAAGAAATTATTTTCTGCTCTAGATAATCTGGGATTTTCAAACATTAAAAAATATAAAAATTCCATTCAACATCTTTTACCCAACATAAAACAAAGAATCATTGACCAGTGCACTCAAGAGCATCAAAAATCTTTGGTTCAGAAAAACTTGAATTCTATAAAAAAAAAATTATACACAATTAAGAAAAAGAAGTTCATATGTTGATTTACTCAGAAAAAGATCTGAAAGATCTTCACTTAGTAGAATTAGATTAAGTACACATAAACTTGCAATAGAAATTCGATTTTCGAAACTTGCAAATCGAATTAAATGTCAAACTCACAACTTATCAATAGCACAATGCTTCTAGTTCTCACCAGTATCGCTTAAAAGGAAATACCAATCCACATTTCGATACAAGTCTCATGAGATTTCAAAATACACGAAATCTGAACAAACCGAGACATTTTGATAAAACGTTTTCACCAAACACTTTTTATAACAAAGGAACAATAAATTTAAAACGATATTGGTTATATATAAGAACTAGAAGCATTGTACTGTTGATAAGATGTGGGTTCGACATTTAAATCGGTACGCATGTATCGAAAATCGACCCGAAAATGCCTCCTCAGTTTGGAGGCGGCGAATTTCCACTTTTCATATGCATAATGGCACCGGTTCTGACGTTTTCCTGGCATGTCAAATATCAATATCGTGAAAAACAACTGGAAAACGTCAGATATATATTTAGGACTATCTTAGCAAGAAAACCATAATCAGAGAAGAAACATGCTAGTCAACTCAAACCTACATAATTATATCATAAAGCAAAAGGTAACTTGTATTTTTATATCCTGTTTGCTGCTTATACTGATTGTAAAGTTCTTTAACTGCTTAATGAATGTTTGTTTGTTTGCTTTGGTTTATGTAACTTCGACAAATTTTCAGTCATGCTGGGACGCCACTACTGGTGAAGGACTGTACTTGGTACGTGTAGCTTTTGAGCAATAATGCATGCTTTCGTATCAGCACCTATTGCAATACGGGACCTTGGTTAATATAGTTCCATCCGAAGTACAGGTATCCATTCTCGCAGTTGGATTTGAATCCAGTTGATAAGAAATCAAGTCCTTGGCTTACTCCGCGACTCTAGAACAAAACAGCTCTAACAACTGTGACATGCGGGCGATAAATGCTTAGTATACTATGTTATAAAATTGAGACAGATTGTTATAATTTTTAGGACGACACTAAAGTGTCATTAAAAAAGCTTATTTTAATCGGATAAAAAGAATTTAGACTTTCAAGTGTTTATTATTTTCACATCTTTTCCCCATTCCCATATTTTTTCGGAGAATAATCATTTTTAAATCGCATTAGGAGAAAATAAAAATCTGCCTAATTTGTATTAAAATCCGTTAAATGGCAACTGCATCGAACAAATAATGATTTAAAAATCATGCTTCATAAGCCACCAGTCAGGATATAATCTGGAAAAGAATTCTCTTACTTCACATGCGTCGTGTAATTGAATTCAAAGTATTTATAAAGTCAGATACGAAAGATATTTTTGGCCTAAATAGGGTGTATATTCATAAGATGTGAGTACCTAAGAGGTAAGAACCAAAATATGTTGGTTTAAAAGTATTTTGAAGCTTTTTACCTTCTATGTCATATTGAATTAATACTTATACAATTTTATTCAGAATTATTGCTTGTGGCTTCCGATTTTGGCAGAATCAACAATCACACTAGCATAAGTCTCATAACAAATGGTTTTATAAAAGTAATATGAACGTGATTATATCCCTCCTCGAAAACAAAGTTTTAGGATATATTCATCCGTCCGTCTGTCCGTGCAATCTTGTCCGGGTTATAACTTTGTAATGGAGAATCACTGGAAACTCATACTTGGTATAGAGATTGATCCAATGGTTTGTCATGACCTTGACGCAAGGTCATTCCGACATTTTCAAGGTCACTGGCAGAAAAAGTATAAAATTATTGTCCTGTCAACATGTATAACTTTGACTTTGTAATGGAGAATCACTGGAAGCTTAAACTTGATACAGATATTGCTTATGATCCAAGGGTGTATTATGACCTTCACCCAAGGTCATTCCGGCACTTTGTAATGAAGAATCATTCGAAGCGCATACTTGGTACAGAAATTGTTTAAGACCTTAGAATGTGTCGCGACCTTGACCCAAGGTCATTCCGGCAAGTTCAAGGTCACTGGTATAAAAAGTGTAAAATTCATGACAGGTCTACGTTTTTCTAATGAAGAAACATTGCATGTCCATATTTCATCGAAAGATTACTAATGACAAGAGGGTGTGTCATTTTTTAAAAACAAGGTCTGTTTGACAAGTTCGAGGTCACATTTACAGAATTTGAATGCGCACACTTTAAAAAAAAGTCTTAGGGTATTATTTTGTGAGCTCGCTCACATAACCTTTACTTAAAAATGCTTGATAAGAAGTAAACATTTATAAGGAGAAACATAATTTACGAAACAAATGTGTTGCAAGATGATAATCATTTGTAAATAGGTACAGAAAATTTATTCTAATTAGAGGTCATTCTTCAATGTTGAAAACTGAGTCCAACGCCTTGAAGTCTGTGTTAGAAAAAATGCTGCAACTTTAGAAAAAAAACCTTTTAGCGTGTTGAATTTCTATCGAAGCTTTAAGCCATGGACTTTTAATAAAGATTTTAAGAAGTATTCTGCTTATTTTATTTAAATTCCTTATAGAGAGAGTTACTCCTTCAACATTTTAACTGTGATCGATCCTAAAAATTTTAAAATATTCATTAAAAGATCTGAATACATGTTTAAAGCTTTTTTTCTTAAAAATCGTGGAAAATGCTTAATGCTATTAAACAAATAGTCGATTTTAAAAAAAATGAAACCACTTGACCAATGTGAATGCTTTTTTTTTTTTTTAAAATTTATATTACAGTTGAAAATATTAACACCTTCAACACCAGGAGAAAATGTAACACCTTTATACTTATATACATTTTCAGTCTGGCGCCAAATCCATTTTGAACATTTCTGAGCATAAAATAACCTTTTGCGAGAATATGGAGTCACTATGTTTTTTCATTTTTTTTTTTTTGGTCACAGCCCCGCAAAAAAAAAATCGTTGTTTGTTTTCCGAAAACTCCTTTTCCCTCAATTAATTTTCCTTCTCTAGAACTTGGCTTGGGCTCTAAATTAGCATTTAGCATCAACTACTCCCCAAAATATAACAATGTTGCAATTTTTCTCATCCAGAAAGTTTTTGTCGTATATTCATTGGTTACAAAAGCGTCTGAGAAGATCAAAAAATGTGAAATAAATAATTTGGGAGCTATTCAGTTTCAATCTGATTAAAATCAGATCCTTTGATCCGCTCACATAGATCGCTTATTGTGTAGCGATCTATGTGAGCGGATCAAAGGATCTGAATTTAATCAGATTGTATTCAGTTTCATCTTTTTGCATCTCAAAGACAAATCTATCCATCCATTAGCTAATTTCATCACCTTACATTATGCAATAGATTTCGTATTTTTTCGCAAGAGTTGTTCCCCTTGATTTATGGCAGTGTTTCGTTCTCTCCAAAAAAAAAAAAAAGAAGTAATTTCTAGTACTTAATTAAAGGTGGTTTCCGGGCAAAATGATTGGTTACGTTGATGGAACTAAGGATTTATTTACATTATGGACATATGACATGTGTTTGATTTGTGATTTAGAAGTTTTTTGAAAAGTTTTTGGATTTTTTTCAATGCGATTTTTAAGCTACTTTCTGAGTTTGTTACATGTCCAGTTTGAATAAATATTTTAATTTTAATTTTCCTCAGCATGACCACACGCTTTTTAGCTCACCTGAGCTGAAAGCTCAAGTTAGCTTTTCTGATCACCCGTTGTCCGTCGTCCGTCTGTCCGTAAACTTTTCACATTTTCAACTTCTTCTCAAGAACCACTGAGCCAATTTTAACCAAAGTTGGTACAAAGCATGATTGGATCCAAGGGAAGTTTAAATTGTTAAAACGAAGGGCCTAGCCCCCTTACAAGAGGAGATAATCAAGAAAAGACAAAAATAAGGTGGGGTCATTAAAAAATCTTCTCAAGAACCACAGGGCCAGAAAAGCTGAAACTTATATGGAAGCATCCTAAGGTAGTGTAGATTCTAAATTGTTCAAATCATGACCCTCGGCGGTAGGGTGGGGCCACAATAGGGAATCCAAGATTTACATTGAAATATATAGGGAAAATCTTTAAAAATCTTCTTCTCAAGAACTACTGGGCCCGAAAAGCTGAAACTTATGTGGAAGCATCCTGGGATAGTGTAGATTCTAAATTGTTCAAATCATGACCACGGGGGAAGGATGGGGCTCTAATAGGCATTACAGGGGGGGGGGGGGTCTGGTGAAGACAGCAGGGCGAAAGTTACTCAGGTGAGCGTTGTGGCCCATGGACCTCTTGTTCTACTTTTTAGTAAAAGGATCTGCAAACCATTTTTAAGTGGATCTACTGCAATCATAGTCATGGAGGGTTTTCACAATGGTTTCCATATCAGAAATTTCTAAATCAAAAGTGTGTTTCGTAATTATACCTGCACTTCAAAATAAAGCATGGATACAATATAATTGTTGTTATCCCGGACCGTCCATTAGTCATATTCTTTTTCAAACTCCTTTTACATATTTAGCGGTAGTCAAATCATCTTTTGGAATATAATTGGTGGTGTCCTGTACATGTATAATAAGGTTTAGGGATTTTCATTTTCATTCTCTGGGTCAACTGAGGATTGATAAACGTTCTTCTACAAAATGTGGTTATAAAACTTCTCTTAAATTTTACGCAGTAGCCAAATTGTCTTTTGGAAATAAGATTGGTGTCCTGCAGATATACACTAATATTTCCGGATTTTCATTTTCATCCGGGAAACCAATATTTGGGGCCAAGAATTTAAAACGCCTTTTTATACACGAAAGCAATCTTCTCAAAACCACTTTTTACACTTTATTAAATTTTTAAATTATGCCCACACTTTCTGAAGAAAGTGAGGGAATATTGTTCCCCTAGTCGATCTCTCTGTTTATCTATTACACTATTTCTTCCTTAATCTCCTCTCACATTTTAAACAATTCTAATTAAGGTAAGTCATTTTTTGGAATCTGATTTGTTGTTTCCTGTCGATGTGCAATTAGGTGTAAGAGTTCAGTTTTATTCTGGTGGCAATTGGAGGGTTAAACAACGATGTTTTTCTTAAAAAGATAAAATTTTAAAAATCTTCTCAGACCATCTATTACATTTTATGTTGTAGCAAATATTAATTATCTTTTGAAATATACATGGTTACTTTTTTTTCTTCAAAATACCATATATAGCTTTAGTTGCTCGTTTGCATAGTAGCAAACTGTTTTGTTTTAATAAATGAACCAATTGATGAGAATATAACCCCAATATAGATATACGAAATGTTTGACAAATTCAACTTTTGTGATATTGTAATAAAAACATCACGTGGCAAATTCCCTTTAAAAATATCATTTTTTTTCAATATCAACCTCAAGTTCACAATAGAATAAAAACTGTTCAATTGATTCTGTAAATCTCCAGGTGATTCTAAGAGTAAAACTGCATCATCTGCAAAATAACCAACATCTTTTACTACATACCAAGTTTTTGTTCAGTCTTATATGATATTGTTGAAACACCAATGTTATTATATGTAATTAAAAAAAAAAGATTCTACATAATTTAGAATAAAGCAGATAAAATGTTGATAGGTTTCCCCCTTGTCTTACACCTATTCTGCACTGAAAGTATTCAGTAACCATATCATTAACAGTTATTCTCGATTTCCTTTCAGAGTAAATTTTCACCATCACATCAAAACATTTTCCAGCAATACCATTTTGAAAAGGTTTTTGGCATAATCCTATTCTCCATACATTGTCAAAGGCACTTTTAAAATCTATAAACGCACAATGCATTTTTCTTTTTCAATAGAGTGGATAACTCAATTAATGATTTCAAGGGGAAAATATTATCTATTATAGAATAATTTGATTAAAAAACCCCTTGATTTTCGTTCAGTATATTGTATTATTCAGGATAATTATTTAATCGTTTAGGTAAAATAGATGTAAATATTTTAATATACCGTTAAGTAAAAAGATGGGTTTATGATTTTCTGGGGCTTGGCGTCCCCCTTTTTTAAATAGGCAAATTATTACCAATAATCCAAGCTTCAGGTAAAACTGCGGAGTTGAGAACAATATTCAAAAACATATATTACATTAAATTTTAGACTTAAACTTATCTACAACAATCATATTTTGACAAGCTTAAGGTATTTCAATGTAATGTAACATTTCCTATCTGCGTACCTTCGTAAAGTCTGCACAGCTGTGGTCAGCTGACCAAATTGCTTGCTTTTACTTGGACATTTTAGATTTGAATGATTCGTACTAATGATTCCTGCAGAATGTACACCAAATACGTCCTTCTTCTTTCTTCAATATACGTCTTCTTTTTTCTCTATGGTAAATGGAAAAATAATACATGCATTAAGTACATAGGAATATAATTGTTTCCGGTACACTTTAAACAAATGTATCTGCTGTATGGTTTTTAGTAAACAAATTCCTCCTTCAAATTAAAAGAAAATCCCAACACAACCCCGTGTAATTACTTTAATGATTTTATGTTTAAAAGGTTCAACTCTTGTGACATGATTTCATTTTTCAAATTGATTAAAGCAGGTCTTCAATAGGTCAATGTTATATGACAAATGTGATGTTTAGAAATTATTTACGGGTATACTTGGTTATCCAAGATTTTGGAATCATTTCAAAGTAAAGAACCATGGACACAGAAGAAATGAAGAAATATTGATAAAGTTTGACAACTTTTCGCCATCTCATACATCTTTGACAAACGTGCAGTAGCTAATTGGCAATTGGGGATGCCAACTAGTATTGGGGAGGGGTAAAACTCGATTATGACACAAAATTTCAAGCTTATTTCGTACAATCACACCAGCAATAAGTGGTAAATGAGTTACAGTACACAAAAAGCCGGTGTAAAGACGAATAAAGACCCCCATAGAATAATGACCGGGGGTCATTTTTCAACGACAAAAAATGACCCCCAGCCGTAGAAAAAATCGATTTTTTGGAGAAAAAGAGCCCTAGGGGTCTTTTTTTTTTTATGTGCGCGTCCTATGAAAAATTGACCCCCGTTGAAAAATGACCCCCTTTCCAATAGAGTGAGGCCATCATTAAAAATATCTTTGTTTCCCCTAACCCGACCCTAAAATTTCAAGTTGAGTAGGTAGGTAGGTAAATTATTTTTTTTTTATGACAACAGTTTTGAAAATACATTCTGAAAATTGAATAATATATCTATAAATAAGAAAGAACAAAAGAAACCGATTTTAAACCTAATATCATACAAATGAAATTTAAAAGCAACATGTATGGTAAATTAATTCACAAATATTATTCATTTGAACTTGTGAAATATCTCAGGCCAGCGTAAATTTATTGAAATTGAATTTTTACAACAAAAAAAAAAAAACAAAAAACAAAAAAAAAAAACGAAGGCCCATGCAGTGTCACAGTATACATGTAGATGTTGGCACGATAAAGATCCCTTACTGATGCTTTATGATCAATGGCCATACGTGCCGAGAAAAAGTCTAAATTAGAAGCCCTCCACCAGGCAGGTGTTCAAATGTTGTCGACCCAGCAATTTTTAAAGGTATTTTAAAGCAAAGAAACAACCTATTTTCAATGGCCCAACTAAAGAAAAGAAAAATACACTGGACGTCTCAGGAAGCCGTACCATAAGCCAACTTTAAAGATTTTAACACTATTTGAAAAGACAGTACCTGTATAGACAATATTTAATTCAACCAAACCATATCTAAAATGATTAAAGTTATATCTAATATTATAGTTACGAAGTTTACCCCATAAATAAAAGGAATGAAGAAACGACATCCGAATTATATTTAACAAGATGGAATAATTATACAAAGATAAATTTACAAATCCTATGGTCCTATATAGTAAAAATAGAATCACACATGAAGTGTTTTTTAGATCGAAACGAATGAAATGCAGTGAAATTTATTGATATGAATACACAAAGTGGGCCCCTCATCTGCTCATGAGGCAGGCTTTGTCATGTCCACTACGTACGTTAATTTTAGAAGACACATTTGTAAATGCCATGTTAACACTCCTTAGTCATGGTATATTTAATTCACGAAATGTTTCAAGAGTGTAGGATTCTAATAAGTTAAAGATGTATATCAAGATTGATACATCGCCGTTGTTTTATAACACTAAATAACCCTCTGTGGCAACATGTTGTGGGCGCCAAATGAGGGTAAAACAAAAGCCGCCATTCTGATAAAAAACGAATTTTGATGAAATTGTATTTTATAAAGTTGATAAACAATAAAAAATAAATATTTGAATAATCTTATTAAAAAAACTTTTCAGTCGGCACGATTAAAGTGGGTCGGTCGCGTTAGGGGAAACAAACCTATTTTTTATTTTGGCCTGATAGAAAATTTGTAACAGGTGATTGATGCCAAGGGTTGAATCTCAATGCTTAATTCTTCTTTATGCCCTTTTTGACCAACACTGGACGAACGCGCAATTAAAATGCAATAAAACAGCATTACATTTACATGCATATTTCTATCTTTTAAGCCTATTGTGTTCTCAGCACATTTTGAAAATCGCAAAATGGCTACTTTTAGTTATAACTCTTAACGTAATCTCCCTTTATGACTGCCTTCCATTTGTTTCATATTTAGATATTTGATCGATTATAGACATTCATAGCTAAATAACAGACAAGCGGGATGTTCTGGCTTTTCTGTGGTAAACATGTCCTCACAAAGTATCCAGCATGCTTTGAGTACGATCAACTTTTTTTTAAAAAGTGAAGGGAAAAAATGAATAAGTTTTCGGAAATAAATACGGAAGGTTATGCAATATAATATTTATATATAGTGTAATATATTGTAATATATCACTTTATTTTATACGTAATATTATGTGGTCGTCCAGTTCTCATACTTGTTAAATCTATGTTCATCATGTGCCTGCCAGAAAAGTTGTTCGTTTACGATTTTATTGAAAATAATATGTCAGCCTATCTTGATACGATTGTAGTAATAGCTATTATCATCATATTTTACCTGTTGTTGCTTCATGTAAAGTCGTAGGATTTATAATATCAGGGATAAGAGGGTGGATTTTACATTTCATGTTTTGGTAGCCATCATTCTTTACTCTGATCGTCACTTTCGGTTTAGTGACATATTTACTATAGTAATCTGTTATTCAAGTTATGAGTATTGGATCAGATTCTACATTTTAATTTGAGTTGTTGTGTATTTTGAGGCTATAAGTAGTTCTTTTTTGTCAGCATTAACTTTATTATCAGTCAGCTTAATCGGAACTACATTTGTTTACGCTATCGTTGGTAGTTACGATATTCATACGCTACATTGTTCAGTACCTATTGTACAGCCTAGGGATGTTTTATGAAAATTGAAGGTATTAATTTATTCGTCTAGTCAAGTTTATGTTATGTATTCTATTTCGAGTTGTTAATTTTACGTTGTTATATTTGTTACGATATTGTACGGCAGCTTGTGTTGCAAAAATAGTTCTGTGTGGGAACTCAGCTTCCCGTACAAGCTGTTGATTGGTTGATAGTTCGTACGGCATATTTTCATTGGATAATTTGAGTCATGTGACAGGGGATGGGAGGTTATATAAGCAAGCGCGTACTACGTTACGACAGATTTCAGCTAGTTGTACGGCGGAATCATTTAAAAAAAGATAAAGAAGAAAGCAAAGACGGTGAGATACTTATAATGTAAATTACACGTAATTAGCCTAGTTAGAAATCTCCTACCACATTGGACGACCTAAACTTGTGTTTCTGAAGAATCAGCTATGTTTTCTTATGTTGTTATATGAGTATTGCCTATATTGTTATGATAATGAGATGCTGTACGTACAATAAATGATAAGTATGACTGATCATCATCTTAAGTATTATTCCACCAAGTATCTACAGAGAGAGGAGCCTGGTCTATTTTACATGAGAGCAAACTAAATTGGCGCATCCTGGTAAATAGATGATATATTTAGATGATGAAGCAATGACCTGTATACATGCTGAGGATTCAGAAATACTAGCCACCCCTTGGGTAGCTTACAATATATTTTTAAATGACATAAAAATTCGTGCAAATGAGGTAGAAAGTATAACGAATGACATAATATCTCGTGCTAACGACATACTGTGGATATATTTCCTAATGATAAAAAGGGGAAGATAACGAACAGTGATGATTTTTAAATATCCACAAACAATACAATTCTGTTAACAGGGCATAAAAAAGGACCCCCGAAAATTGCAGAGATTGGATCAGGTGCCTAGAAAGAGTGAGCATCTTCTGTTGACCTGTCACACCCACCGTGAGCCCTATGAATAAATCAGGTATTCAACATCAGGGCTCTTATTGGCGACTAATTTAGTCGCCTTTCGCCTAAAAATTTTGATTGGCGCCGAAAACTTTTTTCTAAGTCGCCAAATTGGCAACCATTTTAAACTGAGTTGGTTATCGTCAAATTACTCAACTATAAACATTTTCAACATTTTTTTTTCATAAAGAGCAAAGAAGAAGTTTAAAAGTTAGCAATTGACATGCCCCCATATATTGACTTAAATATCTGTTTCTAAATTTGCACCCCAAAAAATTTTCTGGCGACTAAAAATTTGCATTGACGACTAAATTATTTTTATTAGGAGCCAGCTGGCGCCTAAATTTTAGAGGTCACCTAGAGGCCTGAACATTCCATTGTCGATTTTAGTATAAAAACAAAGGCCAAACAATTGACCCAATTATAGGTTATATTTGTTGACGGGGTCATTGATACGACCATTGAATTTACGAAATGCCGACTTTAAACGAGGTTGTTACATGTATCTGTCAGTAGCCTGCCTCGATTCAAAAAGTAATCGTGCTCTTGAGCATCGAATAAGTTGGTAGACGTTAACATCATACGCAAATGATAGCGAAATATTACTACATTAATAAGGAAAGTTGACGATGGAAAAAGCTGAAGTCATTCCGTTTGTCAGACAATTTAGTTGTTAGTTGGTCTTTATCGTCTATAGTCCGTAGAACGTCCAAATATGAAGCAGACGTGGCAAACATAAGGACATAAAATTTCTGCATGTCTGAAATACATACAATGGTATAATGTGCATTCAATTTTATTTATAAACAGTGGTCTGTGGGAATTTCTTTTCAAATATATAAAAGTAATAAAGAAGAATCCCAGTATAATGTACATTCAAGTCTGTTAACATGGTCGTCTGAGAATAGGATACATACATGAAATATATGGAGATAACGAACAGTATTAAAGCTCAAAAGTTCATTAAACAATACAAATGGAGCAGAGCAAACACGGACCTCTAAAACATCAGAGGTGGGATCAGGTGCCATGGAGGAGTGAGCATCCCCTGCCAACCAGTCACACCAGCCGTGTGCTCCTTGTCTTGATCGGGAAATAACGGAAAAATCCATTCAATGTGTAAATAATGGCCTAACAATTAGTATAAAAAACGTCAGTCAGCATTTGGCTTAATGATAAATTGTATTTGCTGACAAGGTCATTGTATCGACCATAGAACTTGCAAAATGACGACTTTAAACGAGACTGCTGATATTCTTGTTTCATCAACTTGTTTGTCAATAACTAACCTCGTCTTAGAAATTGTTCATACGTAGAGCAAGAGGAATAGTTTTTTAAATCTATTTTAAATCAGTGATACATTTGTCAAATCAATATGAAAACATTTCAATATCGTGTAAATTGAAGCAGATTATTGTTTTCAATTCATCATTAAAGATAGACCATTTTATTGACCTTCCAGGTGAACATAAGGATTTATTTTTCCTACATTGAACTGAAAATAGATTGAAAACAATTCTGAAAAGTTATTTCACCTGCAACCGAATTCCACTCAAGTGAACATAATATTCAGGCACAGAGAATCGGAGAAGGGGGAGGGATTGTCCCCCACCCCCACTTTTTCCGAATGTAAATTTTAGCAACGTCTAGCTTGAAAATGTTCATTGAAAGTCTTGTAACCACCCCCTCTTATCTAAAGTTAAAAAATCTCTTCTCCTTGAGTGCACCAAAATAGATTTCAAATGCAAAATATATACCGGTTATGTTTATATTAACTCCAATTCTCTCACTGTTTGGCTAGGACTTGAGCAAATGTTAACAAGAAACTTGACATGTCTGCTTAATCAGTTTGTATCAATTCAATCGTTGAATCATATAATAAAACAATTATTGCTGGGGGTTTTCTGTCAGTACGATGATTTTCCACCATCGAAAAACAAACTTGTATAATGTAATGAGATCAACGTATCTTCGATTTAATTTAGTTCAGGTGAGCATTTTGGCCAATAGGTCTCTTAATCTAATTTTTTTTTGCCCCCTAAAAAAATTTCAACTTTTAATCCACAAGGGGTCATTATTCTACAGGGGTCATTTTTATTCACGTAGGGTATGCAGATCTTTAGGGCGATGACACATTTTCTAAGGGCAAAAGGGTCATTTTTCGCCATCGAATAATGACCGGGGGTCATTTTTCGACGCCGAAAAACGACCCCCGGTCATTATTCTATGGGGGTCATTATTCGTCTTTACACCGGCATAGTTCAGTTATGAAAGGAAAGTTAAATAAACGATACAATAACATAAATGAGAGACACAAAATAGCAACAAACACATAATGAAAACAAAATAAAAAAGGAAATGAAAACATAATATGCTCAATCTTGACCCAAAATTCCACATATTTTGTATCTTTTTAAATCCAATTTATGTTCTTCCTCATTTTAAGCTCAAAGTGACCCGCTTCAACGAAAAAACAATCAAAAGTCCAGGACTCGGTCTTTTTTTTTCTCATCGTTTAAAAAAATCGGATCATTTTTCAGTGATTGTCTCCACTGACTTTTACATTTGCATTGTTTCGATCAGTAATATGAGTCTCATTTGATGATAACTTTCAAGATAGAAATTATAAACTGTTTTAAGATTCAAAGTGACAAAACATGTTCTTCATTATTACAGATTTCAACGTGAAATAAAGATATTGAAGGAAAATGTTCAAATCAGCTGCTTTCTGTCTATTTTTCATTTGTCAAACTTCTGGATTCAATATTTCCCGGCTGATGACAATTTATATCGAAGCCTGCGGAGAGAGGGACATGTGCTTTGATTGGCCAGGTATAACAAATTATGAACCTCACTTGATACTTTCTCGTTGTCAGCCATGTTCGTGTGAAGAGTCTTGCTTTCAAGAATTGAATTGTTGTCCTGATAAATTTTTTCAAAGATCATTGGCTATATTAGATACTCCTCACATCCATATAGAAAAAATATCAAAATTAACTATCAAGCCACAGTACGAGATAATCACGACATGTCCTAAGTTTTCTACAGAAGAAGAATCGCAAAAATGTGAAAATGCTTCTGATGTTTTTGATTTTAATATTCCGGTCAGCTCTCTTGTTAGTAATCATTCTTATCGAAATGTTTTCTGCGCATATTGTCATGGAGAAAAAGAACTCAATTTAGTAACATGGGGCATTTCGCTGGATCATTACGGAGTTATACTAAATTTCATCAACTTCATTGAATCTTATCAACAACTACAATTCTTGTCAAAAGCTCACAGAACAAATGTTGTATATTCTCCGCCAACTAGTATGGAGGAAATTATCCGTCCAAAATTTTTAAATCCAGAGAGGTATCGCATTCAATCTTGTCCGGATGATAAAGATTTAGACACTGCTTGTTCATCTTCATATGTCAATCAATTCAGACTTTATAGAAATATATTCTGCTATTTGTGCAAATTAAAAGAGTTAAAGAGACCTGGACCCATTATAGGCTCCTGTTCTTCACAAAACAACAAAACAGTCCAAAAATGTCAGCAAAGTTCTATTTCAGCCATGACGTATCCCTATAAAAATTTCTACTGTTTCCAGTGTAACAGTCCTCTAAGGAACCTGGATGGTTTTGGCTCTCGGCGATGCTATGGTAGTGAATGCAAAGAGTTCTTACGTTATCACTTCTCTGACTTTTCAACAATTGCACGGGAACTTTATACTTCTGATACGAAGGAACAATTCTTAAAGTTTTTCAACACAACCTTTAGTAGTGATACTATTCTTAAAACGATAAGAGATTCAAACAGAAATGACATTCATTTTCCATTTAAAAATATGGAAAATAATAATAGTGTTAGCTTTGGTCAGCTTTTGGACACAATTGTAGCAATTAACCCTCGCCGTCTTTGTAGACAGGATCTGTTATCAGAGAGTGTTCGAAACCTCACTACAGAACGACAATGTGATTGCTCATATTCCTGCCTATTTCATGGAAGATGCAATTGTTGCATTGACACAGCATTGCTGCATCCAGTGGAATGCATCGACCGAGTATCCCCATTCTCTAAAACTCAAAGAGGTGGAAGCATTCTTGTTGTCTCAAGGTGCTACGAAAATAACATGAATCAGAAATCTACCAATGAGTACAAAAGAATCAAAGGACTGTGCGAAGAAAATTCCAATAATTATGATATTCTAATCTTGTCAAAAAATATAACTTACAGAAATATTTTTTGTTTTCTTTGTAATACGAACTACACGATTAAAGATCACAATCTTTTCCACAATCCCTATAACGTTGTCGACTTCAACATTATTTGCAAATCGCAATTCAATTTCGTCTATGCCATGAATTTCGATCAACTCCTTCAACAAGCTAAGACTCAAAAGTGTCGTGTATTGTACGACGCATCCAAATTGGTCTTATGTGATCTCAGAACTTCAATATCAAGGTGGAACTGTCCAAGAGTTGAAAAAGCCCGGGTTGTAAAATGGATGTGTGAAAATCCAAGTCCACATTCGTTTATGCCTATTGGTAGGTTCAAAAACGAATTTTGTCAAATGTGTAATTCAAACAAAAATGGTGATATAAAAACATGTAATCATTCAAATATCTTGGATGTGAGATTCAAAAACGCTTGCTTGACTTTACCAGACGTTGGAAATCATCCATTTGTTCATCCGTTCAGAAACCAATTTTGTTCGCATTGTGGTGAAAATAAAGCACTGAGGAAAAATACAACCCATTCTAGAACCCACTGCAAGCCGATGTACGGATCAGACAAAGTATATCAGTTACCCCTGATGAGAGAATTATTCATTCCAAAGAGACATATAAATGAGAAACTCCTGGAAAGAAAAGTTGAGGTAATATATTATGTTAAATAAAATACTAGTAAATAAAACATTTATATTACGAAGAGGCTAAAATTCCAATATTTACGATTGTTAATTTGAGTTGTATTTCGGTTTTCAAACATCTATGTGTCCACTTTTCCCCACAAATAATTTGTGGGGGTTCTATGTAGTCATTAATTATATTCATATTGACAGAATAGCAATTAAAAATTGGTCAAAGTATTTCAATTTCGTTTAGGGTTAAATTTATCTTGAAGAAACCAAGCAATTCCTATTCTGTCGATAATATTTACGCACAATTTTTCTAATTCTATTTTACCTCCTATACCAAGGAAAAAAGATTTTATTGAATATATATATATATATATATATATATATATATATATATATATATATATATATATATAAAAGCGACTTCTCCTAACCAAAGAAATCGGTTCGGGTTTGGACAAGTTCTTAAATTCACATGTACATGTATTTTTTGTCACAGTTATCGTTCCTTTTTTCTTATTAGATATTCGGAGTCTGATTATTTTGGAATTGGTGTGCCCCCCCCCCCCCCCCCCCGGGTAAAAATGTTGGACCGGCATATGATCAGAATATCTTATTTGAACCTTTGTCTAAAATCATAGAATTATCTTATTACAGACAATGGACAACGTCTGCTATCCTGGGAAGATTTTGGTTGGAGAAAAGTGTGTACCAGTTATACATCATCCAAAAGGAATTATTTATGCATTCTTTATTTTATGTCAACTCAAAGTCACTGCGGGAAGCAATGATACGAGCAAGATTTTTAATTTAGTTGGTAATTCTGTTGAAAAATATTTACACCAAAATTTTGCTATTGCCAGTGCAATTTATTTTAATGGGTTTATCTTTTTACCAAAACTTCCTATTGTAACAGCATTTAGAGGTGGTCACTTTCATTATACACTGCAAGTGAATTTGTTTTTTCGCTTGTCTTATATTAAACGTTTTGAAAGGGATAAGGTAGAGAAATATCTTTTAGCTTTACCGTCCAAATTGTCTGTGAAAGTTACATCACAAGGAGATGAACACATTTCAATCGATTTAAAAGGTGTAAGATTTTCCAATATCAGCAAAGCTCTGAAATCACAAGAAAATGTACTACCCGATGCATATGCGTCACTTGTCGCTGTCATATATAATTTTCTAGGTTCTTCATATCCATCTAATTTTGTTTATGTAAGTGATTTACTTTTTTGTCGTCAGCGAATGGTCGGCGGGAGCGAAGTTAAAATCAACTTCGTGAACGGCCACATCACCGTAAAGAAGACAAAGGAAAACTTTTACATTGGCGAATTTGTGTTAGATTTCGAAAACAATTATCATGTTTGTGTCCACTCCAACCAGCCTTACAAAAAAACTTTCTATAACGACTATGTCGACAAACTAGAGACCTTAACAACTGTTTTAAACATTATCAGTATCATATCTTTGTTGTTCTTGTTTGTGCTTTACATGTTAGTTCCCGAATTACGCACACTTCCAGGTTTGAATATTATGAACACAACCTTTTCTCTTTTCTGTATGCAAATAACTTACACAGTGGCAAACGTTTTACGAAGGTCAACCTTGCTTTGTCAGATAACAGGTGTAATTTTGCACTATTTCTGGCTAACCCTATGTTGTTGCCTTTTTATCTGCTCTCTTCATATGTTTAGGACCTTTTCTTCGTACAGACAGGATGCAATTAATGGCCAAAATATAAAAGCAATTTTTACTTTTTACGTTTTCTTTTGTTACTTTATTCCCTTTGTAATTGTCGGTGCTAATATAATTTCCACGTTTGCTTTTCAAGGGAACATTGGATATGGGAAATACTTGTGTTTCGTTGAAAACCTCATGCAAAACATCGCCACTTTTGTTGTTCCTTTAAGTGTCACATGTACAGTTAATTCTGTCTTGTTTATTCTTACTCTTCTTAATATCAAATTTGCTCAAAACATCAGAAAATCAAAAGAGAACAAATCAGAGCTCCTAATTTCAATCAAACTATTCAGTCTGACTGGAACAGTATGGATACTTCAGGTGCTGGATAGTTTTTCACAGATTTCAGTTTTTTCGTTTGTGGTTACATTTCTGACATCTTTGCAAGGTCTTTTTATTTTCCTAAGTTTTTCTAGTTCTTCAAGAATTTTAAACTACATAAAATCCCTCTTGTGGAAAAGAAATATTCACAGAATAGGAGAAGAAGAAAGCAAATACACAGCTTCGGGTGGTTCAAGTTGCACTAAAGGAGTTATTTCAAACCAGCAGGGAAGTTCATCGGCGACAATTCTACCTTAATTAATCCCTAATAAGGTTATTGTGTGTGTGTGTGTGTGTGTGTGTGTGTAACTTTTGTTCCGTTGTTTAGGGATCGGAGGAGTTCGTTTATGTTTTGGTGTTGGTATTGTGTGTGTAGGAGGTGGCGGGTAATTTGATTTAAAACATAAAAAGTGAGTGGATTGGACTCAAATGAACAAGGTTCACTTAGGGCCTTTTTTGGCCCTGTGAATTTCATAAAAACTGAAACTGCTTTGTTTTAGTTGACAATACATTAAATATCATTCAGACCTTTGATGACTGCGTATCAATCAAAAATGACGTAATTTTCTGGCTAGGCAATGCATTATGACGTCATGAAATGCGTCATTTTCCTCATATCCTGTAAAATTCTACAAAAACAGCCAATTTTTAAAGCTATTTTTCGATATTTAATATAGAGCGCAACCTCTGATCTAAAATATGCAACTATTAAATGATAGAACTATTTCTGAGGATTACAAAACGTGTTTTATTTTTTAGATCAGAGGGTGCTCTCATATTATTTCTCTTCTGTGAAAGTACTCAAATATACTTGTTTTCCTTAAAATTCAAGAACATTGCAATTCCATGAAGCCTATTTTCCAAGATTTTGGCTTTAAGAAGAAAAATTTTAATAGGAAATGAAAGCACTAAGTCTCTACTTTATCTTGATGGTTAAAATGGAACATAAAGTGTTAGTCAATATATTGGTACATCTACAGGGCCATTTTATGCATAAAGTGAACCTAGCTCTTTGGCTAGCTAGCTCTCATTCTATAATTCCGCACTATATAAAAAAGCTTTTAACCTCCCTGACGCTCGTTACTTCTGGCAATGATACAAAGTAAACATCGATGATGGCTGGTTTTGTTTGTATGTTGTTTAACGTCCCTCTCAAGAATTTTTCACTCATATGGAGACGCAACCATTTGCCGGTGGAGAGCTGCAAATTTTGTACTATACTCGGCACTTACATATGAGTGAAAAATTCTCGAGAGGGACGTTAAAAAACATACAAACAAACAAAAAATCTATTTCCTTTGAAATTTCCCGAAAAAAGCTCCAGTCATTCTCTTAATGTACTTTTCATGGAAAACTTGATCCCAAATAATTGCTTCAAGCAAAATTTGATAAGATCCAAGTTTGGCGCGCGAAGGGCCGAGAATTGATGGAGATGAAACTAAACTATAAAAAGAACTCAAACTTTAGTTTAACCCTAATTGTTTCAAATCCTTTTCGATATCACCATACTGAAAACTACTATGAGACCTGCGCGCAATAATGTTCCCCGCATGTAACTTGCATGTATGTGACCAACTGCAATCTGTTCGTGTATTTTTTTTTGGAACATTTCAGCTTCCTCTTTGAAATGACCGGGGGTGGGTGGGGGGGGGGGCTGGTAAATCTTTCTGAGTTAGATTATTTATTTTCATGTCAGTGATAGATAATTTATTTCCAAAATCATCAGGGACAGATTATTTATTATTTAATTCCTCTTCACTTAAAAAGTCTGACGAGCAGTAAAAAACAAAAAAAGAGTATTGCCAAACTAAAAAAAACTCCATTTGGTGTGGAAGTGTAGCACCAGACAAGGACAGATTATTATATATAATACTAAGAATATTTTAAGAACAAAGATTTATTAGTAAGAAAAGAATATTCATGTTTCGGAAGAAATATATTTGCAACTTGAATTTCGGCATTTGTCTTTTTGGGGGAAGATGACCCCCCAAATAAAACTACATTCACATGAATCCCATTAACCCCCCTTCAAAACTAAATTTGTTGAATGTTGATCCCAAATAGACTAGGTATTATGCATATAGTATTAGGAAGACCCCCTACCCTTTCCTCAAAAGTAATCTTTAGCTATTAATATACCATGAAAATATTCATTGAAAGGCCAATTGCCCCCTCCACCTCTTTTGATGCAATATGGTGTCATACCCTGGCCATGTTAATGTTTCCAAATACACACACCCTCCCATAAAGTTTTTTTTTCAAAGTTAAGAAAATTTTCCCTTTTTTTGCTTGTCAATTTTTTTAGGTATCGTAATTATTTTTTGCCACCCCCCTCCAATTTTGAAAAACTTTGCTACATGCCCGGGTATCAAGCTGTATTAATATTATTCTTCATAATGTTAATAACATTTCATTTTCTATTGTTACTTTTAAAATATTTTAAGAATATTTTGGACAACGTTTTGCTTCTTATGCTTTTGATAAAGAGAAATAATATAAAGGTAAAAGTTTCATTCCAAATTTTTTTTGGATTTATCAAAGTCAAACATAACAGATAACTTATTTCCTAGATCATCAGGGACAGATTATTTATTTTCTTATCTTGAAAAAGTCTGACGAGCAATGAATAAAAAGGGAGATTGCCAAACTCGGAAAGTCTATTTCGTTTGTGTGTGTGTTTTTGGGTGGGTGGGTGGGTGAAGTAACACAAGGCAAGAACAACTTATTTGTGTTCTTGCCAGTCTAGGACAGAATACTCAGTATTTATTTTCAGCATTTTAAGAATCAAATGGTCGTCCACTCAGTATCTGTTTTCATTAGAATTACTGTAATATATAAAATTCCTAAGCATTGTCATGTCAATTTTTTTTATATTAATGATCTCAAATTTTTTGGGAAAAAAAAGACATGCGTGCCTTTTTTATTGCAGAGGTGTAATCTAAATCCTCATTTTTTGTGGAATTTCAGAGACAAAGGAGTAATTACAAACGTACTTAACTTGACCCTTCTGTGGATGACGCTACCTTAATAATTAAGTTGTATAGTACAACATTTCTACTGTCTTTGATATAAGAAACATAACTTGTATCATAGAAATACATTGTCAGGAAACCACTGCACTTGCGTCTTTATTTTCTATTCATTTTCTCATACAGTTACATGTGTAATGATGCGCATTGAAGTGGTAGAGTTTTTCTTTTGACAGGAGCATTTGGGTCTTTGTTATCGAACTAAATTGTTACATAATGACACTCCCATTTCTTCAGAATTGAGAAAGGAATATTCGTCGAATTGTTTTAAGACACCCACTCTCTGAGACTAGCAAAGCGAGTTACGCTGAAATGAGGATATGATGAAGTTGGGAGAGAGAGTGAGAGACTCCCTGCTTCTGTAAAACTTACGTATTGCAACGAACATGTATGTATTTGTCATATCACAGCATGTGTAAGGATGAAAATCGTGTTTGTAGACTGCCAGTATGATTGGTTATTGTATTCATTGAATACCTGTTCGAATGAAACATGTGAGAAAATTTACGACAATCAAGGGCTCTCTCTCAGTGCAGACTGGTGTTTCTCCGCACACTCGCCCCTACAATAAACCTCTTTCTTAAAGCTTCTTTCTGAAGAAATAGGCGTGTCATTATGTAACAAGCAACGTTCAAAACAAAGCCCACAACGTTTCATTCAAGCGGAAAATTATACAACTTCAATGTACTTTATTGTATATTCTTGGTAGTTTATTGTATATTCTTGGTCTTTATAATGGTTGTTTAAAGCCATATGATATAAGATGAGCCGACAGATCTGTTATATACACCGAAAAATTATTATAAAACATACCATTGTAAATTCTCTGTTTTGGCAATTTTAAAATTTTTAACGTGTGTATGTGTGTGTTTATTTCTGGCTGTTTTAATAGTTTATACTGTTGGCTGATTGATTGTAAGTTGTTTTACGTCCCATTCCAGAATTTTTCACTCATAAGGAGACTTCACCATATACCGGCGAAGGGCATCAAAATTAGACCTATCCTGGACACTCATGCCATGAGCATTGAGGATTCCTTATCGAACTAATGCCTAACGTGACAGAGGAACACGGTTTTTAAGGCTTTTAAGAAAAACCCGTGAGTTTCATTTATTATTTCGGGCGCTTGCCGAAGGAACTGTCACTACCTATGTCTACGTCTTAGGTTCGATCATACTCCATACAGTGTCAATTCTCCGGGACTACTTTCCCTAAGAATAATGATATGGACTTGCAGCGTAACATAATACTGAGCTGTCTGGAGCTTGAGGTTCGATGCGGCGCTGCGAACGAGAATCGACTGAGCCTCCCGATCACGAAGCGAATGCCCTACCACTAGGCTACCGTGACCTTTAGAAAATTGTTTGAGGACAATTGTCATAAATATTTAAAAAGCTTGGTGTGACAGCTTTGGCCTAGCTGTCATTGTTTACCTTATTAATTTAAATACTGCCTTATCATGGAGATTACGATATTTTCCCAAAATATTTAACTTCCGTTGTGAATTTATGCTTCAAATTTTGTGTACGATGTGTACATGGTGTTCTTGGATTACAGGCCCTTAGGAAGCAATTTTAGTTGGGGGGGGGGGCACAGCCAAACATTTTTCAGTTGACAGTTGAGGGAGCACTACCAAAAATTTCCTGACAAGCAAAAAAAAAAAAAAAGGTCATCAGACGTTTTATTGAGGGGGCACAAGCATATAGTATCTATGTTTACTATAGTAATCTATATATCAGCAAAATTATTGGGGGGCCGGCACGGCCCCCGTGCCCCCCGGTTCCTATGGCCATGGATTACACGTAATCGAGATCGGTAGCCGCCATGTTTTGTTTACACTGACATGCAGTTATGCTGCTTTGCCGATTATAACGGTTGTACGTCATGAATATGAACACAACTTACCTACGTATAATTATTGGAATGGTATTGTTTGATATTTGAATTCTCCTCTCTGAAGCACTGGCACTTAACTTAAAATGACTTAAATTGTATTACTGATGTTTTCCTACTCTGTATAGGCCCTAATTGGGACTAGAGTTTCCAGTTTGGAGAAGTTACCAACCCTGACGTCAGCTAGGTTGTTTGCTACGTCAATGGTGATTTACTAGATCCGCCTAAAATACTAAACAAACGAATTCCTTCATTCGGGAGTTAGAGCTAGATGCACGAACTATTTGGGAACCTACATGTAAATTCCATAGTAAGTTTGACATAAAAATGTCAGGAATTTCCATAGCTCTGCATATGTTATTACAGTGTATATTTTTGGTGCAATAATATTTTATTTGGGTGCCAGTCATTGCCAGTATGCTAAAGTAAAATACACCCCCCCCCCACTTTTTGTTGTGTGGCCTACAGATATATCGACTTCTTGACCTTTGAACTTGACATTTGACCTACTTTTCAAAATAGTCAATATACTGCTTAATATTTTACATTTAAGAGTTAAGTCTGTGCTATCTAGCATATGTACCGTTTGTCATAAGATATTATTATGAATACAAGCGTGACAGTCCACTTGACCTTGGACCGCTTTTGCAAAAATACTTCGAAACATTAATTTAAAAACTGTCTTCTGAGTTTTGAGAGGCAGAGTTTCTATAGCTAGCATATATATCGCATGTTTATGAGTGCGTGACACTGTACTTTGAATCTGTATTATATACAGTTATCACACAAAATGAAATTTAAATACTACAAGTAATAGCTTTTCAAAAAGCTTGCCTGACTAATCAATCAAGATCTATGGAACGCATAAGCAAGAGAGGTGCTAAACGTTTCCGTCATCAAGGAGCGACATAGTTGTGATATTTTATTACACAAGATGTATAATTGACTTTCTCAAATGTCGTAACCAAATACTACAGATTAACGAATATCTAAGACATGCCACTATTTGGTCATTTATTAGTTAGCCCACTGGCTGACTAGTTACGAGGGGTGATCAAAAAGTTCGCGAACTATCTCTATATTTTCAAAACCACAATTCAGATCCAAATGAAATTTGGCACACATATAGTCATACATGTGTTCTATATATAGCAGTTTTATGTAATGATTTGCTCCATGTTTGTGACGTCACGATGTGAAAATGACGTCATTAGGTAGGTTACTTGTGACAAAAAATGATTGACTCAGTCGTACTCGAGCAACGAACGGCTGTAAAGTTTAATGTGTATCTTAAAAATTCCTTTGCAGTAGCATATAATACTTTGTACAAAGTTTATGAGGGCTAAAGACTTGCCAGGAGTTCAATCATTAATTGGATTGATTGTTTTAGTGAAAGAAGGGAGATGGTTAAAAATGATGTTTGTTCTCTTGCCCAGTGAAAGCAAGCTGGGGAAGAGATGTGTTTTCAGTTGAGCAATTTGGTAAGAAAGACCGCCAAGTTACAGTCAGAAAAATAGTTGAATATCTTAACAATAATACAGTTATTAAATCCCTAAAATATTATTTACTTTAGACTTTAATCATATCAGATATGATATAAAGAAGGCGCCATGCCTTATATCCACATTGGATAAACGACGTTCCCAAGACAGAAGACTAGGGTTGTGATGGTCACCATGCTCATTCCGGGAAAGGATATCCTTATCCACCCATCCCATTACCGAGATTTGGCCATTTTTGACAAGTTCACCGTTCTTGTTATAAAAAATAATTTGCATGGTAAGAAATATAAGACTCGGAAAAATCTTTTACATCCTGTGAACGGAACGCTTCGGAGCATGTCACGTGACCGCATGTATCACGTGATTCGCGCATGGGCAGAACGGTGGCAGATGTGCATTTAAATCGGAGAGGACTACTTTAAAAAATCATGAACACTAAAACCTACTTTCATTTCTTTTATGGAAGTTATTCAATTAGTTCGCGAACTTTTTGATCACCCCTCGTACGTTGGGATGAAACTGCAAGTGAGCTAGCGTACATTGGAATTCTGGGTAAAATAGTCTGTTTTCCGTCGTTCTCGACGACTAAGTAAATTGTGAACAGTTTTAAATAGAAAAGTTGTCTTGAAGTGTTTGATACAAAAATGCTTCAATGCTGCTCTAGGACTCAAAGTTAATGGCCTGTACACTTTATAGCTAGAACAAAACATGATGCTAATACCCCCCCCCCCCCCCCCCCCCGGACAAAACTCAAGCGATGATGGTCTTACCATATACATGTATTATAAATGAGTTTAAAATACATCTTAATGTACAGTTTTAAAATTGTTTATTCTTTCTTTTTAATCAATTGTTTTGAACATATTTTATTGACAATCAAAAGGATCAGAAACAAGTTCTAACAACTTACTATAGTTCCTCTCCTTATATAACACATAATAATTATCATGCAAAAAATATCAAAAACTTAAACAAAAAAATAGTCACATATATTAATATAGCTATTTAAATCTACAGGATTCATTTATGAACTTGTGAACAGCATCAAAAATGCCATTCTTTAACTCTAATGATAAATTTTCATTGCCCAAGAGAAGTAGGTGTACATCTATGATATCAAAATCAAGTCGAAAAAGATAGTCGAAAGATTATTTCTAGCATTAAGATATTTTCTACGAACAAAGAAAAAATGTAGTCATCTTTATGAAATGAAAACCACTACAGATCATGATGTCTTCTTCATTTTGCCGATTCTTTACTTAGAACCTTACGGGATTGAAGCCCATTCCTCTACGGGACTGACCTACACTCTTGTCACTGTATTAAAAGGAAACCCTTGTTCATCACAATAATATCACAATAATATGCTACTGGCTGACTTTCTAAGCTTTTTAAAAACATAACCTTGTAACGTACATTATTACTAAATATAATTTAGAAAGAAATGGTGGAAAACAGACTGAATCAAGAAGGAATGACCCATTTACAAGGTGGGGGGAGTTTGTTTATGATTGGACTAGTCCACTTAATGGATAACTGGGAACAAAACAGTAAGAATAATAAGCAAATCCACTGCTTTAGTGTTGCCTGCCCATATACAATGAGTTCTTTTTTAAAAAGATAAAATTTGCAGTTAATAAAAAATCTGAAGCTTAAGAATCAGGTTAAAAGAACAAACTTTATTTATTTCCATAGAAGTTATCAAACCCATTCAAAAGAACAATCCAAGAAAAAGGCGCGAAGATAATTTACTTGTGACATTTGGCGCGAAATGATTGTGTCACCCTTTTCGTAGAAGACAAATGGACTGATCAAGTAGTTTAGAAAACGCAGAAAAAATGTTACACGGACATGTCCGTACAAAGAATCGCAAAGAATAAACATGTGCATGAAAAAAAAACCCCACAACACCAGTACAAGACAAAACAAAAAAGTGAAGGAATTAAACACATCATTATTTTGCATCAGTAATATGATTTTTTCTTTTGCAAACTGTATTTTTTTAAATGCAGGTTACAAATTCCGATGTAAATCAGCTTGCACAAAATCTAGTTCGTTAAGAATGATTGCTTAGTTTCAGACCATGGAAAAATTAATCCTTATACTGCCTGACGCACGTGGCGTCAGGCAATGAAAATACATCGGGATCGGTTTCCCAAAATGTAGACTGAGAAGACAGACTGACATATCTCGATAAGGGATTATGAAATAAACAGTAAATAAAATGAGAACTAAATTCTTATTTCTAATAATTTCAATTTCATTATTCATTATATCCTGGAGAGTTGGGAATCATATTTTATTCAATTGTCACATTTTATATTCTATCGATTTTTTTCTAACCGTGTATTTTTTTCTTTGCATACAAAAGCGATGCAAAAGGAACTATAATATTAGTAGCAGATAAATAAATGACGACTCTTAGAGTTATTTACTTTAACGTTGCTATAAAGGAGGGGACACATGCGTTCCTTGGAACACTCTAATACTTACCACTTCAAAGTAATAACAAAAGACAACCAGGTTTTGTGTAAATTTTATTAATCACATGAATAACTCTTTTATATAATTAATAACTGTCGAAACTTTATTCATGGACTTGTGTTTTTCTCTTTCTCTTGTTTATCGTGACACATAACTATAGGTAGTACAGTGGACAAGGATCCTACAACTGAGATTCTATACATGAAATGGTCTAGTTGAAAGATAAATCACATATGACCATTACAGTTATCCATACCAGCTTAGCTCATTTAGTTCATTTACCATATGTGTTAAATCTACATGTGAAGTGAAGTGGTTGGCTCCTTATTATCTCATTATTTAACTCCATTCGGAGTCATTTCACGTATTTTGATTTTATCATGCACCTATTTGTAATGCAATCTCTAGAAACTCGATTACAAATGAATTGGCATTCTGGCTCCAAAAAATAAACTGAGAATAGACTTAAGTCAAGATTTCAAATCAATATAATTTTAAAAATAACTTTGATAATGAAACAATTTTTTTTCCATGTGTATGGATTTTTATAATATACATACCAACAAAGTTTCATGCACATTAGTTAATTAGAACTCAATATATTTAAAATCATAATTTTGACTTAAGTCTGTTCTCAGTTTATGGTCTTGAGGCCTGGCTGATTTATGTTGTCTAATGTAATGTTTATTCTCTAGTTTGTCAGGAAGACCATTGGAAACTATTTCCTTTGATACATTTGCATAAGAGTTCATCTTGTCAGAAATTAGAGACTTTCTTAGCAAAGAAACAATAGGCAGAGAAGAAAAATGCTAGTCAACTGCACACCTACATATATCATAAAGCAAAAGGTAAACTTGTATTTTTGTATCCTTTTTGCTGCTTATACTGATCGAAAAGTTCTTGAACTGCATAATGTTTGTTTTGCTTTATGTCACTTCGAGAAATTTTAAATTGTTGGGACGTCTCTAATTTCGTTGGCCTGTAGTTGAGCATTAATGTATCGTTTTCGTATCAGCACATATTGCGACACAGGAACTCGGTTAAAAAAGTATCATCGGAAGGACAGGTAACCAATTTCACAGTTGAATTTGAACCCAGTTGATGAGAAATCAACTCCTTACATGTACTCCGCGACTCTAGAACAAAAACCGTTGTGTCATGCAGGCGACAGCTGATTTATATGTTATAAAACTGAGGGATACTGAAGTGTCATTTAGATTTTTTTAATCGGATTAAAAGAATTTACACTTTCATATGTTTAGTATTTTTACCATTTCCATATTTTTTGAGAATAATCATTTTTAATCACATTAGGAGACGATAAAAACCTGTCTAATTTCTCTTAAAACCTGTGAACGGACAACTGCATCGAACAAATAATGATTTAAAAATCACTTTTCATAAGCTACCAGTCAGGATCTGCTGTGTCATGCGTCATGTGATTGAATTTAAAGTACGAAAAAAGTCAGACAATGATGATATTTTTGTCTAAATAGGGTGTATATTCATAAGATATGAGTATCTAAGAGGTAAGAATCAGGAATATGTTGTTTTAAAGGTATTTAGATGCTTTTAACCCTCTAAGTCATATTGAATTAATATTTACAATTTAATTCAGAATTATTGCTTGTGGCTTGCGATTTTGGCAGAATCAACTATCACAGTATAGGAGTTCAAGAGTTTTATAACAAATGGTTTTAATAAAAGTAATGTACACGTAATTAAAATTAATTGATAAGTAAAAAAATCATAAGGAAAATAATTTATGAAACAGATATTGGAAGATGATAACCTATTTGTGAATACGTGCAGAAAATTTATTTTAATTAGAGGTCATTCTTCAATGTTGAAATCTAGGCCCAACGTCCTTAAGTTTTGCACGAAATCTGTCTTAAAAAATACTGCAACTTTAATTATAAAGAAAACTTGAGCGTGTTGAATTTCGATCAAAGCTGTATGCCATGAACTTTTTATTAAAGATTTCAAGAAATATTGCGATAAATATCCTGCTTATTTTATTTAAATCCCTTAAAGAGAGTTTCTCCCTTTAGCCCGAGAATAAGTGACATTACTTATTTTTTAAACTGCAACAAAAAACCTATATCAAGGACTTCAGATATTCAACATTCTACCTGTGAATGGTTGCAAAATTTTTTATATTCATAAAAAGTTCTGAATATAATTTTTCTCCTCTTAAAAATCGATATATTTATAATAGAACGTTTCTGAGCATAAAAATAACCTTTGCGAGAATTTCAAGAGTCAGTTCAATTGTTGTTCGTTACAGCTCCCCCTCCCAATTAATTGTTTTTCCTTGCCATTCGTTTTCCGAAATTAAAACTCCCTTTTCTCACAATTTATGTTCTTGCATATATATTTAAATAGTATTAAATTCTTTACTTTCAGACTGTTACCAAATTAATTTTATTAAAAACTTGAAAAAGAAACCAAACTTGAATGTTATTTTTTTGATTTTCATGTCTGTGTTTAGTCGGGTGCGGTAATATAGTTTTACTCAGTGCATAAAATCGCATAACTTGACAGTGAAAAAATATTCTTGCTTTTTTTTTTGTTTGTTCGTAAATATTCTGATTCATGTATTTTTTAACTTTAAAATTATGTTAAAGTGCAATTGCACTTAAATACTTCAGGTATTGTTATGAATATGTTTTCAGAGTAAGAAATACAAATGTTATAAACCTAATAGTTTTGTTGTTTTATTTCTAAAAAGACATAATTGATCATGTTTCATTTGTAAAATTATAAATGGCTGAACCTATTATAAAGTATATATAGTTGCTGTTGGAGAAGCATAAAATAAAAAAGCAAAAGCTATTTTTCTCATGTTTCAGAACTTCTTGCGAAAACGAAAAAACGTGATAAATTGAGATTTATAAAATAGTTGAATTCTTTTCCTTTATTGTACATGTATTATATGCTTATTATTTTTAGTATTAACATCATGACGTTAAAGTATATACATGTAACATGGACATTAAGACATAGTAAATAACATCAACGTCATGACGTTGTAGAATTAAGTTGGAAAACAATACCAAATTTAAACGACTGTCAAAAGAAAACTAGAGAAGATATTGTTAAAAATAAAATGTTTTATAATTTACAAATCTAAGAGTATTGTTAAAGTTTCACCTATTTTGGTGACACGGCCGATTTTGGTACATCCTGGCTTTAGTTCTTTCTCTATCAAAAGTCTGTTTCGTAAATATCAATAGAATGCACGATTATATTGTTGTTATCCCGATCCGCCGTTCGTTCCGTCCGTTTGTCAAACGATTTTCTTTCTCAAACTCCACGTACATATTTAGCAGTAGCCAAATCATCTTTTGGAATCCTGTGCAATAAAGTTTTCATTTTCTTTTTCATCTTGTGGGCCAATTGAGGGTTTAAAAAACGTTTGGTTTTTTTTTTATTATTATTGTTTGTTTTAATACAAATTCCAAGATCTCCTCTTACATTTTACGTAGTAGTAAAATAGTCTTTTGGAGTACGGTGTCCTGTAGATATACACTAAGGTTTCGACCCAATAAAAACAAAATTCAAAACGACTCTTTTTAATACACAAAACCAGTCTTTTAACAGATTTTATTCTTTATAAAACTCTTAAATTATACTATATCTAAAGAAAGTGTGGGTCTATTGTTATTTCGGTCGATCTGTCCGTTCATCTATCAGACTATCTTCTTATTAATCTTCTCTCGGATTTTAAGCAATTCTAAGCTAAGTCATATTTTGGAATATGATTTGTGGTGTTCTGGCGATGTAAATTAAGTGTGAGGGTTTTCAGCTTTTATCCCGATGGCAATTGATGGATGAAAGCTATTTTTTTAAAAATCTAAATTAATAATAAAAAAAAAAACATCGTTGCAGAACTCCTCTTACATATTATCATTTTATGCAGTAGCCAAAATCATCTTTTGAAATATTATTTGTGGTGTCTTCCTATCAAAATAATTTATACTAAAGTAAACTATAGTTAACTATAATTAACTATAGTTAAGTATAGTTTACTATAGTTAACAATAGTAAATCGAAGATTCAAAGTTTTCACTATTAAAGTTTTCAAAGTTATTGCTATAGTGTAATAGTGATCACTTTAATGTCATAGTTATCACTATAGTAAATCAAATTGTCAAAGTTATCACTATAGTAAATCAAAGTGTCAAAGTTATAACTATGCATGGTAAATCAAATTTTTGAAGTGATAAATGTAGTAATTCAAAATAGTGCAAAATGTATTGCTATGGTATATAATTTTCTGCGGTAGAAATCTCATCAAATTTCACACAACATAGGTTTTATACAGTTTTGCATATTTTCTCGTTTTGCGAAAGATATTTGTTGAGGTCTTGTATTTACAATAATTCCATGCACTTTGCATGCAATAGTTTTATTTCAAATTTTATTTTTAGTTTGATATTTTTTGAAACCTTTTATTTTTCATTATTATATAGCTAATAAATAGTCTATAATAATAAGAAAAATACTAAAAATAAAGGGGAATTTTAGCGTTCAATATCTTAACGTTTTATTGAACGCTGAGTTTGTATTACGTTTATGCGTATGCCCGAAACATTCCGAATACAAGCGTTCAATATCGAACGCCCCGTTGTAAACAAAAAATGTCGTCTGGTCAACCTCTCAAAGGAAGATTTATGATAGGTAGTGGCAGCTAGGTATGATGTGTTTATTTTCACGCAAAATTGAAATTATTAATTGATAATTTAGTACGTATTAGCCTCAATAAAACCTCAATAAGCATATCATAACGCTTGGTAGAGTCATTGGAATGATGCGATATTGATCACTTACAGGACAGACGCTAATTTAAATACCGATATTGAAAATGGCATTTTATCCACTCAGATTCTAATTCAATGTGTGGGTGTGGAATTTAATGAGCTAATGAAAAACATTTCACTAATTAACATGTAAAGACGGCAGCAATGGCATAGAAACGCACTTCTCTGAAGAGCGCAACACAACGAACGTAGGTTGAATTCACTTTCAAAGTATAAAAACTAAAAAAAGCTTTCGCGTATGATTAATCTCCTCATCATTCAGTTACATGTAAGGTGCCAACTATCTCCCCGCTGGCGGTTTTTAAGGTCTCATCCGAAGGACCTGCAACTTTCACTTCAAAGTGCCGAGCGCTTGGCGAAGGAACAGTTGCTACCTATTTTTATCGACTTAGGTCAGTCGAGGCCGAGATGCGAACTGACGACCTTCCAATCACGGAGCGAGCGCTCTACCGACTGAGCTACTGTGACGGTTGGCTAGAAAGAATTCATATCCTTTCAAAATTTCTTTTTTCCTTGTTTATATCAATTCACTCTTGCTTGTTTTTAATACTAACTTGATTATTTTTCTGATAAAATGTACATGAATGCCGAGCACCAAGTCTTAAGTTTTAGAGTTACTTCCCGTTTTTATGAAAAGTCGCGTGGCGCTATTTTAGGATTGGCGCACATGGAGAAGTAAACAATGGAGGGAAATCGGCGAGTATGCAGTGTATTAAAATTGTTTAGAAAGAACAGAAGAGAAAGTGAGAGCAGAATAACACTTATGTCAAATTTATGCCCCCAGTTATATTTAAAAAAAGAACATGCACTTAAAAGCTCAAGCAATGCTAATTAGGTGTTGGTATCCGTTCATCGGACAAAGCTCTAATTGGCAACTAATTTAGTCGCCATGGCGCCTAAAATTTTTGATTGGCGCCTAAAAATTCTCCATTAGTCGCCAAATTGGCGACCATTTTAAATTGACGTGGCGATCGTCGTATTCCGTAAATTTTAACATTTTTAAGAATTTTCCTGAAAACACGAAAAGAAATTTAAATTTAAAAAGAGGAAATTATTTTTAGCAATGGACATGTCGTAGTTTCTTAGTCACTGCAAAGGTACATATATTTATTACTATTCACTTATTCTGTTCGTTTGTGTGTCTATAAACTTTTTTTTTTTCAAAATACTACTCCTTCATCAATTTGGTACTATTTAAATAAAACTTATACAGTTTTGCAGCATCAATTCTGTATATCGGTTTTTTTTTTTTTTTTTTTAAATAAAATTTGACTAACACTGTTGCCACCATGAGTACTAATTAATTATGAAATATTTTTAAAACTCTCCTACACTTTTGGTCCATTTTAAACTTGGTACATTTGTAGAGTAAACTAAAAAACATAATCCTTTTTATTATTTTTTAAAATATTTTTTCTTTTTATTCATTTTTTTCTTTTGTGATTTCAACTTTTTGTGTTGCAATTGCTAAATTTTGTGAAATCAACCATCGATTAATAAAGCTTTCGATCACATTTGCCCAGCTCCCTCCATGATTAAATTTTCAGATATAGAGAACTCTGATGTTTCAGAACTTCTTGGAAAAAGCCATGATAAATTGTGATTTATAAAATAGTTGGATTCTTTTCCTTTATTGTACATGTATTACATGTACATGTAAATAGTTTAGGTATGGGGATGGTTTTTTTGCAAATGATTAATAAAGTACCTTTCCATAGTTTTTTCTGTTTTTATTCTAGAATTAATCTTTAAAAATCAACAGGTTACTCGGTCAGAACGATGGTAATCGGTTAGAAAATCTGTAATCGGTTAGTCGGAAAAGATTAATATATGTGTAAATCTGAACACAATTTCATAAAGAATTCAATTAAAAAGATACAAATAAAAATATCTGAAATGTTAGCATTTTTCACTTACCTATTGAAGCTGATTCACATATAATTATGGTTCTCCGGATTAATCGTAGTGGGGGTAATTGGTCAGTTTTCGAGAGGTTAATTGCTGTCAAAACAAAATGTTGTTACCCAGCCTGTCCTGTGTTTCTTTAGTGACTTTAATTAAATGATAGTTGAGTACTTTGAACTGATTATAATGTGTACTTTACATCTTCTATCTATTGCATTTACCTATTTAGGCCAAAGTTTTTATATATTTTGGTTTACGATTTTCTGTCTCAAAAAAATGCATTGGGTGGTCGAAAAATAAAAATAAAAATAATTTAGGATTCAACAATTTCAATTTAAAATACCAGCAATGTTTATTTTAATAAAATTATACAGGTCAATAGTACTTTTAAGTTTTATTGTCTAGATCACATAACTCTTTTTATTTAATTTTAATTCATTTCTAACTTTAGACTGAATGTCATTTTCATTTAGTTCTGATTTTTTTTAATGTCAATCAATGCTTGGTTCATGATGTTCAACTTCTCTATGTGCTCTTCAGTGATATGTGATATGTTATAAACCTCGGTATCCCGACAAACTAAAAATAAGGATCCAAATTTAAGTTGAATTTATACTGAAGAAAAATACAATTTAATTGTTTAACAATATTAAAAGTAATTGACGTGGAAATAAAGGTTATAATAATTTGATCATGCATGGATTTATCACCCTATTTTGGGAAATGCCATTTTTGGGGAATGGGTAAACAAATTATTGGCTATTTGATGAAATTGGAAAAAAATTTAAAATGTTGCTTAAATCATGTATTTAGGGGTAATTCATTTAACATTTCAGCATGAACTCTAGTTTAGGCAACCAAACGACAATTAAATATGATCCATCTTCATCATACAAGATCAATTATGAATAATAGACTAATAAAAGTAAAATGGACTTCAATGTGTATAAAGTATATATAAAACTTACAGTAGTACATGTACATGTGTGTATGAGATTTCAATTTAGGTCATTATAGTAGATCTGTTTCTGGAGATTATAAACCTCCCGCAAAAATTATACTAAGTACACATTTTCTAAAAGTCCTCTTTTAATGTGTATTAATGCATTGAAAATATATTTTTCTATCTGAAATAATGCCCAAAGTCCTTACCATTCACTGGCAGATCAATTGAGTAGGTGGAAATAACTTAATAAATCTATATAATTACACAATATCATCATTTTGAGAAAAACGGAGGAAATTCGGATTAAAAGTTGGCGATGTTTTTACAGTGTTTTTAAACATGTGTTATGACTGTAGCTTTGATAAATGAATTAAATATATGAAAATTACAGACAATCTGACAATTTCACTTTGTGTTTTTCCAAGATAATTAAAAATAAAAGCATTGTTCACCAACTAGGAAAAATACTGCCAAATTGGGAAAAACTGAACTCATTTTCAATTGGGAAAGGTCCCGAATTTCGGCCCCTGAGAAGGCACTGATAAATCCCTGATATTATCTATAGGTGTATGTCTGCTAGGTGGATCAGGGTTGGTCATACACTCTTCAATATTACGGTATGAATTTAGCCAATTGAGACTTTGCAATTGGAGAAAGGGATCATGCATCCAAGATCTTATTCACTTTTCCATACAGAAAAAGTTCTTTAAGTGTGTGTCATTGCTTTCAGTGAGGAATTACCTTGTTACATGACAGAACCGCCATTTTAGGTTTGCACATGTGTTTATTTACGATCACCTAAATGTTTGTAAAGTTCTATATAATTTATAAACGCTTATTTGACTAAGATGCATTCTAAAATTTAAAACCCACCAGCTCAGCTGAGAAAAATCCGGAAAAATATATCGGAAAAAGACATTATTTTTATTTTCATGATTGGTGAAAATTAGGGTCGGCGGAATCGTAAACCAAAAGAAAAAACTTTGGCCTTAATTATATTATTAAACATACATTGTAAATTAAGCGATATTTCAGACTTATTTTTGATTATGCTGACTAGTGTGACTCTTCTGATGTATCTGATATTTCATGAATGTTTCAGGGGTTTCTTATTTTTTTTCCTATTAAAATTGAAATTATATATATATATATATATATATATATATATATATATATATATATATATATATATATATATATATATATATATATATATATATATATATATATATATATATATATATATTAGGGATGGCAATCGAATACAGAATTGCCAATCGGTTAACCGCAAGACGTTCCGACCGATTAATCGGTTAATCGTATCGAAAAATCTCGTCCTTTTAAGCTCTATACTCAAATAAACAAGGCTTTAAAGATGTTAAGTGTAGAAATATTCTGTTTATATTTGATCAGTACACTATTTATATTTTATTTCAATTTAAATAGGCAAAACAAAAAATACGCCATACATAGCTTTAAAATACTCATGAAACATGCTTGAGGTCTCAGATTCATTTAAAATAAGAAGAGATGCTGTGTATGCTCATTTTGCATTGTCACAATACTCAAAATTGAGTGTTAAGTCTGAACTATCGCTTAATTTACAATGTTTTATAGTATAATTAGATAGTTAATTTCATAGGAAAGAAGAGGTAAAAACACATTATAATCAGTTCACGATACTCAACGATCATTTAATTAAAATCATTAAAGAAGCACAGGACAGACTGGGTAACGACGGGGTCTTTAAACAACAATTAACATCTCGAAAACTGACCAATTATCCCCGCGATGTCAATCCGGAGAGGATTAATTATCTCCAAATCAGCTTAAATAGATAGGTGAAAATACTAAAGTTTCAGATATATTTTTGTGGGTTTTTTTAATTGAACTTTTAGGAAATTGTGTTCAAATTGACACAAATTTTATTTTCTTTCCGACTAACCGATTACAGATTTTCTAACCGATTACCATCGTTCCGACCGAGTAACCGGTTAACCGATTAGACATTGCCATCCCTAATATATATATATATATATATATATATATATATATATATATATATATATATATATATATATATATATATATATATATATATATATATATATATATATCTTGCCCTTGTTGAAATTAAAAGCGTTTTGATCAAATACAAACAGACCGTTCACGGTAGCTCAGTCGGTAGAGCGCTCGCTTCGTGATCGGGAGGTCGTGAAGTCGAATCTCGGCCGCGACTGACCTAAGTCGATAAAAAATTGGTAGAAACTGTTCCTTCGCCATGCGTTCGGTACTTTGAAGTGAAAGTTGCGGGTCTTTCGGATGAGACCTTGAAAACCGAGGCCCCGTGTCACGGCAGACGTTGGCACGATAAAGATCCCTCACTGCTCAATGGCCATAAGTGCCGAGTAAAGGTAAAAATTTGAAGCCCTTCACCGGTATATGGTGACGTCTCTATATGAGTGAAAATTCACGAATGGGACGTAAATCAACATACAATCAGTCAATCAATCAATCAAACATAAACATAATATTATTATATGTAACATCGTTATAGTCTTGCCTATTTGAGTGGAGCTTATGAAGATGAATTATGTCGAGAATTTTTGATACGATTAATCGGTTAATCGGTCGGAACGTCTTGCGGTTAACCGATTGCCGATTCTGTATTCGATTGTCATCGCTACTTTTTACCTTATATATGTGCTACCCACTCCCACACCTACCCGCCTTAATGGAAAAAGAGTCTAAATTCCAGGACATCGGTCTTAATTTTTTAAAAATAGGATTATTTTTCAGTGATTGTAAACACTGACTTTTTCGATCTAAGTCTCAGGTAATAATGATGATTACTGTTAATTCTATAGAATTTATTGACGATTTCAAGATTCAAAATGACAAAACATGTTCTTTATTATTACAGATTTCGACGAGAAATAAACACATTGAAGGAAAATGTTCAAATCAGCTGCTTTCTGTCTGTTTTTTATTTGTCAAACTTCTGGATTCAATATTTCCCGGCTGATGACAATTTATATCGAAGCCTGCGGAGAGAAGGACACGTGCTTTGATTGGCCGGGTATAACAAATTATGAACCTCATTTGATACTTTCTCGTTGTCAGCCATGTTCCTGTGAAGAGTCTTGCATACAAGAATTGAATTGTTGTCCTGATAAGTTTTTTCAAAGACCATTAGCTATATTAGATACCCCTCACATCCACATGGAAAAAATGTCAAATTTAATTATTAAGCCACAGTACGATATAATCAAGACTTGTCCTGAATTTTCCACAGAAGTAGAGATGCAACAATGTGAAAATGCTTCTGACGATTTAGATTTTTATAATCCGGTTAGCTCCCTTGTTAGTAATTACTCTTATCAAAATGTTTTCTGTGCACATTGTCATGGAGAGAACAAATCCAATTTAGTATCATGGGACTTATCGCTAGATCAACTCACAGTTAAATTGAATTTCATCAACTTCATTGAATCTTATCAACAACTACAATTCTTGTCAAAAGCTCATAAAACAACTATTGTATATTCTCCGCCAACTAGTATGAAGGAAATTATCCGTCCAAAATTTTTAAATCCAGAGAGGTATCGCATTCAATCTTGTCCGGATGATAAAGATTTAGACATTGCTTGTTCATCTTCATATGTCAATCAATTTAGACTTTACAGGAATATATTCTGCTATTTGTGCAAATTGAAAGAGTTAAAGAGAACTGGACCCATCATAGGCTCCTGTTCAACACAAAACAATGAGACAGTCCAAAAATGTCAACAAAGTTCTATTTCAACCATGACGTATCCCTATAAAAATTTCTATTGCTTCCAGTGTAACACTCCTCTAAGGAATATGGATGCTTTTGGCTCTCGGCGATGCCATGGTAGTGAATGCAAAGATTCCTTACGTTATCACTTCTCTGACTTTTCAACAACTGCACGGGAACTTTATACTTTTGATACAAAGGAAACATTCTACGTTAAGTTTTTTAACACAACCTTTAATGGTGATTTTATTCTTAAAATGATAAGAGATTCCAACAGGAATGACATTCATTTTCCATTTGAAACTACGGAAAAGAATAAAAGTGTCAGTTTTGGTCAACTTTTGAACACAATTGCAGCAATAAACCCTCGCCGTCTTTGTAGACAGGATCTGTTACCGGAGAGTGTTCGAAACCTCACTGCAAAACCGCAATGTGATTGCTCATATTCCTGTCTGTTCCTCAGAAGATGCACTTGTTGCATTGACACAGCATTGCTGCATCCAGTGGAATGCATCGACCGAGTATCCCCGTTTTCTAAAACCCAAAGAGATGGAAGCATTCTTGTTGTCTCAAGGTGCTACGAAAATAACATGAAGCAGAAATCTACCATTGAGTATAAAAAAGTCAAAAAACTGTGTGAAGGAAATTCTTATACTTATGATATTCTAATCTTATCAAAGAATATAACTTACAGAAATATTTTTTGTCTTCTTTGTAATACAAACTACACGATTGAAAATAACAGTCTTTTTCACGATCCCTATAGCATTGTCGACTTCAACATTATTTGCAAATCGCAATTCAATTTCGTCTATGCCATGAATTTCGACCAACTCATTCAACAAGCTAAGACTCAGAAGTGTCAAGTATTGTACGACACATCCAAATTGGTCGTGTGTGATTATAAAACTTCAATATTAAAGTGGAACTGTCCACGAGTTGAAAAAGACGGAGTTGTAAAATGGATGTGTGAAAATCCAAGTGCTCATACATTTATGCCCATTGGGAGGTTTAAAAACGAATTTTGTCAAATGTGCAATTCAAACGAAAATGGTGACATAAAAGCATGTAATCATTCAAATATCTTTGATGTGAGATTTAAAAACGCTTGCTTGACTTTACCAGACGTTAGAAATCACCCATTTGTTTATCCGTTCAGAAACCAGTTTTGTTCTCATTGTGAGGGAAATGAAGCACAGAGGAAAAATACAACCCCTTCCAGAACCCACTGCAAGCCGATGTACGGATCAGACAAAGTATATAAGTCACCCTTAATGAGAGAATTATTCATTCCAAAGATAGGTATAAATGAGAAACTCCTGGAAAGGAAAGTTGAGGTAAAGTATAATGTTAAATAAATACTGTAACAATACCAGTAAATAAAACATTCATTATTTTACTGCAAACGTTGAGGGTGTAGGTAAAAGATTTACCATTGTTAATCTCAATTTCATTTTGGCCAAACATCTACGTGTCCACAGTTTTCCCACAAATGTATGCTTCTCGGTTCTGTGTAGCCATGATCAATCACTGTAAATACAAGTAGAAGATGAAAAAATACAGATATATTGACAGAATGGCAACAACAAATTTTGTCAGATGAGCTTAATATTATTAATGGTTGAATACATGTACAAGGAAGGCCTGAGCTAAAGATTTTGTGATAATAAATTGTGTTGATTAATATAAATCAATTTATTTATCAAAGGTGCTAGAACACGTATTCTGTGTTATAATCCTATTTAAAAATCAATAGCCATTGGTTTCTTTTTTTTTTTTATCAAATACCTGTGGAACAGGTATTCAAGTAAGCACGATTTTCACTCATTCGAAGGCTTTTCTTTGCCCTATTTACGCCCCCTTCCCAATCCACTGTTCATGTAGTATTTAAATTGAGGGCATATACAAAAACATTACAAAGGACCGTATAAGGTAATAATGATTTCACTTTTGTATAAAAGTCACAAATTTGCTCTCATGTGTATTTTCTTTATTACTTTCCTAGCAGGCACTCAACGTTGTTTAAACGTTGAATAATAGTTGAATTTGGGTTTTGACGTTGATAAATCTAGAATCAATATTGATTCAACGTTGACTTTTCAACATTGAAAATGTAACGTTGATTCAACATTGAATTCAACTTGAGCTGAATTGCAACGTCGGATCTTCGGCGAGCGGGAATTCTATTTTTCGCTGATAGATAATTCGGACTTTAATAATGTCGGACTATAACATTGTCGGACCATAATGAGGTCGGACTTGATAAAGTCGCACTACCGTAAATCATAAATAACTATAACAACTAACCAGAATGGTAAATAATTATATATGAATTTTACAAATTCAGTGATTGATATGAATTCAGTACGAATTCGCCAAAGTACGAATTGCTGTAGGACACCCGGAAAATATTCAAAAAGACAGGATAACAGTTACTGGTAAGTTCTGAGAATTTTAAGATTTGATATATACAGCTGTTTTAAGATTTTAAAAATATAACTCGATTTGTATCTATCTTAATTGCTCGTGATTATGGATTTTTCAAATTCCAACTGACGCCAATTTCAGTTCAATATTTTTTTAAAGAACGCATGAAGACCACATTGAAGACTATTCCATTGTATGGTTTAGTTAATTGATATTCATATTTTGAGAGTATCACATCTTGGGTATGTCAAGTGTTAGGATATATAGCATAAACGTATCAAGGATTCTGTAAAAAAAAAAAAAAGGAGGGGTGACCACTTGAACATGTTGAAAGGGGAAGTCTACCATCTCCAACGAAGGCTTTTGGGCAGTTTTCACTGCACACCGAGTCCCGTCTACATACCCTTCTCACGTCTGAAACATCTAAAGGAACCCTGGATTTTATTTTCAGATTCTTATGGATCTGTGTTTGTATAGCTTTCCTTGGGGGGGTGGTTGCAGTCAGGAATTCCCGTCTGTTTTCCAGTATATACATTTCCCCCCTTTTTTTAATTTGATGAGTAAATTATTATTTTAAAAGTAATTTCCTCTTTTAATGATTTTTTCATGTCTTAGATTTGAGTTTTACTTGTAAATAATTGTTTTATGAAATATTGAACTGCTGCACAGGTTTGTGGTAGGAAATTCATGTGCAAAACCTTTGCTTTGATGGAACACAAACTTTAAATATTTTTTCTTACTTTCCTGTTACACTTGCAATTTACTTCATTTTATTTTGTGTTTTGTGAACAGAAGGCATGGCTTATAAACAGATGAAAGAGATATCATGCAGAAATAGATTTAATCTCACTGCCAAACAATGATACAGATGTACCTTGTAAATGGAGGACATTCCAGCACCTCACAGCCTCCAGCAAATTTGAAGCGGCTGATGAATATTAAGACATGGAAATCAAACGGTACAGTGCATTAACCATTATCATTACACTTTAAAAATTGGCATTTTAAAGTTTTATTAATGAATACCATTTGCAATGCCACGAAATTGACTAATTTTTGCATATATGTATTTATGTAATAATTCGTTTTTAATATATTTGTCTTTTGATTGATTATTCATAATTTGAAAAAAAAAAAGCGCAAGATATTGTTTATTTTAGTGTTCGTCAATTTTCACTGAAATGGAATTTTGGAATAAAAAGATTATGAGATTGAACACAATTTTAACATATTTCATTATACAAATATTTATTAGATCAAATTGTACATTAAAGGGGTAATCAACTAAAACGCTGCACCAATCTGTCCACTCAGAAGACCAACGTAATCCAGAAGAGAACACTAATCAGGAGACCAACAGCACCCCAGGAGTCCAACACCACCCACGAAGACCAACAACACCCTCAGGACTCCAACACCAGGACTCTAACACCAAGATTTAATTAGAAATGTATTTTTTAAAAGAAATATTTATCGGATTTCGGATTTCCCACATTTTGGCATGAACATCACGGAAGAGACATAATTTGTCGAAATGCGGATCTGGTGCATCAAAATGATTACCGTATAAGATTTACATATTATCTTGGAATGTTTTCATGTATTGGACTATTTCTTGACCACACGTGAGATTACAAAACGATAGTAAAATGTTTGGGTTTTGTACCGATTATATGTAATTTATAAAATGTATTTTAATTTGTGAAATTTATTGTAACTGATCTATTGATAGGAAGTTAATTAAATGTTTATAATATATATTTATATATGTTTTCCTTATATAATTATGAAGGCATCTTAGTTAATAAAAGAATTAAAATTTTAAATAAGTAATGCCCCCCCCCCCCCCCGAAAAAAAGAACTTTAACTTTTATTCAATGTCTAACCAACACTGATTTTCAACATTGAATCAACGTTAAGATTTCAACGTTGAACTCAATTTTCAAAATTTTACATAAACTAAACGTTGAATCAACATATGTAATCAACGTTGATTCAAAGTTTTTTTTTCAGTGTTGTCTGCCTGCTGGGTTATTACAGAAAAGAGTCAGGTTTAAAGGATATTTATGTATATGTGTGTAAATCAATACAGGCAGATCAGCGCTTCTCTCACTAAACAACTGTGTTGTTATTATTATAAATAATTTACTATCTGAGTGAAACGAATTAGAACATAACTGGTGTTTCTTTAACAGGAAATGAGGAACAAGAATTAAAATGCATTTCTAGATACCCCTTGCAAACCTGCCTGGCTATATGGTATAATAGTAGCAGATAGAGTAGCCTTACTAATTTCATGCTTAAAATTTTGTTATACTAGGATTAACACCATCCGGTCAAAAATCACAACAAATATGAAACATGCGTTTTTGAGGACAGAAATCGGGCTTTGACTGACCACGTGTTGCTGCTTACTACGCATGTCGTACTCTTAAACAATTATTCAATGTGATTGACCAGTATTATCAGTGATATTGTTTGATTCTGTGTTTCATATGCAAAGTAGTATTAATTTCATTGAAATCAAACATCCAATCGATGAGTAATACGGTAATCTATTTGTGAAATTTTACTACGGTCAATGAAGAAAAATGACACGCTGTTACTGGAATGAAAGTACAATTAATCTCTCTTAAAGTCAGCATGTTGCAAAATCTAATTGTCGTTAAAATGACCTCATTAGCAAATACAATCTCGTTGGGTTGTATTTTGACTGACATGTTTCATGCCAAATGTTATGCCATTGTTTTTATACCGATTTTGACTACTGCAATTAGTCCATTTGCCTGATCAATACAATAATAGGGCTCTCGGCGTGTATGATAGGTCGACAGGGGATGCTTACTCCTCCTGGTCACCTGGTTCCATCTCTGGTGTCTCAAGGGGTCCGTGTTATTTGCCCTATTCACAGTTTGTATTGTTTAAAAGATTTATGAGATCGAACATTGTATTCAATATCTTCACCTATTCATTAGTTTAACACGTATATTAAAGCTTACATATTTCCCATTTAAAGGGTTAATCGGCCTGAAAAATTTCAAACTGATGAAGATTTCCTTTTGTTTTAAACAAAATGCACAAACATTTTAATGATTTTCAATAACAATTTTCAAGTCATTGGCAAAATATAAAAACGATACATGTAGTCCATATCTACCATTAATTTCTCTAGATTTTTAACAACTCTTAGTGTTCTTTCTTTGTCTGGTAGACATTTCTGAACTTAAGCCATCATAACTAGTTGAATTTCATCGTTGTTATAATTGTTAAATGCAGTGCTTATTGCATAGTGTAGACAAAATTTTTACATTAAAAATTGTAATCTTTATAATTAACTCTTACTGGCTTATCCTGGCTTAACATTAAAGGTCTTTTTTGTGTTAAATTGTTGCAACCCTACAGGTACCATTATTTCTATGAAAACTATACACGGAAGAATTGATCTTATTTTTCAACACATTTCCCTATTGCTAAATTTTCGGATCTTAATATGGGATTGTCCCTTCATTTGAACAAATCTAAGAAAGTATCTTTGTGGCAGCTTTAATTGATATTGGACCAAAGCAGGCTTGGAGTAGAAGTCAATAATATTATTTGTTGTCAGACAGATAGAGTATCGCTACAGACCTTCCTGCAATTGAAATGTTAGTATTTTTAAAATTTGAGATGGCTAAAAAGTAGTTATCTTATTTCAGACAATGGATATCATCTGCTATCCCGGGAAGATTTTGGTTGGAGGAAAGTGTACACCAGTCATACACCATCCAAAACGAATTACTTATGCATTGTTTATTTTATGTCAACTGAAAGTCACATCGACAAGTAATGATACCAACAAGGTTATTAATTTAGTCGGTAATTCTCTTGGAAATTACTTATACCAAAATTTTTCTATTGCCGGTTCAATTCTTTTGAGTGAATTTTTCTTTTTACCGATATTTCCTATTGTAACAACATTTAGAGGGGGGTACTTTCATCATACACTGCAAGTGTATTTATTTTTATGCTTCTTTTATATTAAACAGTTTGAAAGGGATACGGTAGAGAGAGATCTTTTAGGTTTACCGGCCAAATTGTTTGTGAAAGTTAAAGCTGAAGGAGATGAATATATTTGGATAGATTTAAAAGGTATAAGATTATCCAATATTAACAAAGCTCTGAAAGCACATGAAAAAATACTACCCGATGCATATGCATCATTTGTCGCTCGCATATATGAATATCTAGATTTTCCATATCCATCAACTTTTGTTTATGTAAGTGATTTACTTTTTTGTCGTCAGAGAACGTTTAGCGGAAGCGAGGTTAAAATTGACTACATGAACGGTCACATCACTGTAAAAAAGACAAAAGAAAACTTTTACATTGGCGAATTTGTGTTAGATTACGAAAACAAATATCGAGTTTGCGTCCCAGCCAGCCAGCCGTACATGAATGTTTTCGATTACGGTTATGTCGACAGATTAGAAACCTTAGCAACTATTTTAAACATTATCAGTATCACATCCTTGTTGCTCTTGTTTGTGCTTTACATGTTAGTTCCCGGATTACGCACACTTCCAGGTTTGAATATTATGAACACAACCTTTTCTCTTTTCTGTATGCAAATAACTTACACAGTAGCAAATGTTTTAAGAAGGTCGACCTTGCTTTGTCAGATAACAGGTGTAATTTTGCACTATTTCTGGCTAACCTTATGTTGTTGCCTTTTTATCTGCTCTCTTCATATGTTTAGGACCTTTTCTTCGTACAGACAGGACGCAAGCAATCGTAGCCAAAATGGAAAATCTGCGTTTCCATTTTACATTTTCTTTTGTTACTTTACTCCATTTATAATTGTCGGAGCTAATATAATTTCCACGTTTGCTTTTCAAGGGAACATTGGATATGGGAAATACTTGTGTTTCGTTGAAAACCTCATGCAAAACATCGCCACTTTTGTTGTTCCTTTAAGTGTCACATGTACTGTTAACACTGTCTTGTTTATTCTTACTCTTCTTAATATTAAATTTACTAAAACCATCAGAAAATCAAAAGAGAACAAATCGGAGCTCCTAATTTCAATCAAACTATTCAGTCTGACTGGAACAGTATGGATACTTCAGGTGCTGGATAGTCTTTTACAGATTTCAGTTTTTTCGTTTGTGGTTACATTTCTGACATCTTTACAAGGTCTTTTTATTTTTCTGAGTTTTTCTAGTTCTACAAGAATAATAAACTACATGAAATCCCTCTTATGGAAAAGAAATATTCACAGAAAAGAAGATAAAGAAAGCAAATAGGCAACTTTGGGTGGTTCAAGTGGCATACATGTAACTGGTGTTATTTTAAACCAGCAGGAAAGTTCTACCTTTACTCGATCTTTATAAGGTTATTGTGTGTGTGTCGTGTGTATTGTGTGTGTATAGGGTGTGTGTGTGTCGTGTGTATTGTGTATGTCGTGTGTCTGTTCCGTGTAAGGTTTTTGTTTAGGGGTTGGAGGAGTTCGTTTGCTTTAGTATTGGTATTGTGTGTAGGGGAGGGAGATATATCTATTTTAAACTTAATTACATGTAGTGAGTGGACTGGACTCTGTTTAAGACAAATCGACAACGCCCGTATATATATATATATATATATATATATATATATATATATATATATATATATATATATATATATATATATATATATATATATATATATATATATATATATATATATTCCATATGTGTACGGTTTGAACATGTTTTCCATTGCAGTGAGAAGTGACAGAAGTTATATTTTGGCGCTCATTGTAAGGCTATTGATAAGTTAAATTAAATGAAAAAAATTGTCTATTCTATTCTTTTTGCTAAGAAATGTCCTAATAAAATCCTCCAGTCATTCTCTTAATGTATTTTTCATGGAAAATTGATCCCAAATGTATTTTTTCCTTCTTGCTTCATGCAAAATTTCACAAAGGGCATTTTATTTAAAACTTCATCAGATTCTTTCGTATTAATAAGACTTATTGCAGCTATGCTTTCACGAGAGACATGTATATAGTGTCAGTACAATCTAACCCCCTCATAAAATTTGATCCAAGGTTCGCGCCAGGGGCCGAGATTGAAGAAAATAAATCTAAACTATAAAAAAAATCTTAAACTATAGCTTTACCTTGATTGTTTCAAATACATTTGAATAACCGTATACTAAGTACTTAAAAATATGATGAATCTTGCGCGCATAAAGTTCCCCGCATGTAACTTACATGCATGTATGTAACCTATTGCAGTCTGTTTGTAAACTTTTAAACATTTTCAGCTTCCCCTTTGAAGTGACTGGTCCAAATTCAAACAATTTTGGCATACTGTTTCTAGTGGACAAAGTGAAGCAAAAATTATGAATTTTATATTCCTAGTTCATTCAATGCTCCATGGTTCATACACTCAGGTGGGGTTTAGTTTTTCATACATACATTGAAATGCTTTATATCTTTATGTAATGGATATATGCCGAATACTGTTCTATATGTAAAATTATCAGACTGTTTGAGGCCCGTTAGGGCCGAAAACAGTCTGATAATTTTACATATAGAATTGTATGAGGCATATACCTTACTTAAAACATTGCTATTTAAATGTCCAAAAGTTACCTGGAGGAATCCGATAATTACACAATAGGAGTTCAGGCATCAATAGTTTTCTACCTGAAACCATCTAATAAGTAGACAAAAGAAAAGAGAAAGTTTTTTTTTCTTTAGAAAGTAAAATCAGTGAGTAAACTCTTTTGGTTCATTCATTCAATGGAAGTCGCTTGGCTTAGCAGGAACTATGGACAGTGGTCAGGTGATGAAAGATTTTTTTATGATTCGGATTTTTTTTTTATTAAGTGTGTTTGACATTGATACAGATACAGTGTTGGATGATATCCTCAAAATGCATCTAAAGTAAAAATACGGATTTTTATCTAAAATTTTGATTTGATTGGATGATATAATGAAAATCTTGGGTTTTAAAAGTGCAGTCATTGGCGAACTAACCTCGTTAAATGAAGAGATTCGCAGACTGGTTCTTTATCAGAAATGGATTTAAATTGGCTTATTCACAGTGCTGTATCGAAAACTCTTTGCAAAAACCGAATGGAAAGTGTTTCTTTTGAGGAAGGTTAAAACTCCAGTTTCTTCTTGGATTTGCTATTTTTAACAACTTAATTTCCTCGCTTTCGCTTTCCCTGAATTTTTTCTCCCTAACTTTTTTTTGGTTTCTGGACATATTAAACCTTGATTTCACTCTAGTTGTTGTTTTTTAACTACTGTCCGATTTTGTTATCACTGCCGTCCGATAATATATTATTGGACTGCTAATTATTATTATCGGACGGCTACAGGTAAATTTTTAGAGTGCAAGAACAAAGGCATGACGTCACAGCAATGTTTTAAGTATTTTTACTTATGGACATTTATCAGGCAACCTGTTTGTATGCTTACATAAAATACTCAACCTTTTACCAAACTTGTGAAATTCATAGCCAAAAGGTTAACACCCAAGAGTAGGTTAGTTGCTTTTATATTGAAAATACTCTACACTTGTAAAATCTTCTTTACTCATGGACATCTAGCAAGAAAAATCTTAGTTCTTAATCTTTTTCCTAAAAATCCATGGCCCCTGATTCAAGGGGTAAGACTCCAGGTTGAGGCTAAGTTGTCCATACATTGAAAATTTATTATACTTTTGAAATTCTCTACTTTTCTCAAGAACCTCAAACAAGCAAATTGTTTAGAAGGATTAGTAGTACTCAAAGCTTTTTCCTAAAATTGTAAAATGTGTGGTTCGTGTTAAAGGATTCAGACCTCAGGGTTGGGTAATAAAATTTAAAATGCGAATACATTGCATTTTTGAAAATCTTTACACTTATATATTTTGCACGCATACTTTTGCATAATTTTCATGTAGAGAAAAAATTCATGGCCCTTGAGTCAAGGACTCAAATCCAGGGTGAGGCTAAGTTGGTCATATATTAAAACATATTTATCTTTGAAAAACTTATTTAGTAATGAACATTTTGAATGCAAGCTGTTAGCACTGTTATAATTAACATTGAGCCCTCTATAAAATTGTAGTAGTTGGGCCCTAGGTTGGGCTAATATGATATTGCTAAAGAAACAATATTACACATTTGAAAATCTCCGTTTTACCCATGCATATTAAGCAGGCTAACAAGTTACATGATTATAATGCCTAATTAGCCCTCTAAAACAGTTCTTGGGGTTTGGTCATTCATGGGAAATTTATACAGTTTACCTGACAGGTGAAAATGTGAATTAGTCCCGGACAAGGATATATTTAGCGAGCAAACGTTATGCACAATGACACTTATGTATAATAATGAATATTATTAATAGTGAATATATGTCCCTGTAATTCAGGTTTCTGTCCCAGGGTAAGGCTAAGTTAGTCGTCGTCAATATATTGAAAATATAGTACATCTTTTTTATGGACAACTGGCAGGCAAATTGTTTACACCATTTTAAAGAGCGGATAGCCGAATTTGGAATTCCATAAGACCCCTGGGTCAAGAATTGAGACCTGAAGCTGAGGTTCAGTTGGACATATATTATCAATGTACATTGTATTTTTGGAAAATTGTATTTTTTCTGGACATTTGGCAAGCAAACTTCATGCATGGTGGCAGTTAGCTACTTGCTCTGCCAAGTTTTAAAAACGTGTATCTGTTTATCTTTTAAAATCTTTGCTATTCCTTATCATGTAGGAACAAGCTTCACAAACATGCAAGTGAGAATAAAGTTCTCAACAAATTATATAATTCATGCTACAAATCCTCTTCCAATTTTGTTGGGTTATATCAAGAGAAACACGATACTCAAGGCCAGGCACATGGAACTCTTGTTATTATGTTTCCCATTTTCAGGTAATGTTTATTGCAAAATAATGTCATTCATAAAGGCATACATAAGGGTAACAGTGTGCCGTCTTCAAGCGTTTCTTGAATAATCAGATTCGAATATTTTACATAAAACATGTAATAGAAATTGCTGCTTGTATGGAGTTGTGGAACACGTTTTGTTGGCTTTGGTAATTTATCTGTAATCTTCATATTTAATGAATGAAATATCTGTAATAATTTTGTCCAATAAATTTTATATATGAATTTTTCTAAACTTTTTGTTCTTTTCAGAGGAAATAAAAATACATGTACATGTATAGTGTACATAGAGCTAAATGGTAATCGCGTACAGAATCAGTAATTTGGTTCTTTGATACCTTGCATTACATTATCGGATGTACAAAAGTTAAAGTGGCATTCTGATGGACTTGAATTAACAATATTTGTTTAATCGAACACAACAGACCCGTAGGAAGCGATTTCAGTTGGGGAGGTGGGGCACAGCCAAACATTTTCAGTTTGAGGAGGGCACTACCAAGCAAAAACAACTTGACAAGATTAAAAAAAGCATCAGTCATTATTATTCAGGGGGCACAGATATAATGTATTCATGTTTTCTATTGTATACTATATATCGGCAATATAACGGGGGGTTCCAGCGGCCGTGCACAGGGACGTAGCATCGTTTTTGAAAAAGGGGGGGGGCAGCCAGAGAAAAAAATTGAACTAACCTAAAAAAAAAAAATTGACAAGCCAAAAAAAAAGAGGAAAATTGTCCAAACTCGAAAATCCTATTTCTTATTTGACTATACTGCAACAATAAGTGGGGGGAGGGGGCAACCGACCTTTCAGGAACATTTTCAATAGTAAAAAGTTATGTTTGAAAAAAGGGGGGGCAAGCCCCCCCTGCCCCCCCCCCTCCCCGATGCTACGTGCCTTATGCACAAGTACTGCTACTGGACATAATAGTTGCATTGCAGTAAAGAATGACTTCAGCTTCCGAATAATCATGACGTGATCTTCTATTTATTGTATATTTGACTGCAATTTTCCATGATGTACTACAGGTTGTCATTGGTAAAGAAATTATAAATATGTAAGATTTTTACAAGAAAAGGAAGCTTACAAATATTCCATAGAAGGTTTTGCAACACACCTCTCGTTTCTAACGTCAAAGGTCGATTCCCATTCATAATGCTATTATTGCATGCAAATATGCTTTCTAATATATAAGATGGCATAAAGTTTTATAGGGCCACAACAATCTTATTTTTCACCGACACTTGTATGACTATGACTGTGGGGTTTTTATAAGAAAAAAATGCTAGGAATATGTAGTGTAGTTTTGAATAATTTAATGAATCTTAAAAGGATTTCGATTTATATATATATATATATATATATATATATATATATATATATATATATATATATATATATATATATATATATATATATATATATATATATATATATATATATATATATAATGCAATGTTCATTCTGTAGTTTGACAATAGAAGAGTACTGTTATCAATCTCTTTTTATAATAATTTGCATTAGATTTCATTTTGTCGGAAATTAAAGACTTTATTAGCAACAAAACCATAAGGTGAAATGATCCTGTTCGTCACTTGCATTCTTACACGCTAAAGCAAAAGGTAAACATGTCTTTACGCCTATCGGTGCTAATTCTTGTCGAACTGTTATGAAACTGCTTAATATCATACAAAATGTGTTTTAAATATTTGTTATAATGATAAGAACACGGAAGCTTTATATTAGTCGCAGATTTAAGAAATCTGCACTTTCAAACATTTGTCACATTTTTGTGAAGAAAAATAAATTCAAAATCGCATTAGAAGAAAAGAATAACCCGTCTAATTCCTCTTTAAATGCACGAATTGGGATTCGTAGTGAACATACAAATAAAATCACTTGTCAAAAGTCACCACTTAGAGGTACGAGTTCTAATACTGTAGTATGTTGTTTTAAAATTTGAATATTTTAAAGCTTCTTACCTTTTAAGTCCTTATACATGTATATCAGTCACATTTAATTGATATACATGTATTAAAAATGTGTCTACAACTACTTAATAGTTCCATGGATTATGCACTGCAAAAATGCCTCCTTTATCGTTGTTACCTGATCTATGCATGCTTTTTATTTCTGTGGCTTCCTGTCCGACGATCAACTCTACTTGAATAAAACTCCTACGGCAGATATTATTATGGATTTTTTTAAAAAAGGTAATCTACCTTAGTCAGAATTTTTTTTATTGGAATGTAAAATATTCAGAATATAACTTTGGGCAATACAGCCCATCAGTTTTTAATAATAACATATAATTATAATATATTTTACAGTAATTCAGACTCTCAAGGAGTCTAAAATGGGGGAGACCTCTGATCAAGTGTTCCTCAGTCCCACAATTCCACTCACTCACTATACAAGACTATAATATATGATAAATAATAAGTAGAACAATACATAATTTAAAATTATATAATTGTTATATAATAAGGAGGAATGCTGTTGTATACATGGGCGGATACAGGATTTGTGATTAGGGGGGGCGTGGATAACTTTGTTCAGGCAGGGGGTCTGGGGGCCGCCTTAAGGCCCCCTGGTGGGGGCCCAGGGGGCGAAGCCCCCGGAAGCTCCTGGGTTTTCGTGTATTTTAAGAGTAAAACCAGGCACAATAATAGGGGTATTGGTTAGTTTATATGTACCAAAGTTTGGCATTATTAATACTAGTCATATCGTACTTTGAATAGAGGGGGCCCAGGGGGCGAAGCCCCCGGAAGCTCCTGGGTTTTCGTGTATTTTAAGAGTAAAACCAGGCACAAAAATAGCGGTATTGGTTTGTTATATACCAAAGTATGGCATTATTGATATTAGTCATATCATACTTTGAAAATTTTAGGGGGGGGGTGCGCCCCCCACGCCCCCCCCCCCCTTAAATCCGCCAGTGGTATAATATATAAATATCTGAAAATTAACATTGTACAAATAGAAATTAGTCCTGACAGACGTAATATAAGAGCATGATGGATAAATCCCCTAAACCAACCAGCGTACATACCCAATGTGTGAAATATATGCGTTAAAAGATGATTTAACCATGTCAAGAAAACTTAATATTTTAGAGATAAGACGTATTCAAATATGGGGTCATTCTTCAACGTTGAAAAATACGTCCAACGGAATTCGAAAGAAAATAGCTTTTGAGCGGGTTTTTGGGAAAAAAATTTAGCAACTTGGACAAAATTTTGACCAATGATGTACACCGTCTTGCCAAAAGTATTTGCGGAAAATGGCGGACGTCAATTGATAGGTATCTCGCTTAGCATCATAAACTCGCCGTTTTTAACACAATAAGAAAATACACATACCTTTAGTACTTTGTGAGGGGTTCTTTGGACCTAATGCAAGCAAGAATTCTTCGTGGCAGGGACTGATAAAGGTTTTTAATGTAATCCACCGAGAGATTCTGCCAAATATCGAGAAAAGCTTCAAACAGCTGATCTGGGTTAGATATTTCACCGGCCCGATTTTGCAAACTTCTGTTCACCCGATGCCAACAGTTTTCGATAATATTTATATCTGGTGATTGGGCTGGACAAATCATTCCATGGATGTTGTTTTCATGTTTATATCTCTCTACGATACGGGCTCGATGCACGGGGGCATTGTCATTGTGAGTTCCAGGCCCATACCAGGTAATACACCCCCAGATCATAACTGAAACTTTGGGCTTGCATTCTGCAAACATGCACTCCGGTCTGTAAGCTCCATGAGCAGATCGCCACACGTAGACCCTATTATTTTGACCAAGTACGATTTGCAACTCATCACTGAAGATTATGTTATTATAATATTATTATATTGGTTTACAGTTAATCTCCTTTTTTTAGGCACCATATATGTCTCTTTTTTCGGTTGACCTCTTTCAGCACCATACGTTTCCTAACAACTCTCTGATAAATCTGATTTTTATGCAAAATCCGTTGCACAGTCCTCCCACTGACTTGATTTAAACCGTTTCCAACATTAAATTCGGTTGTTACATCTTTTTGTACCTTTCCTCTGTTCCGTTTCACCGACCGATGTAACCTGGCTTCACCACAACAGGACAGTTTTTTTTCTTTCGGACAGCCAGTTCTTTCAGCTTTCAATAGGCTACTCCGTTCCTGAAAAGTCTTGATAACAGACCAGCATGTAGATTCTGGCACTCCTAACGTCCTTGAAATCTCACTAATCTTTAATCCATCTTTTTTAAAATTTTATAATCACTTCTTTCTTGTCCGGTGATTCTTTAGACTTTCGACCCATCTTTGTTTACATTCAAATATGACGAAAAATTTACTCTGGCAGACGATCATTTATACGTCACACATCCGGAAAATTAAATTGATTTCAGGGATCGTCTCAAAATTAAATTTCATTCAGTATTTACGTCATGACATTCATTTTTCTATGCGAAGGGCAACAACTCTTTGACTGCGACCGCCATTTTCCGCGAATACTTTTGGAACGACGCTTATTTTTGGACTCTCATTTGGGGTTTTAAGAAGCATTGCGAAATATATTCTATTTATTTTAATTTTAAACCATAAAGGTTATTGCCCTTTGCCTGATAATCTCTTTAAACCGCAAAAGCAAAACAATGACGATGACTGACGTCAGATACATGCATTAAATATGTTCAAAGTGACAGCAAGCAGCTTGTGATAGTGAGCAGAGGACTGTTGCAGTAATCAGTGAATTTCTGTATTTTCTGGGGCATTTTGGTGAATCTTGCGCTTTCACGCGATTTGTATTTCCCCAATATTTGATAGCATCTAGGTTGTTTCGAAATCTCGATTTCTCGACAGAATCTGTTTCTTTTTCAATCTGGTAAGGTCTGATGCCAAGCTCCACATTTATGGTATCTAATTCGTCAAAATTCGACGATCTCTGCTATACAATATTTTTGTATACAGATTTCAGTGTGATTTTTTTTAATTTAATCATATTTTACCCTGATCTTTAACATTTCAACAAAAAAAAAAAAAAAAAAAAAAAAAAAACACAAAAAAAAACACACACACACACACACACACACACACACACAAAACAAAAAAAAAAACAAAACACAAAAAAAAACACAAAAAAAAAAAAAAACAAACAAAACACACAAAAAAAAAAAACAAAACCACAAGCAAGTACCCTTTAAAAAATAAACTTTAAACTTTATTTTAGGAATACTGCATTCCACCCCTCACATTGATTTCTAGTATTTTCTTCCCCATCCACTGTTCGTCTCGTTTATTTTTATCTTCCTGCCTGCCTTCGGTCTGCTAGTACCGATTCATATCGATGTAATCTTTCCATGCTTCATTATTACTTAAATGTTCTCTTTCATTTTGAGGGTGTTTCGTTACTTCTGAAGCTTCTCTCTCTCTCTCTCTCTCTCTCTCTCTCTCTCTGAACTTGTAAGTCCCAACACTATATCCTAAGACTGAAATAACTTACATGATGAACAAAGTATTTTGAACAAAGTATTTGCCGGGAATGTAAAATTGAATCCTTGTTTGCCACATGTATACTTAGGTCTATATGTCTTGTAGACGCCTCATGCTCGGCTACATCAAAGAGTTCAGCCCCTTCTGATGCTTTCCCTTCCGATATGATCTCTGTACTTTTTTAATCACTTGAAATGAAACAATGTAACTTTTAAATTATGTTCATGGGCTATTGAACGAAGTTACTAGTATTTTAAAAATGTCTATTTTGAATGTTTAAGTTGATTTTGTGGGCACATTTGTATGTGATGGTGAAATTCTGATGTTGGTTGATATTTTTCTTTATCATTAAATAACAACATCAAATGTACGACAAATATATTCTCTTTCTTTGTGTGAGTTATAGGTTATTCGATGGGTAAAAAGCCCGGTAACTCAATTCTAGATTTTTACCGATGATATAATCATATGTAAATATGGAAGACCATGAAATTAGTGATTTTGCTTAAATAAATTCATATGATATGATATGTACAAAGTTTACACGCGAAGCTATTCGGAAAATTTTGTGACATTATGTCTATCCCCCTTTCCAATCTACATATTTTGGTTAGAATTGTTTTCCCAAAATTTATCAAACATATTACAAACTTTCGAAACGTTAAAATACCATTTTCATTAAAAATTTTCATAGAGTGATGTATTTTAAAATGTTCTACGGGGAATCTATTAACTTTTTTTTTATCTTAGCAACTAAAGAGTTAGAAGGATTTTCATAATCTTGTTTAAGTTCACTTATATCCTAAGAAAAAATATTTATGATGTTGTGCAATGTGGATAGGAAAAGGTACAAATAAGAGGGGGAAAATCTGCCATTGATCATCAAATCAATTTACCTACGCTGTTTACTTGATATACACATTTGTGGCTCAGGTAGCTTTCTTCAGGTTCGGTGTCGAAATTTATGGTGTGGACATGTTAATGTGATTCCAAAAGGAAAACGTCATGGTCGTGTATGGGATGCTAACACCAAGTTAGCTACAGGTAATATGTTTTACGGTGTGACCGTTGGGGCGAGTGCAGTTGCACCATCAAAAACTTTTGCACAACTTACACTTGTAAACTTTGATCCGCCTCTTCAAACTTCCAAACCGCATGAGACACAGTCTAGACTGTGACGTCACATGACGTCGGAATTTACGGAGACAGCCGAGCGTCTGGTTGAACGAGACTACAGGCCTAGTGCAATTTTTTACGAAATATACGTTGTAAATGCAATTATTTTTGTTAATTTTAAGCTTTCGGCAAACTGCAGGCCTTCCATATTTTATATTATTCTTATATTCGCCATTATCACATGGAATCCTGGTAGTGAGGGAATTCTTGGAGCAGGAGGATAAAACATACTCTCAACTAGGACTTCGGATCACCCGCTAATAGTTCGTCATTTTGCGTAGTAATAAAATATCATGAACTCTTCAGGCATTAAAGGCACAAAAGTAAATTCATCTATATGAGTAAGGTGACCACAGATCACCATATATGAAATATGAAGATAACGAACAGTATTCAATCTCGAAAGTCCAATGAAACGAAACAAATTTGGAGCGAGCAAACACAGACCTCAAAATTTAGAGGTGGGATCAGGTGCCATGGAGGAGTGAGCATCCCCTGCCGACCGGCCACACCCGCCGCGTGGTCTTTGTCATGATCAGGAAACAAAAACCAGAAAAATCGGTAAACAGTTCAGTGCATAAATAATGGCCTAACAATTAGTATGAAAAACGTCAGTCAGCATTTGACTCAATGACAGGTTGTATGTCAACTGAATTTTATTAGACATATTTTAAAAATTTTACTTAAATACAATCATATTAATAACTTTATATCTATCTATTTTCTAATAGAATAGCACAGATGTGAAAGTAATGTTTTTTAACGTTTAAACACACGACGACAAGTTGTTCATAGGTCAGGCCCAAAAGAAGCTGTGTCGCTCCCCCCCCCCCCCCTCAATAATTTTCAGTATATTCTCTACTAAAGAAAACAAAGAAAATTCTTTTCTTGTGCCCCTTCAATAATTTTTCAAGTATTCTAGCCTGGTATTTCACAAATTAGTAGACCTGATTCATAAATAAATTTTGATTAATTAACAAATTTTTCCTTTATTTTAGATTAGGATTTAAATGTTAATAAGGTTAATCTCTCCACAAATGTTTAACTGTTTAACTTTTTCCCAAACAATATTATTATCTGCCGCTGGAGCAGCCGACTATTTGTAGTTTTGTTAGAAAGTTAGAAAGTACACATGGGGAAATGAGTCTTTTTTTTAATTTTCTTTATTTGTTCAGTATCATCATCAGTCATTTAAGAAACTGGACTTAGAAAAACTAAAAAGACTTTTCCAAAACAAACTAAAGGCAACAAGTATGAAAATCTGAACATTTAAACAAGTGAAGAAAAAAATACAAGAACAGTATTCAATTTCAAAGTCCATTGAAACAATACAGATTTGGAGCAAAGCGCCAGAGGACCTCCTAAAATCATCAGATGCGGGGCCATGCACCGAGGAGGAGCAGCACCCCCGCCGACTGGCCACAACCGCCGTGTGCTCATTTTCATGATCGGGCAAACGGAAAAATTTGTTGACGATTTAGTGTTTAAATAATGGCCTAACGACCAGCGCGAAAAACGTCAGACTAGCATTCGATTTAATGATAGATTGTGTTTGCCGACAAGGTCATTGTATCGACCACAGAACCTGCCAAATGATGACCATAAACTGGATTCTTGTTATCCCCGTTTTACCAACTCGCATGTCAATATTCCGCCACGTTTCAGAAATTGGAGTTTTTAATATCTTGAATTTATTTTCAAACAAATTTTAAAACTGATGTTCAGCTACAACCATATGCTAAACAATGAAAAAAAGGTTTAGATACCAAACAGGGATTGATCTCAAAAATCTTATTAACAAGGAAAAGTTGTGAACATGGCATAAAACAGATCCCTAAATTCAAGATATGGGATCAGGTGAAACAAGATTGCCCTAAACAGTACCCAGGGGACTTCAATGTGGTGTCCAGATTAGGTGACCTCTGGTTTTTCTAATAATGTACAATATAAGGTGAGCTCTGGTCTCCATATTCATAACAACTTTATGTAATCTCTGGTCCCCTTAATTATAAACAATATAAGGTGACCTCTGGTTCCCCTAATGATATACAATATAAGGTGATCTCTGGTCTCCCTAATGATGTACAATATAAGGTGACCTCTGGTCTCCGTATTCATATATAACTTTATTTGACCCCTGGTCTCCTTTATGATGTACAGTATAAGGTGACCTTTGATCTCTGTATTTATATATAACTTTATTTGATCCCTGGTCTCCTTTATGATGTACAGTATAAGGTGACCTCTGGTCTCCCTAATGATGTACAATATAAAGTGACCTCTGGTCTCCCTTATAATGTACAATATAAGGTGACCTCTGGTCCCCTTAATGATGTACAATAAAAGGTGACCTCTGGTCTCCGTATTCATATGCAACATATGCAACTTTATACAGTGGCTGCAACGTTATTGTTGACAAACCAATCGTGTAGAATCGTTCGTGTAACGTGCGTGATCGTTCGTGTAACGTGCGAGATCGTGCGTGTATCAGACTCAATCGTTTGCGGTTTTAATCGTGCGTGATCGTGCGTTAAGAAACGTGTAAACTTCGTTTTGTAAGTTTTTATCGGAATGTTATTTGTTATACAAGCATTTCGCTTGTCTGTTTTTTTTTAATCCAAATAAAATAAATGAAGCGCGAGTTACATAATTGAAAACAGAACGAACTAATTATCGCTTGGAAATAAGCAATATAGTAAGTCGTACAATATTGTGTTCTCGTCAAATAGCGTGATTTTTTGTGATAAACCGTACTTATATGTTTAAAGATTTTTTCTCTGATGTTGATTATGTTTACTGCTAATTATGGTCAAGATATTTTTAAAATCAATAGATCAAAAATTGATATTTTTACAAATAAATAAATAAACAATTCTCAATGCTTACATAAATATATAGTCGGCGAATGTACATGTACGCGACATGATTGTCGGGGTTTCGTTTATCAGTGTTTATCTCTGGAGCTTACTTTTAATTATTAAGGTCTTCCGTTTCCAACGGAAGACCTTCTACTGATTGTGATGATTAAGATTATTAAGGTCTTCCGTCACAACGGAAGACCTTCTACTGATTCTGATGGTTAAGATTATTATTAAGGTCTTCCGTTTCCAACGGAAGACCTTCTACTGATTCTGATGGTTAAGATTATTCTTATTATTCTTTTTTTTTTTTTTTCCTAGACGCCAACTTTGAAGCTTCATATCTTCCTCATTTCTGAACGGATTTTGTTCAAATTTTCAGAGCTTTTAGACTTTGCAAAACACTCTCAGAATACTGTAATACAATTCGGAAATTACCTTCTGTTCACGAGTTATTCCCCTTTGATTGAAATTTTTATGCCTCTGGTTTCCAGACAAAGGCTCTGAGACTGTAATAATTGGAGCACAAAACCCTTTGAAATTGAAAAGAAGAAGCATTGAAGTTGTGCACATCGGTTTTTGTTTTTTGATTTTTGCATTAAAAATGGCGCTAGAGAGGGGTCAAAAGTTAGAACACGGAAAAGAGCAAAAATTTTGACATATTTTCCTTTATATCTTTAAAACTAAAAATATTTTGTTAAAACATGTAGAATAAAAGTTGTGCATAATAGCAAGAGCTTTCATTTGATATCATTTAAAAGGGGCTGGCCCCTAAAATTAGGGATCTAGAGCCCTTGAAAGTTTTCGCTTTATAACTCAAAAACGGTAAATATTTCGATATGGCTTTCGGAATTAAAGTTGTTCTTTAACACCTTATTGATCTCATACAAATGTTGTTTTGTTCGAGTACTGCGTAATATGTCGTAATATGTAGGTAAAAAGCAGGTCCCGTAAACAGGTAAGCGTTTTCATTCGGCAAGTAAATCGGAACTCTTCATGTGTATAACTTTAACAAACTTGCAATAAATTATATACCCTACTGTATTTAATGCTAATTTTCTTCTAAATGAGGTTTTAAACGTGTTCTGTGGTTCACTCATAAATTATTCTTTACAACTTTCTTTTCTTTTTTAATTTAAATTTAAAGGGAACACGTCTTCAAATAAAGGAAGGAATTAAATGTATCTATATAACTATATAAGTAATATTAAACTTTAAGCATCGAATAATTAATGATCATTAACAGTACGCATTTCTCCATGTTCACCTAAATGTTTTTAGTTATGTAACACAACCCGCGATCCCACGTTGCCGAGGTCACCATCGACCAGCCACCTGCGGTCATAAACCATGTATCTGTGAAGACTGTGATCACGTTTTAAATCCATCGTGTAGAAACAACAACTAATGAAACATTGTGTTTTTTAAATTTATATTGAATCTTTAAGATAACTTAATCTCATCTTTGATTTAATCTTAATTTCAAACACTAGTGCATAAAATCATTTCGAATTTTAATCGCTTTTACCGGCCTGTTCACTGTCGACACAGCAATACGATTTTAAAAAACAACAACAAAACAAAAACAAAAAAAAAAAACAATTTATTTCTCTGTCCCGTGTAATTGCATCTTTGATTTAGTCTTAATTTCAAACACTAGTGCATAAAATCATTTCGAATTTTAATCGCTTTTACCGGCCTGTTCACTGTCGACACAGAAATACGATTTAAAAAAACAAACAAACAATTTATTTCTCTGTCCCATGTAATTGTATTCTATTTCAATTGTAATTGAAAAGGTGCTAAGGCAAATAATTGCAATTAGTGATGGAAGTATCAAGTATTAATACTTGTGTAAAGTATAATTTTTACTATCAGTCTCTTAATTGTTTCTTCATTTAATTTTTCATTAAATATTTAACTACATGTATATACATCAAATAATACTTTTAAACATACAATAATTCACGCCTTCTTACAGCACAGTTTACATTCTGCTCTGTCGCTTTGTAACCCAGTCTTCGTGCACACGTGGCCGCAGAGAGCCGGGGTCATATCGGTATTAAAATACATTGTGTACTCATAGCGATTAATGGAAAATTGGGTTTGAAATCATTTCGAATCTTACATATTATTTTATTTTACTCTATCTCACTCTTATTTTTATCAATCCTTACCGCCCGTGCATTTATTCATTTCAAGTTTTACGCATTTTAATTGCCGACTTAACCATTAAGTTTGCAACAATTTATTTTTCTGTCTCGTGTTTTAAACTGCATATACACATGCATGATAATTGTAAGTGGAGGTGACTTTTTCAATTCTCGGCATCCTCACATGTGATTTCGGAACCTTAATTGACATTGTGAGGATGAATTCTCGGGAAAATCGAAAAGTTTTACGGATACATACATACATACATACATACATGCAAGTGTTTAAAATACAGAGAAATACAAAATCCCCGGTCTCTGTTTTACATTATCTTTGCAACAAAATATTGGTTAATCTGAAATCAATTTTATTGATCTATAGCTTATTTTGAAGTAAATTATCGGTCCACTGAGTTGATAATGAGTTGTTTTTATAACGAGTACATTTAGCGTATTCCGAATCACTTTTTACATTTTGACGGTAAACGATTTTATTAACAAGTTTATAAATGGTTGGTTGGTATTAAAGGAAAGCCAATTCAATGAAAAATCAAATCTACATTACACGGCGAGTCTATCTACGATACAGCGGCTTTGACAGAGGTTATATTTACATCACCTTTTTAGTGTATTGCAGGTCACTTCCGGGTATTTCGAATCACCAGGCAAATGGCTAAAAACAGTCAGATAACAACATTATAATTAATGAATTAGTTGGTATTGTTTACCAAAAGTATCAAAAAATAAAAAGAATTATTTTCTTGTTGAATGTTGTTGGTTTTTTTTATTAAGTTATTAAAGCCCCCCCCCCCCCCCGCTTCTGTAGACAACACTATAAAACAGCGTTCTCAGAGGCGGATCATGCAGAAAAGCAAATACCAACAGAATATTTACTTTCTGAAATTACCTGATTGTAAATTGTTGTCCTGTAAATATAATCATGATAATTATGTAATTTTTTTTTTACCTATGTGATTTTTTTAATGCAAATAATTAACATTGAACTGTCATAATTCTACGAGTAGGCTACCAAATAATGATATAATGATGATAAAAAAAATTGTGAAAAGGAATTAAACCAACTCATGTTTAGATTTCATGATTATCAAGAATGACGTATATCACTGCATACGTGTACTCGTACATATCAACATTGATCAACAATGATCAAGTGTATACCGGGACCCGGGATAGTCTTATTATAGCTCTTGCTTTGTCAAATCATTACTTTCATACCCCTTGCATTTAAGAAAAACAATGTTATAAAAAAAAAAATAATAATCTGACATATAACAAGTATACATGTAGCGTGTGCAATTTATTTGGCTAGGGGCATGTACACACGTGGTTCGAAACTATAGGGGGCTACAAATGCGGCCATAACTAGTATATTTTTGAGGTGTTATAAAAAAACAAATAATACTCACAAAAGCTTATAAAATTGCCGTTCTATCGATACCTTATATGCCATGTTTCATCCACCAACAACGCCACGACATCGATGAGAAATACCATGCAACGTTTCTACACGGGCATTTTCTTCGAAAAGGGTAGGAAGTTAATGAATTAAAATAATTAATTCTTTTAGTTAACGCATTATGTTTACCTCTTTATTTGTTGTATGCAATAAGTATAGACCTTACTAATAATGACTGTTTGGTTGTCACACCTGTGCATGTGTCGTGCGAGGTACAGCGGTAAGGTAAATTACCGAGAGTCGCGATATGCGGGGTGATTCGGAATACCCTAAATGATCTAACATGGGCCCACATAATACGACTAAATTCGTTTCATGAATGAACTGGTTCTTAACAAATATATGTACAGTATACAATATCTTTTCTTTAGATCTGTTTGTTTATTATTTTCAACCACAATCTGCAGTTACACGAAATCCATGCACAACGGCGCTACACCTGTCAATCAAAATCACTCGATATTGTGAACTCAGTCTGGTGTTACGGCAGCATTTCCGAAGTGATTCAAAATATTCTATCGGCTAATTCTAATTTTTCGCGTTGAATATTAATATTTTGGAACAAAGTTGGAATTAAGGCTGGAGCTGCATGCTGTGAATTTATCACACCTGCAGTCTGCAGTCTATGTATATGAAGCATCTGCTGAGTAATGAATCAGAGAGCATAATATGCGGAACAAGTTTGATTGAGATTTTTACTTTTCCTTTAAGATAAAATGATTAATAACATAATTTATGCATCTAATAGATACACATCAATGTACATGTGTAGCTTTTTAAAAACAAGAATCTGTAATTGAAAATGTGAAAGTGAAGAGTTTAGGTAATAGTTCTTAACCAAAATTTAATGACAGTTCATTCCTTCCTAGTCTCTATATAACTTTTAATTACGGCCGTGCCCTCTCCCCTTCAATTGATGTCTTATACATGCTTTTAAATTCTGTTTACGTATCAAGAAATTTCCACAGGTACTTGTGGACAGGATCCCCCCCCCCCCCAAATTCAACCCCGATGTTTGTTGGACATTTTTTTCCACAAATTATATTTATTTCACTTATTCATCATGTGTACCATAGGAAAAAATCGAGTACAAGTACCTGTGGAAATTTCTATTTGCCCCCCTCCCTCCAAAAAAACTGAAATTGCTTTCTACGGGCTTGACAAAAGGTACTTGTGGACAGACCCCCCCCCCCCCCCGATATTCAACCCCGGGGCTTGTTGGACATTTTTTCCACAAATTATATTTATTGCACTTACTCATCATGTGTACCATATGAAAAAATCGTGAAAACCCCATTTGATAATCGTTCCACACAAAAAATGCCTCATTGTGTATAGTTAAAACATTAATTTTTCATATTTCTTGATGAAATTAACATTAAAAAAAGCAACACAAAATTAATACCGGATTACATATCACTTGAATTTATCATAAAGCTGAAAATCTGTTCTGCGGGCTTCAAGGCCAGCTCAGGAACCTAAAGATGTCCTCATTTTCCAAGTCCAGTACAGAACGTAAACTAAATGAAATAAATCACACGATCACTGGGATGAACTCAAAGAAAGAAGACTCTTGAGGAAAAGATATTTTGATTCGACTTATAGACTGAAATAAACCGATATTCTCTTTTTGCCACTCTTTCCTGGTGCCCTGGGACTCTGAATGTAGGATCAGTATTTTTTTCACAGGTCCGTTGTACGGATTGTACCGGGGGGGGGGGGCAGACCTTCTGAAAATAGTCTTTTGCTGTAGTTTTAATATGTAAATTTTGATTTAGTTGCTGCTTGCACACTCCCCACTCTTTGTTTCTCTACGGTCATACATAGGCGAATCCCAGCAAAAATGTAATGACCCCCCCCCCCTCCAACACACACTTTCTTTTAAATATGTATTGCGATAGGACTTAAAATAGGAAAACATTTTCTGCATATCTCTACATCGAAAAATATAAAACAAATATTTTTTTTATATTTTCTTTTTAAAACAACATAGATAATTATGCATAGCTAATTAAATACTGAATTAAATATTTATCTTTGCAGACAATATGCTCTGGGTTATAGAACATGATGTGAAAGCGTATCGTAATGCACCTTGTAATCCTTTGGATTTTCAGATTTAAGGCCAATACGAAAACCCAAAGACGCCGACATTTTTTTTTATGCTACTGTAATCGAAGATCCGGGGGGCAAACAGTTTTTGTCCTGTCCACCTGTCTATTTGTCTGTTAGACTGTGTTAGCCTCTTTGTCCGCAAAAAACTATGCCCATAAAATTTGATTGGTTGGAACTACTGCTTTCATATTTCTTATGTGTATTCCTAGTAACAAGGACTTCCTTCAGGTACCAACATATTTGACCTCTTGACCTTGAACTTGGAGTTTGATCCTCTTTCGCAAAATTTTACCAAACTATAACCTTGGCCAAAACTTTTGAACAGTTGGTGCTATGGCTTCTATACTTCACATCTGTATCCCTTGTGATAAGTCTCCTCCTTGGGTATAAATATGTTTGACCATTTCACCTTGATCTTGGAGTTTGACCAACTTTTAAACAACTTTAGCCTTGACAATAACTTTTGAATGACTAGTACTAGGGCTTTTATATTACATAGGTAATTTTCTTGTGACAAGGCCTGTCATTTTGACCATTTTACCTTGACCTTTGAGTATGTCCTACTTTTGAAAAACTTTAACCTTTTTTTTAACTTTTGAACAGTTGGTGCTAAGGCTTTTTTAAAACCATATGTGTATTCCTTGTAACAATTAAGACCTTCCCTCAAGTACAAACAATTATGATCCCTTGACCTTGGAGTTTGACCTTTTAAAGAAATTAACCTTGGCAATAACTTTTAAACTGTTGCTGCTATACTAGTATATATTTCACAGTATATTCTTTGTTCAAGACCTTTATTTGGGTAATAACATTTTTTTTATCTTTTGATCTTGACCATGGAGTTTGACTTGCATTTGAGAAACTTTAACTTTTGCCATAAGATGCCATATGGGGGCATCAGTGTTTCAAAAATCACACGTTGTTCAGTATCCAAATCGGGCATAAAACATTTACAATGATCCTTTAAAGCAGTGAGTTGAACCTAATAAATTACGACTATAGAAATTATGATAATTTATTTCGATGTATGGTCTAAAAAACGTTTATTATACCTCTGTGAAAACTAGCTTACAAGTGAAAAATCACTAGTAAAATAGAATTTGATTGGCCGAGAAAGTCACGTGTCCATCATGTTTGCCCTGCAACAAAACGTCGTGTTTCACGATTGTGACGTCACAATTAAACGAGTGAGGAGTTAGATTGTTTATAGCGACGCTGCTAACTTCGTTCGCGCGGTAACAACAACTAAAAATTCACCCCAAAAAATCACCTTAATTAATGGAATTGCATACAGATAGTAGATTAAACGTTCTTTGTTAAAAGGTTTGCACTTTTCAAAATTCGTTTATGGAAGTACAGCTAACATACCTCATGAGACGTCACAGTCTAGACGTTCCAAATGTCTCGTGCTGTTTGAAGAGGCGGATCTTAAAATTAAGTGAACAATGCACTCGCCCAACGGTCGCACCGTCAACATATTATCGTTGATTGATTGTGTCGATTTAAATGTGTAAAAATGTAATGGTGTTTGAATGTTACTGGTGTGATCACACAAACTTGTCACGTAGGATTTTTTTTTTAATGAAACGAGGCTATTGGTGTACCTGTAACTTACATCTCTTTCATATCGTTCTCAACAAATGCATGTTTGCTTTATTCATTGGATCTCCTTTGTAATTCCTGCATTTTGGTTAATTCGGTATTATAAACAATTTATTGCATAATAGAGACATAAAGATTTCTTCGCAAATGAAAAATCATATTTCCCTCTGGCGTTGCCTTCGGGGAGTATGATTTTTCATGGGCGAAGAAATCTTCATGTTGCCCTCGCGGAATATGATTTTTTATGGGCGAAGAAATCTTCATGTCTCCCTCACTATCATGCAATAAATGCAAACTGTGAACTTGTCAAGTCCGAAACACACAAAAGGGTATCGCTGATATCATACAGAGTGTATCATTGCCTTGATCAGGCCCATAGGAAGCAAATTCAGTTTGTTTTTTTTTTGGGGGGGGGGGGGGACAGGGCACAGCCATACATTTTCAGTTGACAGTTGAGGGGGCACTACTACCATAAATTTCCTGACAAGCAAAAAAAAAAAAAAGGTCACCAACTACCAAAAATTCCTTGACAAGCAAAAAAAAAAAAAAAAAAAAAAAGGAAGGTTATCAGACGTTTTTATTGAGGTGGCACAAGCTATAGTATCTATGTCTACTATTGTAATCTATATATCGGCAAAATTATTGGGGGGCACGCCCCCCTCGGTTCCTACGGCCATGTTGATTAAATTTAGGGTCACTAAGGAAAGAATGTTTTGACTGGATGAATGGTCTGAAAGAACATGTGTTAACTTGTCGAGTCGGTTACACATAGATGGGGTTTTCTTATAACCAGAGTGTGTCATGGTTTGATGCAAGGTCATTTGAACGAGTTCAAGGTCATCAACGGAGAAATAACATTCCTTAACTGTCTTTCTACTGGTGAGACATTGCAAGTTGATACCCCTTACAAGATTGCTTATAACCTTAGGATGTGGCATGACCTTGACTCAAGGTCACTTCTTCCTGTTCGCAGCTCCAACGGAAGACCTACTCGTTGCTTTGCAACGAGCTCTGCTCTAGTTCTTTTTTTTTTCTTCTCCTTTCTAGACGCCAACTTTGAGGCCTCATATCTCGCTCATTTCTCAACGGATTTTGCTCAAATTTGCAGGGTTTGTAGACGTTACAAAACTCTATCAGAATGCTGTCAAACATGTCAAAAATCCACTTCCGCTTTTGAGTTATCTCCCTTTAAATGAAAATTTAGGACTCTTCATTTCCGGATAAAGGCTCCGAGACTACAAAAGCTGGAGTAGAAATTCTACCGAATTTAAATAATAGAAGCATTGAAGTTGTGCACATCTATTTTTGTTTTTTGATTTCTGTGTTCAAAATGGCGCTAGATAGGGGTCAAAAATTAGAACGCCTAAAAGCGCGAAAATTTACACATATTTTCCTATGTATCTTTTAAACTAAAAATATTTTGTTAAGACATGTTGAATAAAAGTTGTGCACAATTTTAAGGTCTTTCATTTGGCACCTCCAAAAAGGGGCTGGTCCCTTAAATTAGGGATCTAGGGTCCTTGAAAGTTTTCGTTTTATAACTCAAAAACGGTAAATATTTCGATATAGCTGTCGCTAAAAAAGTTGTTCTTTAACATATTATTGATCTCGTGAACTTGTTATTTTGTTCGAGTCTTTTTTAATAAATGAGCTAGAAGCTTGACCCATATACAGGTAACTAGTTTCATTAGACAAGTGAAGGTGAAATCTTTATGCGCATAACTGAAATAAACTTGCTATAAATGATAAACCTATCCAAAATAAATACTAATACTACTTTAAAGTAAGTTTTTACGTGTTCTGTGGTTTCATTCCAAATTATTGAGTCACACATTTTCAATACGTCTCGGGGTTTGTTTTTGTTTATAATTACGTAACCGGCCATCCCCCGATCACGCGTGACCTAGATCCAGTGATCAGTGGCCATACACTAAACAGGCATTGCCGTTCTAAATCTATTTTGCAAACTCAACTATGTACGGATAATTGTTTTTTTTTTTAGTCAAATCGGATCTTTCAAATTATTTCATCTTATCTATGTTGGTCATGTTGGTGATATACTTATTAAATTATTGTGGCTGAAATTACAAGAGATCCATTGCGTGTGAACCAGTGACCTGCGTTCGTAAACAAAACATCTTTTCGTCGTTTAATGTTGACACATACACTATATTAAATTTTAAAAAAAAAAAAGTAAGGAAAAAATAAATCGGTCTTTAACTGCATTTAACTGCGTTTCACATATACCCGGGTTTTGTGTTTGTTTACAATTATGTAACCTAATTATGTAGCCGAGGAAGCAGCTATAAGTGCTCATACACAAAACATTGTCGTTCTATATTCATTTTGCTAACACAATGATTTACGGAAAATTATTTTTTTAAATCATACCGGATCATTCAATTAAATCATTTATTCTTATCTTAATTTGATTTAATTTAAATCCAAAAACATTTTATTAAGGACGTATAAAGGTCCCCGATTTCATGAATCCTAATCTTTAAACTGCATACATGTATTTAATAAACGATTTATTTCTCAATTATGTGTTGTTATGTGTTTAATTTCGGAGATTCATTGCGTGTGGTTAATTCTGCAGATAATTCTAACTTGACACAGAAGGTTTGTAGACAAAGAATTCAAAAGAGATCGCTACCTGATACTGTGCCTGAGTTTGCATGTTTTGAAAGCAATTACACGTACCTGGTCACGCGTAAAACGCTTTCATGTACTGCTTGAAAAGTCGCTTTGTATACACTCTGGTAAAAACTTATATCTTTGTTGGTAGTTATGTTTCACAAAATAATTGAGAGAAGAGAATTAAACTTTGAGTTCATTATTTTTATTTTCACTGCTGTTTTGTACACTGTACTTGTATGCGATATGTCGTCCAAGATAACTGTACAGCTTTCCGAAGAAAAAAAAACTGGCGGCTATTCGAGCCCCTTTTCGCCTTCAATGTCCTCTTCAAAACACACCTGTTTACAGAGAAGAGATCATAATATTCAATAAATATTTCATATTATATGTAATCTGATTTTGTATGTATAAGTATCTGAAAGGCTATATTGTGCTGAATTTTTTAAAATACATGTTTATGTAATACATAAGTTTTAGCATACGATTAAATATCGCCAACACTATAAGCTTAATTATTTCTAATGTCCAGAACTGTGTAATGTAAATGCCATGCATTTAAGAAGTATGTTAACTTTTTATAATTTAATTACACTTGCACGCGCGGTTCCAAAAAAAAATGTACAAGGAGTACATATACATGGACTTGAATATAACAAATTTATTAGCACATCTAATGATGAAAATGAAAATAATTGATAATACACTTTTACAACTTCATTTCAATGATAAGTTATTCTTAAACTTTACTTCAAATGTCAGAAAGGCCTATACAGCCAAACTACTCTTAATTGTCTCTGTTTTAATTACAATGTCAATCACAATAACTTTTTTTCTTTAGATCCCTTCATTTCTTATTTGTACATAGTTACATGAAATCCATGCACGGCGCTACACCTGTCAATCAAAATTGTTAACTTCTGGTGCCACGGGAGCATTTCCCCTGTGGTGTAAAATATTCTTTAGGTCAATTCAAATTTTACGCTTTTATAGATACAGTGTAATATTTCGAAACAACGTTTTAATTAAGGCTGAAGATGCATGCTGTGAATTTATCAAACCTGCAGTCCTAATTGACGATCCGTTCTTACATGTATATTATAATTAATCAGAGAGTCCAGTATTTGTGACAAATTTTGATTGAGATTTCACTTTCCCTTTAGGATAAAACGATTCATTAAACAGATTATGCATATGAGATGGATAGCTGTACTACATATAAATGTATACTTTTCACTTTGTAACAAGAATCTGTCATTGACAATTAAAAGTGAAGAGTTTAGGTAAAAGACTTTGACAAATGACAAGTTATTCCTTCTTAGTCACTATATAGCTTAAAGCTATATGGTCGTGCCCACCCCCCATCCCCGCAATTATGTTTTTATTTTTATTTATTTATTTTTTTTTGCTTAGATATCAAAAAAATTTGATTGTTTGTGCCCCGTCCCAGAAAAAAATAAAATTGCGTTCTACAGGCTTAAGTCAGAACATGATTTTCATGATGATAATACATTTATCAAAATGTTTCTACCCCTACGATTCGTAGTTGTGGTTTTGAATACCACCACGTCGCCCGCGTGGCGCAGTGGTTTGAGTGTTTGCTCTAGAGTCACGGAGTAAGGAGTTAATCTTTACGTCGTGGGTTCGACTCCCTCTGCGGGACGTGGAGACCGGTCCTTTGCATGAGACCGCGTATAAACCGAGGTCCCGTGTAGCAGTAGATGCTGGGACGAAAGAGATCCCTCACTGCTCAATGGCCTTGAGTGTCGAGTATAGGTCTGCCCTCCACTGGCAAATGCTGGCAGCTCAAGGGACGTTAAACAACAAACAGACAATCAAACAAACATTTTTGTGTCGCCTGCAGAGCAGAGCAGCACTTAGCGATCAATTTACCTGGCGTCTGTCTTGCTGTCCGTCCGTCTGTCACACCTTATATCTCGAGAAATGTAAGAGGTATGGGTTTGATAATTTGCACATATAGCTTGACACTATGGCTTTTGTATTTTTCCATGGCTTCCGACCTAGATATCCTTGAACTTGACCTTTGACCTACTTTTCAAAATAACCAATAATGCCGATATACAACTTCTTTTTGATATTTATGAGGCAAGTCTATGCTATTTAGAATGTGCACTGTTTGTCATAAAACATTTTGAAAAATACCAGCGTTACAGTTCACTTGACCTTGACCTTTGACCTATTTTGTAAAATATACTGCGGAGGGTTAAATTTAACTTATGTCTTTTGAAAATACAGAGGCAGGGTTTAATAATTAACAGTTATACATGTTTATGATCTCATGACAATGTATTTTGACACTGTATGAAATAAAGAAACCACAAAAACTGAAATTTAAGTACTATGAAAATACAACGGGATCGGTATTCCAAAATGGATGGTGTAGACTGACAATTGCTGATATGAAAGACTGAAGCCTCTTTCGAAGGATTGTTGAAATCACGTACTTAAATAATTTATAATATAATTATTTATAATAAATTTATTCAAATTTCATTAATATCCATTTTAGCTTTCAGGGGTTAAGGATTTGCATTTCTATTTGATTGTTAGATTCTATCGCAGTCTTACTATCCCTGGATTGTTTTGTTTTGTTTTGTTTTTTTTGGCATGAACTATATTCAATGCCTTAGCAAATAAATAGCTGATAACTTTTAGACTTAGTTACATCTTTAATGAAGCTAAAAGCAGGCGACACATGCGTTCCTGGGAACACTCTAGTTCTGTAAGAAATCAGCAAAGATAATTAAGCAGAGATTTTTGATGAATAAAATGGTTTCTTTTAACCTTTTTTTATAACGCTGACTATATATACATGTATGGTCTGCGTTATAAAACATGATGTGATAGGGTAACGTAATGCACCTTGTACACGTCTCAAAGATACCGACGTTTTTCAATATCGAAATTGGACATAAAACATATATACAATAAAATTTGAAGCCAGCGAGTTTAAAGTAATAAATTACAACTATGTGGAAACGAAATGAAAAAAACATGTGTAAACTTGTCAAGTTGGAAACACTCAGAATGGGTATTGTTGGTATCATACAGACTGTGTCATGGCCTTGACTCAAGTTCAACGTCAGTTAGAACAAGATGCTTTTACTGGATGTGTGGTCTGAAAGACATGTGTTAACTTGTCAAGTCGGTAACACAGATAGGTTTGCGTCATAACCAGAGTGTGTCATGGCTTGACGCAAGGTCATCTGGACAAGTTCAAGGTCACGAAATAGAAAGTGTACATTATTTTATTGTCTTTCTACTGGCGAAGCATTGCAAGTCGATAGTCCCCTAAAAGATTATTTATCATCTTAGAATATGGCATGACCTTGACTCAAGGTCACTGCTCCAACGGAAGACCTATTCGTTGCTCTGCAACGAGCTCGGCTCTAGTTCTTATTATTCTTTTTTTTTTCCCCCTAGACGCCAACTTTGACGCTTCATATCTTCCTCATTTTTAAACAGATTTTGTTTAAATTTTCAGAGCTTTTAGACTTTACAAAACACTGTCAGAATACCGTAATACAATTCGGAAATTACCTTCTGTTCACGAGTTATTCCCCTTTGATTGAATTTTGCATGCCTCCGATTTCCAGACAAAGGCTCAGAAATGGTTATAATTGGAGCACAAAACCCTTTGAAATTGAAAAGAGGAAGCATTGAAGTTGTGCACATCGGTTTTTGTTTTTTGATTTTTGCATTAAAAATGGCACGAGAGAGGGGTCAAAAGTTAGAACGCGGAAAACAGCAAAAAATTTGACATATTTTCCTTTATATCTTGAAAACTAGAAATATTTTGTTAAGACATGTAGAACAAAAGTTGTGGATAATTGCAAGGGCTTTCATATTATACTACTTAAAAGGGGCTGGCCCCTATGATTAGGGATCTTGGGCCCTTAAAAGTTTTTGCTTTATAACTCAAAAACGGTAAATATTTCGATCTTGATCTTGGGAACAAAATTGTTCTTTTACACCTTTTTGATCTAATGAAAATGTTGTTTTGTTCGAGTATACCATGGGTATTGCGTAATACGTATTAGAAAGCAGGCCAGGTAAACAGGTAACGTTTTTCATTCGGCAAGGAAATCAGACCTCTTCATGTGTATAACTTAAACAGACTTGCTATCAATAATATACCCTGCGGTATTTAATGTTAATTTTCTTTTTAATAAGGTTTAAAACGTGGTTTATTGTTCACTATTAAATTATTTATTACAACTAGTCTTTCTTTTCTTCTTTTTTAAATTAGGTTAATAGTGTTCAAAAGCGGAGGATATTAAATCTATCTTTCTACGTTTATTATTACAACAAACTTTGTAAGTGATTTTAAACTGTATGCATTGAATAATTCACGATCATTAGCTGTATGCATATTACGGTCTCCATGTTCAGCTCGATGTTTAGTTATGTAACCCAACGCGCGAATCCCACGCTGTTGATCGAGGTCACCAGTGTACTAGCCACCTGTGGCCATAAACAAAGCTAGTATTTGTGATCGCGTATAATGTCAATTTTGTACAAAGAGCTATTAATTAATGGAAAGTTATGTTTTTAATTATATCGAATCAGTAAGATTACTTTACCGATCTTTTATAATCTTAATTCCAAACACTGGTGCATAAAAATCATTTTGAATTTTAATCGCTGTTTTTGTCTGTTCACGCAACAATACATTTAAAGTATTGCTCTATCCCGTGTTGTTGTATTTTAATTCATCTGCAATTGTAATTGAATGGGGGCTTCGGTAAATAATTGTAATTACTACGCATGCTACGCACATATTATTTTTACCAACACTCTTGTGAATGTCCATTTATAATATATAGAATTAAATAAACATTAACATAAATAAAAATTCCTTCAAATATACATGTACTATAATTCAAGTCTTTGTAATATAGGAAACAGTTTCATCCATCTCTGCCGCTTTGTGTCTTTAAGTGTTGTAGTCCAGTCCTCGTTTACATACACGTGGCCACAGACAGCCGCGGGCACCTCGATGTTGAAATACATTGTGTACTCTGATAGTTGCTCTACACCGCACAAACAACTAACGTGTACATGCAGTGTAGTAATTGGCAAAGATTGTTTGAAAAATATAAACTCGCATGTGTTCGCTACGAAGCATTCATTTTAAAATTTTATTTACACGTAGATACCTTAAAAGAACAAAATAAAGTAAATGTATAACACCTAGAACAATGTTTAAAAATTAAAATACAAATATCGTGTGCTCGGAAGGGAAGATGGCTTGAAAGGGTGTGTCTGTGAATGCTTAGATCTAGCAACACACTTCGCAAAGTTAAGCATACTTGCGTCCAAATCCTTTAAAAGTGGGGGCAATCCCCAATCCTCGCACCCTTTCTTTTTGAATCTAAAAATATATACCATACTGAGAGTTGTATATAGAGCGGGAATGTTATTTTATTAGTCCTTAAAGGCACAACTTAAGAAATGACTTATAAATTTTTTTAGATAAGATTGTTTCGCGATACAGCTGTGATAAATCTTAGGAACTTCTAAAGTTATAACTTGTAGGCATATCTTAAGATAACTTAGGAAACGTTTTTGAAACAGGCATGTCAAGCATTCAGTCAGATCTATTACGACGTCCATATTACCATATAAGAGAATGAAATTTTGTTTTGTATATAAAGTGGTTATTACAAATATGCGTATTACAAAAATGTATGTTGAAATCTTCAAAAGCTATCGAATTATTTGCATACGTGTACTCGTACATATGAACATTGATCAACACTGATCAAGTGTATACCGGGACCCGGGATAGTCTTATTATAGCTCTTGCTTTGTCAAATCATTACTTTCATACCCCTTGCATTTAAGAAAAACAATGTTATAAAAAAAATAATAATCTGACATATAACAAGTATACATGTAGCGTGTGCAAGTTATTTGGCTAGGAGCATGTACACACGTGGTTCGAAACTGTAGGGGGCTACAAATGCGGCCATAACTAGTATATTTTTGAGGTGTTATAAAAAACAAATAATACTCACAAAAGCTTATAAAATTGCCGTTCTATCGATACCTTAAATGCCATGTTTCATCCACCAACAACGCCACGACATCGATGAGAAATACGTTTCTACACGGGCATTTTCTTCGAAAAGGATAGGAAGTTAATGAATTAAAATAATTAATTCTTTTAGTTAACGCATTATGTTTACCTCTTTATTTGTTGTATGCAATAAGCATAGACCTTACTAATAATGACTGTTTGGTTGTCACACCTGTGCATGTGTCGTGCGAGGTACAGCGGTAAGGTAAATTACCGAGAGTCGCGATGTGCTGGGTGATTCGGAATACCCTAAATGACTGTGGTCCATTGAATTTCTACTAGTAAATCAACCTGTCAAATCTAACATGGGCCCACATAATACGACTAAATTCGTTTCATGAATTAACTGGTTCTTAACAAATATATGTACAGTATACAATATCTTTTCTTTAGATCTGTTTGTTTATTATTTTCAACCACAATCTGCAGTACATGTATAGTTACACGAAATCCATGCACAACGGCGCTACACCTGTCAATCAAAATCACTCGATATTGTGAACTCAGTCTGGTGTTACGGCAGCATTTCCGAAGTGATTCAAAATATTCTATCGGCTAATTCTAATTTTTCGCGTTGAATAATAATATTTTGGAACAAAGTTGGAATTAAGGCTGGAGCTGCATGCTATGAATTTATCACACCTGCAGTCTGCAGTCTTCCCTTCTTACATGTATATGAAGCATCTGTTGAGTAACGAATCAGAAAGCATAATATGCGGAACAAGTTTGATTGAGATTTTTACTTCTTCTTTAAGATAAAATGATTGATAACATAATTTATGCATCTAATAGATACATATAAATGTACATGTATAGCTTTTTAAAAACAAGAATCTGTAATTGAAAATGTGAAAGTGACGAGTTTAGGTAATAGTTCTTAACCAAAATTTAATGACAGTTCATTCCTTCCTAGTCTCCATATAACTTTTAATTACGGCCGTGCCCTCTCCCCTTCAATTGATGTCTTATACATGCTTTTAAATTCTGTTTACGTATCAAGAAATTTCCACAGGTACTTGTGGACAGGATCCCCCCTCCCCCAAATTCAACCCCAATGTTTGTTGGACATTTTTTTTCCACAAGTTATCTTTATTACACTTATTTATCGGGTGTACCATAGGAAAAAATCGAGTACAAGTACCTGTGGAAATTTCTATTTGCCCCCCCCCCCCTTCCCTTCCCAAAAAACTGAAATTGTTTTCTACGGGCTTGACAACAGGTACTTGTGGACAGACCCCCCTCCCCCCCCCCCCCCGATATTCAACCCCGGGGCTTGTTGGACATTTTTTCCACAAATTATATTTATTGCACTTACTCATCATGTGTACCATATGAAAAAATCGTGAAAACCCCAAAATAATCGTTCCACACAAAAAATGCCTCACTATGTATAGTTAAAACATTAATTTTTCATATTTCTTGATGAAATTAACATTAATAAAATCAACACAAAATTATTACCGAATTACATATCACTTGAATTTATCATAAAGCAGAAAATCTGTTCTGTGGGCTTCAAGGCCAGCTCAGGAACCTAAAGATGTCCTCATTTTCCAAGTCCAGTACAGAACGTAAATTAAATGAAATAAATCGCACGATCACTGGGAAGAACTCAAAAAAAGAAGACTCTTGAGGAAAAGATATTTTGATTCGACTTATAGACTGAAATAAACCGATATTCTCTTTTTGCCACTCTTTCCTGGTGCCCTGGGACTCTGAAAGTAGGATCAGTATTTTTCTCACAGGTCCGTTGTACGGATTGTACGGGGGGGGGGGGGGGGCAGACCTTCTGAAAATAGTCTTTTGTTGTAGTTTTAATATGTAAATTTTGATTTAGTTGCTGCTTGCACCCTCCCCACTCTTTGTTTCTCTATGGTCATACATAGGCGAATCCCAGCAAAATTGTAATGACCCCCCCCCCCAACACACACCTTTTTTTGTTGAAAATGTGTATTTCGATAGGACTTAAAATTGGAAAACATTTTCTGTATATCTCTACATCGAAAAATATAAAACAAATATTTTTTTTTATATATTTCCTTTTTAAAACAACATAGATAATTATGCATAGCTAATTAAATACTGAATTAAATATTTATCTTTGCAGACAATATGCTCTGGGTTATAGAACATGATGTGAAAGCGTATCGTAATGCACCTTGTAATCCTTTGGATTTTCAGATTTAAGGCCAATGCGAAAACCCAAAGACGCCGACATTTTATTATGCTACTGTAATCGAAGATCCGGGGGGCATACAGTTTTTGTCCTGTCCACCTGTCTATTTGTCTGTTAGACTGTGTTAGCCTCTTTGTCCGCAAAAACTTTAACTATGCCCATAAAATTTGATTGGTTGGAACTACTGCTTTCATATTTCTTATGTGTATTCCTAGTAACAAGGACTTCCTTCAGGTACCAACATAATTGACCTCTTGACCTTGAACTTGGAGTTTGATCCTCTTTCGCAAAATTTTACCAAACTATAACCTTGGCCAAAACTTTTGAACAGTTGGTGCTATGGCTTTTATACTTCACATCTGTATCCCTTGTGATAAGTCTCCTCCTTGGGTATAAATATGTTTGACCATTTGACCTTGACCTTGGAGTTTGACCAACTTTTAAACAACTTTAGCCTTGACAATAACTTTTGAATGACTAGTACTAGGGCTTTTATATTACATAGGTTATTTTCTTGTGACAAGGCCTGTCATTGTATACCTTTAATTTTGACCATTTTACCTTGACCTTTGAGTATGTCCTACTTTTGAAAAATTTTAACCTTGGTTTTAACTTTTGAACAGTTGGTGCTAAGGCTTTTTTAGTACCACATGTGTATTCCTTGTAACAATTAAGACCTTCCCTCAAGTACAAACAATTATGATCCCTTGACCTTGGAGTTTGACCTTTTAAAGAAATTAACCTTGGCCATAACTTTTAAACTGTTGCTGCTGTGGCTTTCATACTAGTATATATTTCACAGTATATTCTTTGTTCAAGACCTTTATTTGGGTAATAACATTTTTTTTTATCTTTTGATCTTGACCATGGAGTTTGACTTGCATTTGAGAAACTTTTAACTTTTGCCATAAGATGCCATATGGGGGCATCAGTGTTTCAAAAATCACACGTTGTTCAGTATCCAAATCGGGCATAAAACATTTACAATGATCCTTTAAAGCAGTGAGTTGAACCTAATAAATTACGACTATAGAAATTATGATAATTTATTTCGATGTATGGTCTAAAAAAACGTTTATTATACGTCTGTGAAAACTAGCTTACAAGTGAAAAATCACTAGTAAAATAGAATTTGATTGGCCGAGAAAGTCACGTGTCCACGTGTTTCACGATTGTGACGTCACAATTAAACGAGTGAGGAGTTAGGTTGTTTATAGCGACGCTGCTAACTTCGTTCGCGCGGTAACAACAACTAAAAATTCACTCCAAAAAATCACCTTAATTAATGGAATTGCATACAGATAGTAGATTAAACGTTCTTTGTTAAAATGTTTGCACTTTTCAAAATTCGTTTATGGAAATACAGCTAACATACGTCATGAGACGTCACAGTCTAGACGTTCCAAATGTCTCGTGCTGTTTGAAGAGGCGGATCTTAAAATTAAGTGAACAATGAACGGTCGCACCGTCAACATATTATCGTTGATTGATTGTGTCGATTTAAATGTGTAAAAATGTAATGGTGTTTGAATGTTACTGGTGTGATCACACAAACTTGTCACGTAGGAATTTTTTTTTAATGAAACGAGGCTATTGGTGTACCTGTAACTTACATCTCTTTCATATCGTTCTCATCAAATGCATGTTTGCTTTATTCATTGGATCTCCTTTGTAATTCCTGCATTTTGGTTAATTCGGTACTATAAATAATTTATTGCATGATAGTGAGGGAGACATAAAGATTTCTTCGCAAATGAAAAAATCATATTTCTCTCGGGCGTTGCCTTCGGGGAGTATGATTTTTCATGGGCGAAGAAATCTTCATGTTGCCCTCGGGGAATATGATTTTTTATGGGCGAAGAAATCTTCATGTCTCCCTCACTATCATGCAACAAATGCAAACTGTGAACTTGTCAATTCCGAAACACACAAAAGGGTATCGCTGATATCATACAGAGTGTATCATTGCCTTGATCAGGCCCATAGGAAGCAAATTCAGGTTTTTTTTTTGGGAGGGGGGCACATTTTCAGTTGACAGTTGAGGGGGCACTACTACCATAAATTTCCTGACAAGCAAAAAAAAAGGTCACCAACTACCAAAAATTCCTTGACAAGCAAAAAAAAAAAGAAGGTTATCAGACGTTTTTATTGAGGTGGCACAAGCTATAGTATCTATGTCTACTATAGTAATCTATATATCGGCAAAATTATTGGGGGGCACGCCCCCCCCCCTCCCTCGGTTCCTACGGCCATGTTGATTAAATTTAGGGTCACTAAGGAAAGAATGTTTTGACTGGATGAATGGTCTGAAAGAACATGTGTTAACTTGTCGAGTCGGTAACACATAGATGGGGTTTGCTTATAACCAGAGTGTGTCATGGTTTGATGCAAGGTCATTTGAACGAGTTCAAGGTCATCAACGGAGAAACAACATTCCTTAACTGTCTTTCTACTGGTGAGACATTGCAAGTTGATACCCCTTACAAGATTGATTATAACCTTAGAATGTGGCATGACCTTGACTCAAGGTCACTTCTTCCTGTTCGCAGCTCCAACGGAAGACCTACTCGTTGCTTTGCAACGAGCTCTGCTCTAGTTTTTAAAATTTTTGCAAATAAATGATTTGTAAAATAATTGTTGACTTGAGAGATTCACAAATGGAAACATGGAAATAACTTATAATTCAATTCACTTTCATGCCATTTTTTTCAAATTTATCCCTTTCTGCATATTATGAAATCCAATTCAATCAAAACTCATGGTCCACCTACATGTACATCTACTGATAGAACGAGAAAAAAAACCCAGTTTTCTTAAGTCGAAGAATTACGTACATAATTATTTGTAATCGAAGATAATTAATAAGTTTTATATGTATTTAGTTCCAGAAATATCCATTTCTATTTTTTTTTCATTTTTCATAGTCAATGAAATAATATCAATAATTATTTGAAATCTACAATAAGTATTAAGCCTTATTTCGTTTTGAAAATATCCATTCCTAAAGAACTTGAACTATTCTGCGTGAAGAATCGTGCGTTTGCGTTAGCAATCGTGTAAGATCGTGTAACGTGTAGAATCGTGTGCGTGAAGGATCGTTCGTGTAAAAGATTTTATCGTGCGTTAATCGTGCGGAATCGTTCGTGTAACGTGATCGTTCGTGTAAGTTGTCAGCAATAACGTTGCAGCCACTGTATGATCTTTGGTCTCCCTAATGACGTAAAATATAATGTAACCTCTAGTATCCGTATTTATATACAACCTTTGGTCTTATACAGCTTTTTTGCATCATAAGGACCACAGGAGTCACATTAAGTTGAATATGAATACAGATACCAGAGTTTACCACATATTGTACATGATTAAAGAGCGAAGGGGTCACTAAAAGTTGTATATGAATGCGGAGACTAGAGATCATCTTACATTGTGCGTCATTAGGGAATCTAGAATTCCCTCCAAATTTTACATCTTTACTGATACTAGAGTTAACGTTAAGTTGTATACGGAGACTATATGTCACCTTATATTGCACATTATTAGGGGGACAAGAGGTCAACTTATATTGTACATCATTAGCGGGACCAGAGGTCACCTTAAATTGTACATCATTAGGGAGAAGAGAGGTTAACTTATATTGTGCATCATTAGGGAGACCAGAGGTCATCTTATATTGTACATCATAAGAAAGACCAGAGGTCACCTTATATTTTACATCATTAGGGAGACCAGAGATAAACTTATATTGTACATCATTAGAGAGACCAGGGGTCATCTTATATTGTACATCATTAGGGGGACCAGAGGTCACCTTATATTGTATATTATTAGGGGGACCAGACGACACCTTATATTATACATTATTAGGGGGACCAGAGGTCACCTTATATTGAATATCATTTAGGAGACCAGAGGTCACATGAAGTTGTAAATGAAAACGGAGACCAGAGGTCACCTTATATTGTTCATAATTAGGGGTACCAGAGATCACATAAAGTCGTATATAATATGGAGACAAGAAGTCACCTTATATTGTACATCATTAAGAGATCAGAAGTCACATAAAGTTGTCTGTAAATGCAGAGTACAGAGGTCATCTTATGTTTTACGTTATTAGGGAGACCAAAGGTCACCTTATCTTATACGTCATTAGGGGGACCAGAATGACATAAAAGCAAGATTAGGTAAAGCCAGAGGATCCTTTGTCAAGCTCAAGAATATATGGAAGTCAAACAGCATCAGCAGACACACTAAGATCAAGCTGTATAATAGCTGTGTACTATCTAATGTATGGTGCTGAATGCTGGAGGATGACCGAAAGTGATTTAAACAAACTATCAAGTTTCCATAATGGGTGCTTCAAGAATATCTTGAGGATATTTTGGCGAGCAAAAATTACCAACAAAAATCTATATGAAACAACGAAAACAACCGATATGAGGACATTACTAAGAAAATACAGATGGAGATGGATTGGTCATATCTTAAGAAAGTCAACAAACGATATCACAAGAGTGGCACTAAGATGGACCACAGAAGGGAAAAGGAGGAAAGGCCGACCAAAAACATGGAGGCGAACTGTTGAAAAAGAACTGAAGGAAATGAATCTTACCTGGGGAGAGGTGGAGAGGACAGCTAAGAACAGAGAAGAATGGAAATCCCTAGTCCTTGCCCTATGTGCCTCCGGGTGCAACAAGGACTAGGAGGAGGAGGGGGGACCAGAAGTCACATAAAGTTGTATGTAAATGCGGAGTACAAAGGTCACCTTATATTTTACTTTATTAAGAGACCAGAGGTCACCTTATGCTGTAGATCATTAGGGAGACCAAAAGGTCACCTAATGTTGTAAGGAGACAATAGGTTAAAAAAAAATGTGGTATATGAAGAATTATTTCCAAAACTCAGACTCTGATTTTAATGACAAGCAAAAACAAAAAGGTACACAATTTCTCCATATTCACTAAATTTATTTCGTCAGAATGGGGTGTGTGTGTTTGGACAATTTGCTTGTCTTCATATACATGTTCATTGTCTTCATATACATGTTTATTGCTTAGAAGTAATTCTCATTGGGTCCGTATTTTCTAGGTCTATTTTTGGTAAGTCTCTTTTTAGTTAGTTTTGTTTCCCTATTTTCAGATTAGCGGGGGTGGTGATTGGAGTTCAGCATCTCCCTTCCATTAATTTTCACCTATCAATTTCAAGGGAAACACCTGTTCTGTAATATCAATAAGGAGGCCAGAGGTATATTGATAAGGTCACCTATTATGGTATGATATATATCATTTGGGAGACCAAGGGTCACCTAACATAATTTATTACCAATTCATTATACCATTATCTTAATGTATCTGTGAAAAGTTCGAGGAGGCATGATCACCCCCCCCCCCCTCCCCCTTTTCCCGCTAGATCTGCGCGTGCAGAGACAAAATGACACTTACTCAGATATATTAATAAAGAGACAAGAGGTTAGCTAGTGTGTTACTTTGATACGGTCGCTTAACGTTGTTCATCATTAGGCAGACCAAGGGTCACCTAACGTAATTCATTAAAATATAACTTGTATCATATATCTTAAAATATAATAGTCATTGTTGCTTGCTGTACCCACTATTGTATATTTCCTAACATCAGATGATTATTCTTTAAAGAAATGCATTTTTCTGTTTGTTGTATTACATTTGTAAATTAGGCTTTCAAGTAGAAGAATTTATTTTACTTTCACTTTGCGGTTGCAATGCACTACATTTTGTAACGGAGTAAACAGGTTTGATAGGTGTGAATGAGCAGGTGACTTTAGTCCTAGTTGAACGTACGTTTTATCCCTCTGCATTCTGGGAAGGTTTCACACTAAAATTTGCCTGACGTATATATCATTCCGAATTTCCTCTGTTCTTACACGTTAGTCTATTGAGCTCGCTTCGCAAGCGGCGCTTCGCGCCGCTCGCTGCGCTCGCTATAAATGATTTACAGTCAACTCGTACCCAAACCGAGTCGTACCCATGGAGTCAACTCGTACCCAAAACTGTTACTTACATATACATTGTTATACTATAGACAAAGACATTTACTATAGATTATTTAGTATACACATAAATTGTGTGTGCTGTTTGCAATTGCATAAATCATGCTTGTTTTTTGTGATGCCTGAGAGGGCCCTGATTTGGAAATAAAAGAATCTATCTATAAGCCCTATAGATCTATATTTATATTATGCCAAGTTGAATTTTTCAAACAAATTTAATTTAATTGTCATTATTTTATAAAATATAGGTAGTGTAACTATCTTTATGAAAATATATCAAAAAGTGAAATATTTTCATTATTTATTTTATGACTTCAGTTTTGGGTACGAGTTGACTCTTTGGGTACGACTCGGTTTGGGTACGAGTCGGAATGGGTACGAGTTGACTGGATACCCTATAAATATAGCATGCAATTTTAACAAGTAGATGAAAATATAATTATGCAGATACAATTAATGTAAATAATCCAAAAAAATTCTTAAATGTAATGATACATGTTCTTTAACTATAATCACCTTTAACTGAAATCAAAATTTGTGATTTCCTGTAGAAATGTATGTATTCAAATGTGTTAATTGATTTTCATTAACATGTAGCAATTTTTATTTTTTACAATTCAATAGGAATGATTCATACTGGAATTAGCCCAGCCCAAGTAAATAGCCTTTTAACATCTATGAATATCCCTGCTATAAGTACGAAGACTATCCAGAATAGACAAATAGAGACAGGGCTAGCCATTGAAAAAGTTGCTGAGGACACTATCAAACATGTCTTACAAGATGAAATCCAAGCAACAGTTGAGTAAGTATATACATGTAAACATCCATAAATAGTGATGGTAGATTTAATATATACTACAATATTTCCTGACAAAAGCTAACTTCTGCATTTTTTGTAATCAATATTTCATAATAATAGTAGTAGTAGGAGTAATAATAATAACAAAACAAATAACAAAAATAAAACAAAAAAGATATTCTTTTTTTTACAGAAGCGAAGGAGCTGAAGAACTAACTGTGATTGATTGATTGATTGTATATTGTTTTACGTCCCATTCGAGAATTTTTCACTCATATAGAGACGTCACCATATACCGGTGAAGGGCTTCAAATTTTGACCTTTACTCGGCACTCAGGGCCATTGAGCAGTGAGGGATCTTTATCGTGCCAACGCCTGCCGTGACACGGGGCCTCGGTTTTTAAGGTCTCATCCGAAAGACCCGCAACTTTCACTCCAAAGTGCCGAGCGCATGGCGAAGGAACAGTTGCTACCTATTTTTTATCGACTTAGGTCTGTCGCGGCCGAGATTCGAACTCACGACCTCCCGATCACGGAGCGAGCGCTCTACCGACTGAGCTACCGTGAACGGTAGAACTAACTGTGAGTGTAGATGCTGGATGGCAGAAGAGAGGAAGTGGTCACTCATTTGACAGTCTTTCGGGTAAGTACCGCTAGATGTCTGCAATTTACATGAGATGTGAGGTCCAAGTAATAATTTTTTCCCTTAATTCCTTCTCATTTTTGATGGACACTGCTCAATGATTGGAGAACACACTGGAAAAGTAATAGGCTATGAAGTTCGCAGCAAGGTATGCAGAATATGTGAAGGCGCTGAGAGGAATGGGAAAGAAGCAAAGGAACATGACTGTAGACAAAATTGGCAAGGTATTAAATCAATTAAAATGAGTTGTTAAGTTACATGTATGTATATTTGAGGTTAAGAAGAGGATTTGTTACTCTTGGTTTTATATACATGTGTTTGTTTATTTTTTTTTTTAGAATAAACTGAATGAACACTTACTAAGCTGCTAAAATAGCAATTTGTGATACGGAGAAAAGTACAAATCTTTGAATTTAACTTTCAAATGCATTATTAACCTTCCTAAACATTACATTGTTTTTAAATTTGTTTTTGATTTTTTTTTAGGAAGTTCTGAATCGATAGAGCCAAATATGGTTATCAGTATGATAGAGAAAAAAATGGAAGAAGGAATAAAGGTGTCCACTGTTATAGCAGATGATGACACCACCACCATTTCTCGACTGAAACAAAGCGTGATTCCAACATTAAGAAAGAATGCGACAAGAACCATATAAGGAAAAAATTTTCCTCTAGTCTATATGCTTTGAAGAAAAAGCACAAGTCCTTGACTGCAAGGGTAATCCACTATCTTATAAAATGCTTCAACAAACCAGTGAAACCCAAGAAGAATAGAAAAGACACTTGATGCCCTCTGTTATCACCCTTTTGGAAACCAAGAGTCATGCAGCGATTCCTGGTGTCAGCATGTTAACAATCCGAAGCAAAGATACTATAATACATATTACTTTGTACAAACATTACTTGTATGTAATTCAGAATCAATTTGAAATAATGTATCTATATATTCATTTATCTTATTAAGTACAAGCTTTATCTTGTCTTGCAAGGAGAGGGTAAATATAGGCTATATTGCCTGTTTCCTAATCCTGATTTAATTTATTCAATATTTGTTATGCCCCGCCATGAATATGGCAGGGGCATATAGTGTTTGTCATGTCCGTCTTTCGTCCTTCCACCCTTCCGTCCTTCCATCCTTCAGTCCTTCCGTTTGTCCTTCCGTCGCGCTTTGCGTTTAGCTCAGTTCAAAGCTCATTTTCAAAGAAACTATCCAAGATATTTTTATCAAACTTCATATGCTGATAGATATTGATGAGAGCTATGCAACTTTGACCTTGACCTTTCCTTTAACCTTGACCTCACTTTTGTTAAAAGTAGTGTATAGCTCAGTTTTAGAGAAACCATTCAAGATATTTTTATCAAACTTCATATGCTGATACACACTGATGAGAGCTATTCAACTGCCTCAACATTTTTTTACCTTGACCTTTCCTTTGACCTTGACCTTACTTTTCTTAAATTAGAGTCGAACTTCATATGCTGATACATACTGATGAGAGCTATTCAACTGCATCAACATTTTTTGACCTCGACCTTTCCTTTGACCTTGACTTTACTTTTCTTGAATTAGTGGCAAACTTCATATGCTGATACATACTGATGTAAGCAATTCAACTGCATCAACATTTTGACCTTGACCTTTCATTTGACCTTTACTTTTATAAATTTGTGTTTAACTCAGTTTTAAAGAAACCATTCAAAATATTTTTATATAACTAATATGTGAGAACTATTCAACTGCATCAAAAATGTTTGACCTTGAACTTTCCTGTGACCTTGACCTCGCTTCTCTTAAATTTGCAGTTTGCTTTGTTTAAAAAAACATTTGATGTATGTTTATGTAAGCTTATGCACTTATATATAATTTGGTGAGAATTTGTCATCTATATCCAACTTTTTAGATTTCAATTTTAAAGAAACTATTCAGGATATTATCATCAAATTTCATACACTAATACAAATTTTCATGTTGCATCACTAATGTACCCTCGGCGGGGCATTCATGTCCTATGGACATATTTCTAGTTTAAATTAAATTAAAGATACTCTTCCTTGCCTTATGGAAAGCTATTCAATATGCAACCAATGGAAGCAGAACAGCTAGAAGATCTCCAGTCTTGGAAGCACCCAACCGAATGAATCCTTCAATAGGTCTGTGTCACTGAAAGCTCCGAAAAACCACAATTTTAGCGGCCCAGCTAGCTTAAACTACAGAGTAGCAGCATATGTGGTAGAAAAAAAATCCTGGAGCATCTTATCTTGTTGTTGTGAGTATATATATTTGAAAATTTATGTACCAAAGTATTATATAAATAATGGAAAACATTCTCAGGGTGTAAAACTTTGACAGAGATACTTAAGAAATGTAAAAAAAAAAAGTTGAATTACATAATGAGATATATATGTGTATGAGCAATACTTGTAATTAAATTAAAGTATCAATGCAATCAAATAATACATTTTTTGCATCAAGCTGCAGCATTCTCTCCTTCCTAATGTTTAACTAATGTTATTTTTGCTATAATAGGTAAACAAAAAGATAGGGTTATCTACCGAAAGGTTTACTAGAAAGTTGTGCTACCTCAGGGAATCCCAGTTCAGAAAGAGAAAGGCGATCGCCAAAACGAAGGAGGCCAAGAGAAGAAGACCTGAGCTGAAGGCTAGGATGTAATGTAAAATAAGTTCACTTTAATGATGCAAACATATATTAGTTAACAGTTTGGTTTTTGAAATACATGAATTTATGCTAAGCATTTTTTTCTTCATTCATAAAGATCCTTGTGTACAACAAGTAAAGAAATTCATGAAGGATCCACATAATTATGAATCTGAAATACGGTTAGCTCCTCAACAAGCTAACACCATCACAGAAATTCCAGTCCCACGCGCAAGATCACAGATGGAAACAGTGATATCGAAAATCATACGCTTATCTTATTTGATTTAGAAACAACAGGATTAGGTAATGTATTTAATACAGTTTTAATATTTCGAATTATTTGTGCAAGAAGTTTATATAGAAATTTTCTCAAATTCAGTTTATTAAAAAGAACCATAATTATATTCTTGCTTGGAAGAAAAAGGTCTTACAGTTTTACCCCTGTGTGTCTTTCAGTGTCTGTGTGTGCGCCTGTCTGTATTATATTTTTGTCTCAGTTTTCTCAGCAACTACTCATTGCAGATGTTTTTAATGTCAACACCCTCTTCGTTTAGGCATGCCATATGGTGGAATTTATTTCTGTATAAATCCATACTCCAGTGACCATTTATGTCCGTGGGCCTTGTGACAATATTTTACTTACTTTTTCATATGTATACTCTAAATGGTGATGTTTTTCTTTTTTCTTTAAGCTCGCACTTCTCATTTCGTTCAGTTGGCAGCTGTACAGAATGAGGATAGATTTTCCACATATATTATTCCTAAGAGATCCATACATGTAACGCCAACAGCTTCTGGGATAACAGGTCTCACTGTTAGGAATGGAAAACTCTACCATAACAACAAAGAAGTGACTGGAATTTCTCTGATGGCTGCGTTGGATTCTTTCTTGAAATTTCTTGAAAAGTACAATATCCTTTTAGTTGGTCACAACATTAAAGCGTTCGACTGCCTGGTGCTTTTTAGGGCTCTTGATTCATGTTTTATGTCATCAAGATTTTCTAAAAAGGTGAAAGGATTTTTGAATTCGAAGCTTTTATTTCGAATATCCCATCCAAACCTGAGCTCTTATAGCCAGAAAAAATTTGTAGAAGGTCTCCTTGCATGTTCATATGAAGCACATAATGTCCCTGGAGATATTTTAGTGTTGCAAAAAGTATAAGAATTAGTGAATTTATCAGATGAAAAGCATAAGTATGCTACATTTTCACTTGCTTATGCAATGAATGCACTGTCTTACCAAAATGAAGTTGTCAAAAATTTTCTTTCCTTACAAATTCTTGTTCAGAAAAAGGTGTTGAGTTTGTGTATGGCTAAAAGAATAACTGGAAGCAGGTTGGATTTTGATAGTTTTAAACTAGCTTACTCTAGAGATTAGAATGGTATCCGTGCATTGTTTACTGAAATGTGTAGCAACAGTTCTGTGAGGGTGACAAAGTCGAACAAAATTATCAAGGCTGTGAGCTCTTTTTTTTCTCATTGAATGAAAGTTAAATATATTATAATGTGCTTTGTCTTTAAATGGAAGCAATTCAATTTCATTTATAATATATTTTCCCCAGCTTATTTTAAAATTTAGCAAGTTTATAATTTACCAGCTTATGTAAGAAATTGACAGCTAGATGTTAATGATAATTCATGGTGTAAAGAATCAAACTAACTGAAATTATAAACATAAATAAATTTTTTAACAAATCCATTTATGTATGAAGATTGCATTTTGTTAAAGTTTGTGCTTATGTAGTATATATAAAGCTGTGAAACTGGATTGATCTGGGGGATTCAGAAAAAAAAGTTGTAAAAATTATAAGATACGCTACAAAAATAATGATTTTAAAGACAGCCCGAGGCATTGAAGAAAGTTTAGATGTCCAGTAAATATATACATGCATGTTGTTGTACGTAACAATGTTAAAAATACAGGTTACAGTAAGTGTCAATATCGATCTGTACGAGGGATGATCAAAAAGTTCGCATTATAAAATCTGTATATTTAAAAAACCACAATTCAGATCAGAATGAAATTTGGCACACTTATAGTCATTCACACGTTCTATAAATAGCAGATGTTAAATAATGTTTTGCTTCATGTTTGTGACGTCACAATGTGAAAATGACGTCAGTATATAGGTCACTTGTGACAAAAAATGGTTGACTCAGTCGTACTCGAGTAACGAACGGCTGTAAAGTTTAACGTATATCTCGGAAATTCCTTTGCAGTAGAATATGATAATTTGTACAAGGTTTATGAAGACAAAGGACTTACCAGAAGTTCAATCATTAATTGGATTGAATGTTTTAGTGAAGGCAGGGAGATGGTTAAAATGATGTTTGTTCTTTTGACCAGCGAAAGCAAGTCGGTAAAAAGATGTGTCCTTCGCAGCACAGTTAAGGCTGCAACAAGGAGGCAGGGCCTAATTTTTACGGGAAATGCTTTCTATGACATCACACAAATGTATATGTTCTTCAAATTACCACAAAATGAAATGATTTGCTATTTTAAACTGTTGGATAGCTTTAAACTACATCAATACTTACTATTGCATGTATTTTTGTCGTTGGTTTAATCCCACAGAGCAATATATAAACAATTCACTGATCGCAATGCACTTGTCAATGTGACGTCATATCGCAAAATTTGACGCAGTTTGTATGCAGTGAGAGGCGGATCAAGTTATATTTTATACAATGAAAAATGTATTTTGTAAGTAAATAAAATATTTTTGCATTTACTTGGATGCGATGTATATTTTATGATTTTAATCATATACTTCCCGTACATTTCCTAAACAAGCGAAACTGCCGTATATTTGTATGCAGATTCATTGAAGGGTAATAGAAGGGTCGTAATAAATCGATATATTGCAAGGGCATACCCTCAATGAATTATGACAAGCTTTTACACATAAACTCAAGAGGTGTGAAGATATTTGAAAAGTGCTGCGAACCTGATGAAATCTTGCAAATGAATGAATTATATCCATATTTAATGTACTTGACCAGCAAAATATTCAGCATACGGTCTAACAAACGTAATTTTAGCGGTCATATAGTAGAATCTATATAGGTTCGCAGCACTTTTCACAAACTACAAAGAGTGTTGAAAATAATTATAAATTAAACTTAGATTTTCAACGTGGTTATGCCCTTGCAATATTGGAATTTATAGATGACCTCAATACTGCAGGTATATTTGCTAAAATCACGTGACTGCCACATTACGTCACAAGTCTAGGTAAGAAATCTAATCGTCCTCAACATGTAGTTTTTCAACCACATTACATTTGTCTGATAATAGTAAAGTCCTAAAAAGAATCGCCCATCCTTGTAAAGAATGTATTTTCTATATAAAAATTCGCCTATATTTCCATTTGTCACCTTAATTGTACTGCGTTAGTTGAGCAATTTGTCTTGAAAGATCGCCAAGTTACAGTAAGAAAAATAGTTGAATATCTGAGCAATAATATAATTATTAAATCCCTAAAATATCGTTTACTTTAGACTTTAAACATATGAGATATGAAAAAAAAGAAGGCGCCAATACTTTTTCCTCATTGGATAAACGACGCTCCCGAGACAGAGGACTCGGGTTGTGATGGGCACCATACTAATTCTGTTAGGGATATCCTTATCCACCCATCCTATTGCCGAGATTTGGCCATTTCTGACAGATGTTCTGTTCTTGTTATAAAAAATTACTTGCATGGTATGAAATATAAGACTCGGAAAAATCTCTTAGCTTCTGTGAACAGACCTCTACGAAGCATGTCACGTGACCGCCTTGATCACGTCATTCGCACATGGGCAGAACAATGGCAGATGTGCAGAAATCGAAGAGGACTACTTTAAAAAATAATGAACACTGAAACCTCATTTTATTTTTTTTAAGGAAGTTATTCAATTAGTTCGCGAACTTTCTGATCACCCCTCGTATAGGTTTTTGATGTGTGTTGTTAAATAACAGACTACCAATATTCATCTCACAATTATATTCTATATCCACATGTAATTAGTGATTGAGACTTGACCAATGTAATCGTAATCCATAATCTTGTAAATTGTGATTAGGTAATTGACATGTTTAAAATTGTTTTTATTCCATGCATATTCTCATATTCTTGGGTAATTAAACAGGTCACAAAAAGGAGGCATGCATATAGATACTGAATTATATTCATATTGTGCATAATTTTTTTTTGGAAATATAATATTGCCAAAGGTGCACTATATTTCTGAAATAATATACATGTATAAATATTTTATTGCATTTTATAGTCAACAACAACAAAAAATTTGCATATCAAAATGTTTTACAAAATATTGCACTTATTAATCAAGTTATGAAATTCTGATTAAAAGTTTCAATTTAAATGAAAAACCAAGATTTTTTTATTATATATTTACCAAAGTTTTATACTTATAGTATAATGTTGCATTTGGAAATCTTATTTGGTTTAAACATTATCAATATTTTTCATAATTTATGTTAAATACAAATATAATGGATTGGCAAATATGAAAAAAATGACAAAAAAATTTCAAATGGGAATTTCTGGAAAATTTGACCATTGACCCCATATACATTTTATACCAATAAAATAAAGAGAATTTAAGTGCTATAAGACTACAATTTATTTATTGTTCCTATCAGTGGGATTTTTTTTTTAAATTCCTGATGAAAAACTGATGGAATTTTTAAAATAACAGAGGAAATTCGTACTTTTAATATTTTTAAATTGGTTGACCCAAATATGAAAATTATTTGGTATTTAGCACCATTTCTATATTAAAATACATTTGTATGCCAAAATGTTTATGATACTACTCATATTTTGCTTGAAAAGAAAAAATGGTCATAGTGTAGAATTTAGAGGAATTTTCCGGGAAAACTTCGGAGGCCAATGGCAAAAAAAGTAGGTCATTGACCTAGATATTTCAAAGTGGAAAATGATACACCTATTTGGGTTCTTTAATGTACATTTGTTGGTTTGTCCATCCTATTAGTGGATTTTTTTTATTATGAGTAAAGGTATACCTTAAGAATGGCCTCATGTGTCCTCCGGAGCAAAATCAACCCGTGCGTGCATGAATCAATTTCTAATATTATATTACAAATGTGATGTTTAGAAATTATTTATGCTTGGTCTTGATTTTACAATGCCCATGACTTTGGAAACATTTCAACGTAAAGAATCAAGGACACAGAAGAAATGAAGAAATATTGATAAAGGTTGACAATTTTTCGCCTTCTCATACATCCTTGACAAGCTTGTAGTAGCTAATTGGAAACAGGGGATGCCAGCCAGTAGTGGAGATGGGCAAAACATACTCGATCATGACCCAAAATTTTACATTTTTTGTAACTTTTTACCTTATACATGTATATGTGCTACCCACTCCCACGCCTAATATGACCCGCCTCAACGGAAAAAGAGTCTAAATTCCAGGACATCGGTCTTAATTTTCAAAAAATAGGATCATTTTTCAGTGATTGTCAACACTGACTTTTTCATTTGCATAGATTCCATCTGTATTCTGAGCCTCAGATAAAAATGATTACTGTTAATTCTATAAAATTTATTCATGATTTCAAGATTCAAAATGTCAAAACATGTTCTTTATTACTACAGATTTCAAGAGAAATAAACATATTGAAGGAAAATGCTCAAATAAGCACCTTTCTGTCTGTTTTTCATTTGTCAAACTTCTGGATTCAATATTTCCTGACTGATGACAATCTATATCGAAGCCTGCGGAGAGAAGGACACGTGCTTTGATTGACCGGGTATAACAAATTATGAACCTCATTTGATACTTTCTTGTCAGCCATGTTCCTGTGAAGAGTCTTGCATTCAACATTGAATTGTTGTCCTGATAAGTTTTTTTCAAAGACCATTGGCTATATTTGATACCCCTCACATCCATATGGAAAAAATGTAAAATTTAATTATTAAGTCACAGTTTGAGATAATCAACTTTCCACAGAGGTAGAGATGCAACAATGTGAAAATGCTTCTGACGATTTTGATTTTTATAATCCTGTCAGCTCTCTTGTTAGTAATCATTCTTATCAAAATGTTTTATGTGCATATTGTCACGGGGAGGACCAATTCAATTTAGTATCATGGGGCATTTTGCTAAATCAATACGGAGGTAAACTGAATTTCATCAACTTCATTGAATCTTATCAAAAACTACAATTCTTTTCAAAAGCTCACAGAACAAATGTTGTATATTCTCCGCCAACTAGTATGGAGGAAATTATCCGTCCATTTTTTTTTTAATCCAGAGAGGTATCGCTTTCAATCTTGTCCGGATGATAAAGATTTAGACACTGCTTGTTCTTCTCCATATGTCAACAAATTCAGACTTTGTAGAAATATATTCTGCTACTTGTGCAAATTGAAAGAGTTAAAGTGACCTGGACCCATCATAGGCTCCTGTTCTCCACAAAACAATGAATCCGTATAAAAATTTCTACTGTTTCCAGTGTAATACTCCTCTAAGGAATATGGATGCCTTTGGCTCTCGGGTACGCCATGGTAGTGAATGCAAAGCGATCTTACGTTATCACTTCTCTGACTTTTCAACAATTGCACGTGAACTTCATACTTTTGATACGTAGGAACAATTCTTCTTAAAGTTTTTTAACACAACCCTTATTAGTGATTTTATTCTTAAAACGATAAGAGATTCCAAGAGGAATGGCGTTCATTTTCCATTTGAAAATATGGAAAAGAATAAAGTTTTAGCTTTGGTCAGATTTGAACACAATTGTAGCAGTTAACCCTCGGCGTATTTGTAGACAAGATCTGTTATCAAAGAGTGTTCGAAACCTCACTACAGAAAGACAATATGATTGCTCATATTCCTGTCTATTCCTCGGAAGATGCACTTGTTGCATTGACACAGCATTGCTGCATCCAGAGGAATGCATCGACCGAGTATCCCCATTCTCTAAAACTCAAAGAGGTGAAAGCATTCTTGTTGTCTCAAGGTTCTACGAAAATAACATAAAGCAGAAATCTACCATGAATACAAAAAAGTCAAAGAACTGTGCGAAAAAAAATTCCAATAATTATGATATTCTAATCTTGTTAAAAAATATAATTTACAGAAATATTTTTTGTTTTCTTTGTAATACGAACTACACGATTGAAAATCACAATCTTTTCCACAAATACCTATAACGTTGTCGACTTCAACATTATTTGCAAATCGCAATTCAATTTCGTCTATGGCATGAATTTCGACCAACTCCTTCAACAAGCTAAGACTCAGAAGTGTCATGTATTGTACGACGCATCCAACTGGTCTTATGTGATCTCAGAACTTCAGTATCAAGGTGGAACTGTCCAAGAGTTGAAAAAGACCGAGTTGTGAAATGGATGTGTGAAAATCCAAGTCCACATTCGTTTATGCCTACTGGTAGGTCTTAAAACGAATTTTGTTAAATGTGTAATTCAAATAAAAATGGTGACATAAAAGCATGTAATCATTCAAATATCTTGGATGTGAGATGCAAAAACGCTTGCTTTACTTTACCAGACGTTAGAAATCATCCATTTGTTCATCCGTTCAGAAACCAATTTTGTTCGCATTGTGGGGAAAATGAAGCACTGAGGAAAAATACAAACCATTCTAGAACCCAATGCAAGCCGATGTACGGATCAGACAAAGTATATCTGTTACCCTTGATGAGAGAAATTTCCATTCCAAAGAGACATACCAATGAGAAACTCCTTGAAAAAAAAGTCGAGGTAAAGTATTATATTTAATAAAATACTAGTAAAAAAAACATTTATATTACGAAGAGGCTGAAATTCCTATATTTACGATTGTTAATTTGAGTTGCACGTCGGTTTTCAAATATCTATGTGGCCACTGTTCCCCCACAAATTATTTGTTGCCTCGGTTCTATGAAGTCTTTCATTATATTCATATTGACTGAATAGCAATGAAAATTTGGTCAAAGAATTACATTTCGTTTATGGTTAAATTTATCTTGAAGAAACCAAGCAATTCGTATTCTGTCGATAAATATTTTACGCACAATTTTTCTAATTCTATTTTACCCCCTATATCAAGGAAAAAAATTTATCGAAAATATATATATATATATATATATATATATATATATATATATATATATATATATATATATATATATATATATATATATATATATATATATATATATATATATTGTAACGTGCGGATGCGCTAACTGGACTGTTTTCAACAAGTCAAGAACTCCATGGAAAGTTTATAGATTTATTTCACAGGACACAGAAACAAAACAATACTGTTAAATATTCACAAAATCTCTGGTGTTTCAAAATTAATAAAAACCTCTATAACTGGAGTCTTATCCAGTAATAATAATTCATGTGCAAGTCTAACTCTCTTAGACCTAATAAAAATCCTCGTAATCCTAAGTATATTCCTAAACTGGTAATAAACCAGTAAACTTGAAAATCTAAACCAGTAATATACTGGTAAATAAATATTATTCAATCTCTGAATAAAGTTTTCCCCCACACCACTTAATATTATCAAACTATTAACCTAAAGAATTAAATTAAACTCACACCTTGATACAGTGGTGTATCCTACTGTTCAAACGCTGCAACTCCGCGTTCTTACTATAGATACGTCATTAAATACTACGAAATGACGTAAAATACGTTCACCAATCAGAAACATCGCGCACCTGATCATCAACCAATCACAGGCGATACGCGATACCCCAATTCCCACGGCAACGAAAAAGTGTGCACATGTTTCACCAGAAAATAGAAACAAGTAAAATATTATAACTACTTTATGAACAAAGTAAATTTCGAAATAATTAAAAAATATTGACATACAATTAATTAAATAAATCGCCGCTTACAACTTTTCACATCTTAAAAATAATGCATTATGGGAAATCGCACTTCCGGAAGAACAACCATGCGGCGAAAACATACCAGGTAACAATATTTACCGAATAATAGCTAAATAAACACTATCTTAATTATGCGATCACGTAAACAATATAGGAAACTATAGATAACAATTAGTTCAACATCATATCAGCATTAAAGTCTTAAATAGCAAAGAAAATAACTTGTATTTGGCAATGCACATCATCTGACAGCAATCGGGGGTCATATCAAAACACAATTTATAAAAAAAAAAAAATGTATTCAAGTGATATAGTAATAAGTTAAAACATCGTGATTATAATATCGCTGTCACTGCATCTGTCACAATATAGATATATAGATATATAGATATATATATATATATGCAAAGGATGCGACTTGTACTAACCAACCAAACACTTGAAAGAAATCGGTTCGGGTTTGGACAAGTTCTTCACATGTATTTGTTGTCACAGTTATAGTTACTTTTTGCTCATTGGATATTTGGAGTCTGATGTTCTGGGGGAATGGCTGTGCACCCCCCACCCACCCCCACCCCCAGGGCAAAAATTTTGATCCGTGTATGATCAGAATATCTGGCTAAAATCATAATTATCTCATTACAGACAATGGACAACATCTGCTATCCTGGGAAGATTTTGGTTAGAGAAAAGTGTGTACCAGTTATGCACCATCCAAAAGGAATTACTTATGCATTGTTTATTTTATGTCAACTTAAAGTCACTGTGGGAAGCAATGATACGAGCAAGATTATTATTTAGTTGGTAATTCTGTCGAAAAATATTTATACCAAAATTTTTCTATTGCCAGTGCAATTTATTTAAATGGGTTTATCTTTTTGCCAAAATTTCCTATTGTAACAACATTTAGAGGGGGCACTTTCATTATACACTGCAAGTGAATTTGTTTTTTCGCATGTCTTATATTAAACGTTTTGAAAGGGATAAGGTAGAGAGAGATCTTTTAGCTTTACCGTCCAAATTGTCTGTGAAAGTTAAAGCACAAGGAGATGAACACATTTTGATCGATTTAAAAGGTATAAGATTTTCCAATATCAGCAAAGCTCTGAAATCACAAGAAAATGTACTACCCGAGGCATATGCGCCATATGTCGCTCATATATGTAATTTTTTAGGTTCTTCATATCCATCTAATTTTGTTTATATAAGTGATTTCCTTTTTTGTCGTCAGCAAATGTTTAGCATGATCGAAGTTAAAATTAACTTCATGAACGGACACATCACTGTAAAGAAGACAAAAGAAAACTTTTGTATCGGCGACTTTGTGTTAGATTTCGAAAACAATTATCGTGTTTGTGTTCGCTCCAACCAACCTTACAAAAAAGTTTTCTTTAACGGTTGTCGACAAACTAGAGACCTTAACAACTATTTTAAACATTATCAGTATCATATCCTTGTTGCTCTTGTTTGTGCTTTACATGTTAGTTCCCGGATTACGCACACTTCCAGGTTTGAATATTATGAACACAACCTTTTCTCTTTTCTGTATGCAAATAACTTATACAGTGGCAAACGTTTTACGAAGGCCAAACTTGCTTTGTCAGGTAACAGGTGTAATTTTGCACTTTTTCTGGCTACACCTATGTTGTTGTTTTTTTTTATCTGCTCTCTTCATATGTTCAGGACCTTTTCGTGGTATAGACAGGATGCAAGCAATGGCCAAAATATAAAAGCAATGTTTACTTTTTCTTTTGTTACTTTATTCCCTTTATAATTATCGGTGCTAATATAATTTCCACGTTTGCTTTTCAAGGAAACATTGGCTATGGAAAATACTTGTGTTTCGTTGAAAATCTCATTCAAAACATCGCCACTTTTGTTGTTCCTTTAAGTTTCACATGTACAGTTAATACTGTCTTGTTTATTCTTACTCTTCTTAATATTAAATTTACTAAAACCATCCGAAAATCAAACGAGAACAAATCAGAGCTCCTAATTTCAATCAAACTATTCAGTCTGACTGGAACAGTATAAATACTTCAGGTGCTGGATAGTCTTTTACATATTTCAGTTTTCTCTTATGTGGTTACATTTCTGACATCTTTGCAAGGTCTTTTTATTTTTCTTAGTTTTTCTAGTTCTTCAAGAATTTTAAACTACATAAAATCCCTCTTGTGGAAAAGAAATATTCACAGAAAAGAAGATAAAACATATAGACAGCTTCGGGTGGTTCAAGTGGCATGACAGTGGTTATTTCAAACCAGCAGCCCGCGTGGCGCAGTGGTTAGAGCGTCTGCTCTAGAGTCGCGGCATAAGGAGTTGATCCTTACGTCGCGGGTTCGAATCCCACTGTGGGACGTGGAGACCGGTCCTTCGGATGAGACCGTATAAACCGAGATTCCGTGTCGCAGTAGGTGCTGGCACGAAAAAAATCCCTCACTGCTCAATGGCCGTAAGTGCCGAGTTTTGGTCAAATATTTGTAGCCCTCCACCGGCAGGTAGTGGCGTCTCCATATGAGTGAAAAATTCTCGAAAGGGACGTTAAACAACATATAAAAATCAAACCAGCAGGTAAGTTCGGTCACAATTCTACCTCAATTAATCCCTCATAAGGTTATTCATTTATTGTGTGTGTGTTGTTTGCATTGTGTGTGTGTATACCTTTTTTGTTCCGTTGTTTAGGGATCGGAGGAGTTCCTTTATGTTTTGGTGTTGGTATTGTAAGTGTGTGTGTGGGGGGGGGGGGGGGGGGTAATTAATTTAAAACTAAACAAGTGAGTGGATTGGAATCTGTTTAAGACAAAACAACAGCGTCCTTTATTTAGATGTTTCCAAATGTGTATAGCTTGAGCAAGTTTTCTTTCCAGTGACTAGTGACAGAAGTTATATTTTGGCGCTCTTTGCCATTGATAAGTTGAATTGTATAGAAATTTGCCTTTTCTTTTCTATTAACTACGAAATTTCCCAAAAAAGCTTCCAGTCATTCTCTTAATGTAATATTCATAGAAAACTTGATCCCAAGTGTATTTTTATTCTTTCTTGCTTCATACAGAATTTGCATATTGTATTTTACATGTATTCAAAACTTAATGGGATTATTTCGTATTAATAAGACTATTTGCAGCTCTGCTTTCACGAGAAACAGATATAAAGATTGTATAGATTGTGTAAGTATAATCTTAAATTAAACCTAAACCTCCTCATAAGATACAAGGTTGGCGCGAAGGGCCTAACCTTTATGAAAATGAAACTAAACTATAAAATGAACCCTTAAACTTTAGTTTTATTCTGATTGATTCAAATTCTTTTGAATAACTACGATATGCAGTCTGTTCGTAAACTTTTTGAACATTTCAGCTTCCTCTTTGGAATGACCGGGGAAAAGGGGGGGGGGGGTTGACAAATTTGTGAGATTATTTATTTTTCATGTCAATGATAGACATTTTTTTTTCCAAGATCACGAAGGGCATATTATAAAAATTTATTATGTTTATTATATTTTCTTCTTCACTTAAAAAGGCTGACGAGCAATAAAAAAAAGGAGTATCGCCAAACTCGAGAACTCCGTTTGCTGTGAGGGTGTGGGGTAGTAGCACCAGGCAAGGGCAGATTATTTATATATAATACTAAGAATATTTAAGAACACAATAAGAAAAGAATATCCATTTTTTGGAGAAATGTATTTGCAACTTGAATTTCGGCCTTTGTCTTTTTGGGGGAAGATGACCCCCCCCCCCAATAAAACTAAATTCACACGATTCCCAAAAATCCCCCTTCAAAACTAAATTTGTTGATTGTTGATCCCAATAGACTAGGTATTAGGCACATAGTTTTAGAGAGACCCCCTCCCTTTTCCTCAAAAGTAATCTTTTGCTATTAATTAAGCATGAAAATATTCATTAAATGGCCAGTTGCCCCTCCCAACTTTTTGATACATGGTGTCATACCCTGGTCACGTTAATGTTTCCAAAATCCCCCACCCCAAAACTTTGAAAAATTATACCATTTTAAGCGCTTTGCGCATATGCTTTAGCGCTTAATAGGATATCTTCAAATTCCATGATGATTTCCATGATCTTTCAATCAACGAACTCTACCGACCATTTATATCAGGGCCGTGTTCAATGCCATTGTTCCTAAGCCAGAAAATATTGTTACATATCCAGCTGTTTTGAAAAGACAGTTCGTCTACCCTTAAGGTGTTATTTTATTTTTACAATCATCTGAGTTATAACTTACATACTGAACAAAGCATGCAAAAAATGAATGAAGCAGTAATCAAAATCCACCTTAAACGCACCTCTAACAACACCCTCTATAAATCATGATGTAATTATGTAAACAAAATGGGGTTCTATGGTATCTTTTATTTTTGCAAGGGCTCCCATTGTTGACCTAAAATATGCGATATATATATCACATATATATGCTTACTCCCCCCCCCCCTTCTCAAAAATCAAATTTTGAAAATTTCTTGAAATATGTTAAAGTGTATATATTGTATGAAAAATCTGAATTAACAAACAATATTATAGTTTCGAAGTAGGATATTTGCAATATTTGTTTTTATGACGTCACAGATGATTTGGATTTTGTGTTATTCTTCATAAAGAAGACAAAATGGACAAAATTTGTTGAATTTTTACTCTATAATTTATAGAGCGCAATCCTCCTCCATAGCAATATTCACATATTTCATTGATATTATCATTCTTTCTACACATTGTATCAAAATATTGAGCTGGAGCAGACCTGGGTTCGATGATTTTTACTGAAAATATCGACGTAATATACAACTGTTTTTAATAAATCATGGAAATTTGAATTTTCGTCATTTTCCTGAGGTTATATCTAACATATGAAGTCATGGCTGATAAAAATATTTAATGCTTTGAAATCTGCAGATATCACCCTGTTTTAGAAATAATTACACATTTTTTTCGTCAAAATTTGATTTTGGGACAAATATTGGTCATTACTGAATATAGTCCTTTAAAACTCAAATATGAATTAAATCTTTTAGCAGAAAATTTTGCATACAAAAAAACTTACCAAAGTTCTATATAATTTACAACTATAGCCTTATCAACTAATATTTCATATCCTCTAGTGGGCTTTTATTTCAAACAATGTCAATACAAACAAGACACTCTATTATCACATTTGCATCACGCAGAGAGCTATCAAAAATATTGATTTCTTATCTCATTAGCAATTAGTAACATAAATTAGAACGCATTTATAGACAGTCTATACGTGTTTTGTAGTCTTTATTTGTAACACAATACCTTGATGCAAATAATTCGCCACAAGGAAAGGTTGTTTTTTTTTATAAAGTGTTATTTCATTGTTAGCAATTTTTTGCTTTATTTTGCAAGAAAGTTCTTTCCCCTGGAGATACCTTTATGATGATTAGAAAGTGATCTTTTCAAAACTGATTTTTGGGTTGTGAATTTTTTCTAGAAACACGGAACTAGTAGAGATATTGCGGATCTTTTATTTTCAGTATTCCTTTTCACTGAAGAAACGGGTGCTGTGGCTATCTTATTCTTGTCAGCAAGTTTTGCATGATAATTAAGGTCAAAGTCTCAACAATTTAAGATGCAAATCATGATATTGGAAAAAAAAAACTACTGAAGCATTTCAAAGTATTTCCACCAGAAAGAGTCTATTTCGTATGTAAGGGGGGGGGGGGGGGGTTAGTAGCACCAGGCAAGAAAAGATCTTTTGTTTTTTTGTTTTCTTGTCAGTCGATGACAGAATATTTTTTCAGCATTTTCTACCCCCTTTTGAATCAAATGGTTGTCCCTAAGGACCTGTTTTCATTAATTCTGTAATATTTAAAATTCCTTGACATTGTCAGGTTAACTTTTTATATATTAATGATCTCTAGAGAGAGAGAGAGAGAGAGAGAGAGAGAGATGGCTACTTTTTTATTGCAGAGGTGTAATCTTAATCCTCATTTTTATGGTATTTCAGAAACGAAGGAGCAATGAAGAAAGAACTTGATCTTTTTGTGGATGACTCTACATTAATGATTAAGTTGTATATTACAACATTTTTACTATCTTTGATATAAAAAAAAACATAACTTTGTATCATACAAATACATTGTCAGGAAAACCACTGTGCCTTCTATTTTTTATTCATTTTCTCGTACAGTTACATGTACAATGATGGGCATTGACGTGGTATAAATTTTCTTTTGACTGGAACATTTGGGTGTTTCTTATCAAACGTAAATTGTTACATAAGGACACGCCTATTTCTTTTATATTTTAAAATAATTTAAATATTCTTAGAAACCACACTCTTTGGGACTTTCAAAGCGAGTTACGCTAGAATGGGAATGTTATGAAGTTATGCGAGAGGGGAGACCCCCCACCCCCCATTATGTAAAACTAACGTATTGCAAAGAACATGTATGTATTTGTCATATCACAACATGTGTAAGGATCAAACACGTGTTTACCCGTCTTTTTTTTTTATTGACTGCCAATATGATTGTCTATTGTATTCATGGAATACCGAATATCTAATCGAATGAAGCATCTTAGAAAATTTACGACAATGGAGGGCTCTCTCTCTCTCTTTCAGTGCAGACCGGATTTTCCCCGCCCACTCGCCCGTACTATAAACCTCTTTCGTCTTTCTGAAGCAATAGGCGTGTCATTATATGTAACAAGTAGAGTTCAAAAGAAAGCGCAAAACATTTCCTTCAAGCGGAAAATTATACCACTTCAATGCACATTATTGTATTCTTGGTCTTCATAATGATCGTTTACGTTTAAAGCCAGATGATATAAGATGAGCCGACAATTCTGCTATATACGCCGTAAAATTATTATAATGAAATATATGGAGATAACGAGCAGTATTCAAGCTCAAAAGTCCATTAAACAATACAAAATAGGAGCAGAGCAAACACTGACCTCCAAACATCAGAGGTGGGATCAGGTGCCATGGAGGAGTGAGCATCCCCTGACGACCGGTCACACCAGCCGTGTGCTCCTTGTCATGATCGGGAAATAACGGAAAAAACCGTCGACAATTCAGTGTGTAAATAATGGCCTAACAATTAGTATGAAAAACGTCAGTCAGCATTTGCCTCAATGATAAATTGTATTTGTTGACAAGGTCATTGTCAAAATATACCATTGTTTTGGCAATGGTAAAATTTTTTACATGTGTGTGTGTTTATTTTTGACTGATTTAATAGATTATACTGTTTAACTGACTGATTGTTGTTTTTATGTCCCATTCGAGAATTTTTTACACATAAAAAGAATTCACAATATTCCTATATACTATATTTCACCTTAGTAAAAGGCTTCAAAATTAGACATAAACTGGACACACTGGGCCACGAGCATTGACGGTTCTTTACTGAACGTGACAGAGGACCTCAGGTTTTAAGGTTTTTAAGAAGAACCCGTCACTTTCACTTTTTATTCCCGGCGCTTGGCGAAGGAACAGTCACTACCTACGTCTACAGCTTAAGTTCGACACGGCGCTGCGAGCGAGAATCGAACAGGGCCTCCCGATCCCTGAGCGAACGCCCTACCCCTAGGCTACCGTGTCCAATAGTAAACTGTTTGAGGACAAATGTCATAAAATAATTGAAAAGCTTCGTGTGACAGCTTTGGCCTAGCTGTCTTTGATACAATATTAATTTTAAAACTGCCTTACCATGGAGATTATACGGAAGTCGGTAGGTGCCAGGTAGAAAAATATTTTATCTGGCGACCGCCAGTTAACCTTCTGACGGCTGTCATATCTATTTATCTATTTATATAGGGCCGCCGAACAATTATCTGGCGACCGCCAGGTAAGTTATCGGGCAGCCACCATATCTTTTTATCTGGCGGCCGCCATATATAAGTTCCTGGCTGCCGACAGTTATTTTTGTAGCGGCCGCCAGATAATTATTTGGCGGCCCCCAGAAACTTATCTGGCGGCTGCCAGATAAACTATTTTTTCTACCTGGCACCAACCGGCTTCCGTAAGATTACGATAATTTTCCAATATATTTATCTTCCGTTGTGAATTTATGCTTCAAGTTTTGTATACGATGTGTAATTGGATTACAGGTGATCGAGATCGGTATCCGCCATGTTTTGTCTACATTGACAGGCAGTTATTTGCCGATTATAACAGTTGTACGTCATGAATATGAACACAACTTAACTGCTTATAATTATTGGGATGGTATTGTTTAATATTTAATTTCACACCTGACACTCAATTTATGACTAAAATGACTTAAAAGGTATTATTGAGATGTTTTCCTACTCTGTATAATTGGGGATACACTGTTTCCAGTTTGGAGAAGTTACCAATAGCCTGACGTCAGGTTGTGCGCTACGTCAATGGTGAATTACTAGATCCGCCAAATATCTATATATGAACAAACGAATTCCTTCATGGGTCAATTAAAAAATAATGACCACCAAATTGAATTTTTTTTTTTTTTTTAAATTCAGCTAACCATGACATATTTTTCACTTATATCATCAAATTGTACATGCAATCTAGTTAAAATGCCTGAAGTTGCAATAGAATAGACAATTGGATAAAAAAGTTTCAGAATTTTTATTTGGAAAAATTTATTTGAAAAAAGAAAATATCACTACATCCTAAGACTGTCTAAAATACACAATGAAACGAAATTAGTTTTTTATGCTTCAAAATGGTATCAGGGATACAAATGTTTAGATCTAAACCTTGATTGAGTTTCTTCTCTTGTATATATGGGAAAATACTGGCTTTTTGATTGTTATTTTACATTATTTTTACAATTCTGGCTTGAAAAGTTTTAATATGAAAGAAAAATGAAATAATAAAATTCTCCAAAAATCCTTTTTTCCCCATTTAAATGAATTCTTTAAATCTATGCCAAAAAATAAATTTGATATAGAAGTTTTCTAACAAAAAAAATAGATTTTGATGTTTTACTCCCTACATACCGTTCACAGTAGTTCAGTTAGTAGAGGTCTCGCTCCGTGGTCGGGAGGTCGTGAATTCGAATCTCGGCCGCGATTGACCTAAGTCGATAAAAAATGGGTAGCAACTTTTCCTTCGCCATGCGCTCGGCACTTTGAAGTGAAAGTTAAGGGTTCTTCGGATGAGACCTTAAAAACCGAGGTCCCCTGTCACGGCAGGCGTTGGTACGATAAAGATCCCTCACTACTCAATGGCCATAAGTGCCGAGTATAGGTCAGAATTTGTAGCCATCCACCGGCAAGTGGTGGTGTCTCCATATGAATGAAAAATTCTGGAGAAGGACGTTAAACAACAAACAATCAACTAGATGCTGTCATGAGACAGTAATACCCGCACTAAGGTGTTTGCCTCTAAATGCACACTCCTTCATATTGGGCTTACCAAGGAAAAAGTCCAAATAATTCTATAATTTACACAGTACATGTATTCGTCAAATCGAGCATAAAATGCTCAGGTGACCATGTGACCCATGAACCTCTTATACGCATTTCATATACTTAATTCATTACCAGTCTGAAATAACAGAATTTAATTAATGATGTAAATTAGGTTTTGATAAAAAGGGGGGGGATATAAATTTTTGGCCCATAATTGGAACTTTTTAAATTTACTTTCTCAACAACAAATAATATTATTTTAGTACAAAGCGTTTTTGATGAATTTATCAAAATGTGCAAACTTTTTTTAGTATTTGATTAGGCAAAAACCTCCTTGAAAAGCCATACCCAATCAATTTTGTCACCCCCCCCCCCCCCCAACACACACACACAATTTGCCTGTTTTTGAAAATAGGCCTAGATGGCAAAGTTATGTTAAAACATCGTTAGTTATGATAATTTAAAATTTGTTCTTGTACTGTACATGTATGTGAACACCTTGAAAATTTCTACATCACACTGGGCTTGCGTCACCCTACCAGTGCTAGTACTAGTTTTACCATTATCATTTTTAGATTGCACATGCCATGTGACATGGTGCAGTGTTACATGTATATCAGTGGAAATTAATTCATTTTGTGTTATAATTGGATAATATTTCATGAAGTTGACAGGACCTATGACAGTCGGTAAGTACAAGTTTAGCTATAGATTGGGGTAAAATAAACCGAAATGCAAATAGTTAGGTTAAAGTTTAAAAAGGATCAAAGATCATCGGCAATCTTCTATGCAGAGTTGTCGTTCGTTTCTCTCTCAGACACTGAATGTATGAGCCAATGCAGAGACATATGTCTCTGGCCAATGGTAGAGAGTGGATCATCAGATGCCACAATAGACGAATTTCACATTCTGAAGAGTTATCTCCCGTTGTCGACATTACATTCAGTTATAGGCACAGATCCTGGAATTTTTTCCCAGAATTTCCTGAGGAGCAAAAAAAAAAAAAAAAAAAAAAAAAACAAACAAACAAACAAACAAAATAAAAACAATGATGGTGGGGTCCATGTTTTTAAAGGGGGAGGGCATCCAAAGTCATTTTTTATTTGCTTCTGTAAATCAGTATATAGTCCTATTTAAATAACTCTGCAAATTCCAGGGGGGGGGGGGGTGTTTCCAATCTCCCTAGCCGCTCCCTGTCCCTGAAATGACAAATGATCATGTGACTCCTAAATAGTAGAAAACTTTTCCATTTGACTATACATAATTTTGTTTCTTGTGTTATTATGTTATGTATATCTAATGGTTTAAGGTTATGAACCCCTGGAGGTCATCCCCACTCTCTTAATGAACTGGAAATGTTCATAATATGACTACATCAAATTAAATAAAAGTGCATCAATGATAAGATTACTTGACATTTCATTCATGAATTTGGGTCAACCCATGTATCCTCCTAGAATTAGGAATGAAAATCATTCAAAGAGATGGACCATTAAACTATCTGTATATATTCAGATTTTTTTTTATGTCAAACCAAAGTATTAGACTAGTTTGCATACATGAACAAACAGGGGTCTGGGAAGGGGCAAGGGGAAGGAGTTATCTCTTTACGTCTTAATTGTTGAAAACTCCTAAAATGAATGTTAACCTCAAATCCGACTTGTACGACTTCATTATTTTTAAGTGGTGGTGTCTCCGTATGAGTGAAAAATTCCCAAGAGGGACATTTAACAACAAACAAACATTAATGACTTAAAAAACACAATATACATGTACATGTTTATTAGTCAACGGATATACTTCTGATCATATCTCTAGTTCTCCCTTGAATCAGAAATGATGATATAAATATTTTAAGAATGATTAAGAGTTGAAAAGGTTGTGCATTTTAAAATTCACTAAGCTCTGTGGTTGAATTAGCTATACCAGTTTAGCTTATTTTGCTACTCAAAGCACCTTGATTAACTATTTTTAATCATACTGTTTTCTGAAATGTGAAGTTTTTTCAACATGGATACAAGTCATACCTTTTCAGCTTCTGAAAACAATGCATGAAAAAAAAAACTGCTTTTCAAATACTGTAACTCTTTCCAAGTACTTGTGATCATCAGTTTTTAGCTCACTTGAGTTTTTCTGGTTTTCTGATCACATTTTGTTTGTCATCCATCTGTCCACCTGTAAACTTTTCACATTTTTGTTTCTTCACTAGAACCGCTGGGCCAATTTCAAGAACCACTGACACAATAAATTTAACCTTGGTCATAGCTTCTGAATAATCAGAGATAGGGCTTTCATATTTCACATGTACATTACCTACAAGAACTTTCTAAACATACCATGATTTTTGAACCCATGACCTTGACCTTGAAGTTTGACCTACTTTTCAAAAAATTTAACATTATTTTAAATGATCATTTTGAAAGAGAAAAGATAGGGCGTTCATATTATACATGTATATTACCTGTGACAAGACCTTTCTAAATATATCATGACTTTTGACTCTGTGACATTGACCTTGAAGTTTAACCTACTTTTCAAAAATGTTATATTTCCTTATAACTTTTGATTGAGAAGAGATAGGACTTTTATATTTGACATGTACATTACCTGTAACAAGATGTTTTCAAGCATGCTATGATTTTTTTAACCCTTGACCTTGAAGTTTTATCTAATTTTCAAAAATTTTAACTTTGGTGATTACTTTTGAATGACATATGATAAGGCCTGCATATTTGAAACAATATGTCATAAATAATGGCATCCCATCCACTAGGACACGGAAAGCAGGGGACCACAATTCTTTGAAATTGCTTGTTAGTCATTTTGATATGGAAACATCCTCATATAGTGTAGATTCAAGTTTTTTTATGCCCTGCCATGAATATGGCCGAGGCATATAGTGTTTGTCATGTCCGACTTCAATAAAACGTCATATGCTGATACATACTGATGTAAGCTTTTCAACTGCATCAAAATTTTTGACCTT